>NC_051450.1:11400908-11486689 GCF_001649575.2 Kryptolebias marmoratus | reverse complement strand
GTTCGAGCTGCTGGTGGAGTTCAGAGTTAAGAAGTAAAGAGTTATTGATTCCATTTTAACACCTCTAGATTTGATACGTAAACACTTTGTTTTAACACTGGATTTTAACTACTAATAATATACATCCCAGAGTTACATAAACATAATGTGACTCTATAAGTGTAAAATTAACTCTGCTTTTGCACAAAGTCTGCTAACACCAAAACATTTAACACTTTTGAATTTGCTGTGCACTATTAAAAAAAAAAAAAAAAAAAAAAAAAAAAACAAAGGCTGTTCTCCCCGAACTATAGATTTGTATCACAGAGGACTGCTGCTGCTGCTGCTGCTGTCGAAAAGGCCATTAAAGGCTGGAGATTGGATCAGAAATTGAGTGAGTTTGAACAAATGAGTAACAGCGTCAGTGTGTTATGTAAGCACTGGAAGAGGTGCGGGAGGCCAAGGGGACTAGAAACCGAACACAGAGCGAGGAGGGGAACGTCTGGACACAAAGAAACCAGAATAAAATGAACCCGGGTGACAGATAAATCTTCAAAAGCTGTAACAGTAGATTGGGATACTTTCAGATATTTAATCATCCCCCAGAGTTTTGGATAATTCGAGGATTAATAGATGAAAGCTCAACGTTCAGACAGACTGCTGTGTGTGTGTGTGTGTGTGTGTGTGTGTGTGTGTGTGTGTGTGTGTGTGTGTGTGTGTGTGTGTGTGTGTGAAGAGGAGAGAGGTGACCTTGAACAGATACTGTTTAATGTAAACATTACGGCTGGGACTGTACCAGCTTTGCATCTGATCTGTTTATAGACTATCATAATCTGTTATCAGATTGTTTTGTTTTTTTACTTTTTGGGGTTATAACAAATATTTATTTTTAGATTGTTTAGTGGATCTCAAATCTTTTTTCTCTCAAAGTGTTCATTTAACATCTAAAATACATAAAACCCAGGATCAAAAATATATATTTGTTTTTCTTTTAAGATGTTAGGCTTTCACATTTTGTATCTTTTATTTTATTTTTTAATCTGCCTATTTTTATGAATCTGTTTTGTCTGTTTGGTTCGTTTGGGAGCAATAAGGGACATTGGCAAGAGTGTTTATGTTACAGAAAAAAAAAAAATCTACATTTTAATATTGTAAAATAGTAATGGGTCAGTTTAAATGGGTCATAAGTATGAGTAAATATACAGTAATGGGTCGTTGCTGAAATACTTTTTTATGTGAAAAATTGTTTTTTTTATATAGATTCAGCTAAAGAAATGGAAACAAATTAACAAATATTTCCTCTTTTTATTATTTCTATTTGTTTTATTTTCTATCTTTATCACAGGTGCATTTAGTTGCACTTAAACACAGCTTTATTATTATTATTATTATTACTATTATTAGTTAATTTATGCCAATATTCATCCATACCAGTTTGAGATATATCCTATTGTTTGTTTATTGACTTATTGTCTTGTTGATAAACATAAAAACTGCATCCTCTTGACTGCCATCTGCCACTGTGTATTATTAATACCCCCTATAAGGCTAATGAATTGTTCTCGTGGTTCATTCAGTGCTTCCTCCTGCCTCTCCATTGTCTTCAGGGACTGCTGCTAATGCGGCGCCGGTAATGGCTTCACTAAACTGTTATGTCTAATGACCGTCTGAAACAACAACAGCAAACACAAAATAGAAACCAGCATGAAATTATAAACAAATAGGCGCTTGTGTTATTTATTTTTTTCCATGCCTGAAATATCAAATCAGAGACAAATAGAACAAATAACTGAGATCAGGTCATACACAGTAAACTAGTTTGTGTGCTGTATTTTCATTTTATTGAGTAAAAAAAGCTAAGTTAAGCTAAATTAATCAATAAATACCTCTTTGAATATGACATTTTTGCAGCAGTTACCACCTAAACCAATGTCTCCACCATGAGATTTACCATTCATTTAGGAGGCCTCGTTTTATGTTTCAGAAAGTCACAATTCAAAATATTTCCCACCAATTCATACATGACACACTCATCTTTTCCTGGTTTTGCACAGAAAAGGGAAGGAAATATTTGCTTATGCACAATCAGCTGATGACCGGTGCAGCGCTTCCTGTTTTGATTAATTTCAATATACATTATGAGTCCTCTTTTAGCTCTGGCACTGTGTCTGCAGCTCATCAGTGGGTCATTCATGGTGTTTTGACGCCTTTTGTAGGTGACAGATAATGAGTTTTCATGCAAATCGTTGCTCAAAAATGTGTGAGATCTCAGCCTGTTCTGATGGTTTACTCAACGTGTCCATCTGCAGGGCTGCAGTCAAACACAGAGACACAGTGCTGCTGTCAAAGTGAAACGAGACAACTCAGCTGCTGTACAGTGGAGACGGTGCCGTGCTCCCACCTGCTGGACAATGGCACACATTACTGTGAAGTGATGGGAGGATTGTGTCAAAGCTTAACTTTTCAGACTTTCAGGCTTTTCCCAACGTTGCCGAGTTTGTTTTCACAATTATATTTATTGTTAATTATTGCCAGAATCTTACACCACCATTAATATAAAGAAAATAATAAAAATAAAAGAGTCGCTATAGGATTTCTGTTGCACTTCTTGTGACTCAGTGGGCGCTAAATAACTAAACGACTCCAAAAGACAAAAAAGAAGAAGCATCATTTGAAACTAACTTCAGTATCTGTAGGAATAGAACATATGAAGGATAAATAGTTTGTGCCATTTTAAAGAGCTTAAAAGACAATATTTGATACGATTGCATTTTTTTTTTTACGCAGTCTGCACATTCTTAAACAATTTTGTCGTATTTTATTTTTGGTTGAATTGTTTTGGCATTCTGTCCTCTGTTCTTTATCAAGACAATCACAATTAAAAAAAAAAAAAAATAGGGACTGTGGTCTAGAAACAGAGTGTTTGGGCTCACCGCCCTGCTAAAAAAAATGGGGCCATCATCAATCAGAAGTTTTCCAGATATATGGCGAGATGGAAAATTTCTTTTTTGCATTCACAGTTTTATCTAGTTTGAGAAGGACTCTTTTTGGCAGAAATAAAGTCCAAACAATAACAGATCCGCCATGTTTCACAGGTGGATATAGACACTCATTGTTGTATCTCTGGCCTGACCATTTTGTGTATTATTGGTGATTGGAATATTTGGAGTAATCACCCCATAAAACCCCTTAAGGTTATATATGTATTTTTTTAGTTTCAAACCAGTTTTTGTTTAATTGATTGACTAGGTATGTTACATAGAAATCACTTTTTAAATGGACAAAGTAAGACAGTACCAAAAAAAGCAAGTCTAGAATTTTTATTATTTCTCAAGTTATATTTTAGTGATGGGGCAGCTTTGTGATGTTGTGATAAAATATATATTTTTATCATTTTACATTTTTAAGAATGAAAATGTTGGCTTTAGAAAACAGAATAACTTGTATTCATTAATGACCATAATTGTTATTTTATATAGCCTGTGTACTCAGAAATTAAAATGTGTTTATTTTATTTTGTTTTGTTTTGTTTTGTTTTTTATTTTTTTATTATTATTTTATCAAGTAGGAACTCTTCTCCGCCTGCGCAACCCGGAATAACAATCAGAAACACCAAACATAAAGGCGGGACCCGGGATTCTATTTTAACCAATTAGCGCCGTCTAAGACCGACTGGGTCGCATCCGATTGGTTGAAACTTCAGCCCGTCAACGATAACTTGTTCCTGATATTTCCGCTTTGCCATTCTTCAGTCCACAGATGCTCCTCTGTTGAAGTAGGATTGTCTGTCCGGTTTTATCGTTTTAATAAAGTCGAGCTGCCAGCTGTGTTTAAGGAAAATGCAAGCTGTAAGGTAAGGGCGGTGTTATATGTCCTAAAACTATATTTACTAGTTGTATTTTAATTACTTTAAGATAATTTATTCGCTAAATTTAGTACTCTTATCGCAGGCGAGCCAGTGTCCTGCTTTTGGTTTTTGTTTTTTCTTCTATCACACCCATCATGTGGTCGATTGAGTCATCTGAGATTTGCACAACTTCCACAGAAATCTTTTCCGGGCTCCTTGGTCCTCTGATGTAAAACTCAGTGACAAAACTGCGGTCATTACAGGCGCCAACACCGGGATCGGTAAAGAAACAGCCATAGACCTGTCAAAGAGAGGTACACCTGACTGAACCCCCACTGTTTGGTGGTTTTGGAAGCATATTTAGCTTGGCATCTTTTTGCCTGCCAAGTTTAGGCTTCAACAGATATACTGTTTGTTTGTCTGTGACATAAACTCAATAAACAATGTCCTATATTTCTTCTACACTTGGCTTTGTGTTTTAATCACAAACTTGTTTGTATTAAGTTACAACTTTTATAGGTTGTGGAATACTTTATATGGCTGCACAATATATAAATGCTCTGTGTTAGTGGCAGTAATCAACCTCATTTTATTGTGCTTTTTTCTACTCTTACTGTTGTTTTATGGCCTGTTTCTTTCCTTTTTTTCTTCTGTTTAGGGGCCAGAGTCATCCTGGCGTGCCGGGACATGGAGAAAGCACAGGCGGCTGTGAAAGAAATCGCTGAGAGCTCCGGCAACGACGACGTAATCTGCATGAAACTTGATTTGTCGGACAGCAAGTCCATCAGGGAGTTTGCCGAAGCCGTCAACAAAAGTAAAACCGTTTGTTTCCCAGGCGAAGCGGTCCCCTGGAGGTTACCCGAAAAGCCATGAGGTCTTAAACTGTTTTTGTTTTTTGCTTTCTCGACAGATGAGCCTAAACTCAACCTCCTCATCAACAATGCCGGCGTTATGGTCTGTCCGTATGGGAAAACAGCAGATGGCTTTGAGATGCAGATCGGCGTTAATCACATGGGTAAATCCAACCAATCTGTGCTGCCTTTGACCTTTGTAACAATTATTTTTTCAGCTCTTGTTCTCATTTAACACCTGACTTGTTTACCAGAAGATGAATCCAACAGATAATCAGCTTATTGGATCATCAGTCCAATAACTCCGACCATGGCTGCTTTTTTTCCATCAGTCCTGGTCCTCAGTTACATGAACCATCCAGCAGGGGGCGCACTGGTTGCCTATTTGCAGTGATGGAACTAAATCTAAAGCTAAATATTGTTGTTTACATTGATTCACTGCAAGGTAATTGAGTCAGTTTCATACTTTTACTAAATAAACGTACAATCAGCTTGTTTAGATGAAAACAAAATGATGTTTGATATGTTTTGCATTGAGCTTTTTTTAAAGGTAACTTTCGTGCCAAATTCACTGATAAGGACATTTAGTTTAACTGAGTTCAACTTAACTTGCTGTATCTCTAGGAGGATTTATTATTAAGAATGAGTGCTGTTTATTATTCAAACCTAATTGCTGATAGGGCACTCCTTTGCTTTGATAAGCGGTACAATTTATCGTGAAGATAAGATTATTTTCCATGCCAAGATTTCTTGAACACTTTTGTGTGTGATTTTCAAACTTCTTTCTTTGCAGCTTCAATCTCTGCATGTATGCAGACTGAAGTGGGTGTATACTCTGTATCTCACAGCCAATCAGAGGGTCTAACGCAGATTTTTCTTGTGTTTCGATCAAATAAGAAGCAAAACTGTTGAACAGAGTTCTCTGGACAAGGTGTGCTCATTCAAAGCTGTTATGCAGAGGTTCATTTTATCACGAGCTCTGGCACTTGTTACTTTCTAACTGTTCACTTGTGATTATTTGAGATTATTGCCATGATTTAGCTTAATAATCTTGATTTACCTGTATAGGTAAAAAAAAACATAATTTTGTTCATTTCCGTACATTTTTTTCCTCTGATTAGGACACGTCTGCCATATTTAATTTGGTTTCATTTAACAGGTACACAACAAAAAAAAAAAGATTTAAATAGTAGACGGTTTCCTTTCTAAAATGTATTTAAAAACCCCTTTTTGTCCAGACATCGGCTCTTACAGAAAGCCAGAACGTCTGAGACTATCAGGAACTTTAACAAACTAACAATTAATCACAAAGTGCTTTTTTTGTGCATCCAAATCCTTAAAGATGCAGAGGTGTGTGTGTGTGTGTATATATATATATATATATATATATATATATACAGTTTATAGTTTTTATTATATTGTCTGTCTGTCCGTGGACAGTTTCAGCTCTAACTCTGTCACCCTTTCACATAGAAATGTCAGACTACACAGCTGGTCACCTCGTGGGTCAGGGATGATCCTTATTGATTTCAAGGTCAAAGGTCAGCCCCAGGGCAGCTGTGGCTACAATGTGGCTTACTGCCATCATTGTGTGAATGGGTGAATGATTGTAGTGTGAAGCGCTTTGGAGTCCTTGGACTAGATAAAGTGCTATACAAGTGCAAGCCATCTACCATTGTTAAGACCATTTCTACAAAAGAAATCTTGAGTGGTACTCATGAAGTCTACAGCTCGGATCATAAACTGGTTTGGAGAGGCTGGGAGTCATCAACTCCAGCAATATGGCTCATCATCTTCTCATGCCAGCTGGTCCCCCTGACAATCACAGTCTCCTCCGCTATCACTCAAACTCCTCCTCCGTCTCGACAAACAGCTCTCCCTTTCAGGAGGTCTTCGTGTTGCAGCTTATAGCTGCACTTTCTTCTTCTTCGATGTTCTTTAATTAAACTGTTTGTTTGTCGATTTACACCATATTCAAATGGCAGTTTTTGTTTTTACAATTGTACGAGTCTTTGCACTTTGCTGGTAAGCTTATGCTGCGTTGTATTTGTGGTCAAATTGCTACAAGAAACGTTAAATATATAACAGATTCCACCAAGTGTAAGAGTCTCTTTCAGGAATGTGATGACTTGATCAGCAGGGAGAGAGAAGTCACTTTAATGAGAAGAAAAACAATAAACCCGACAAAGTTATGAACTTAAAGTCAAATGGCTCAAAGCTTCACTAAAGGTTGTTTATTATTATTATTATTTACCATCAATTTGTCTCCCTTCTGAACATAAAAAAGACTTTTTGTCTAAGTTCAAAACCGAGTGAGTTTTGGTTACGTTAGTTCTCAGAAACTACTTGCGACACTGTTCTGCTTCTGCGTTTCTCTGCTCTGAAACTCGAGTCTTCTCTTTTTTTTTTTTTCCAGGTCACTTTCTGCTGACGTACTTGTTGATGGACCTGATTAAAAGATCGGCGCCGGCCCGGATTGTCACCGTGTCCTCCATGGCCCACTCCTGGGGGTCGATCAACCTGGAGGACATCAACAGTGAAAAGTGTTACAACAAGAACAAGGCCTACGCACAGAGCAAACTCGCAAACGTTCTCTTCACCCGCTCCCTGGCTAAAAGATTGGAAGGTACAAATTCCAATCTTTTTTTTTTTTTTTTTTGTAAAGCTCCGACTTGCCAATTCTGATGCCAACTCTATTTCAAACAGCTAACTTTGAGTTTTCTTCATTAGGTGATGTGCCGTTACTAGCGCAAATTTGCACAATCAGACGATTGGTGGATCCTTACTCGCAACCCTAAATGTTCCATTGTAGTTGGGTTTTTTTTTAGAAACTTCAAAGAGAGAATTAACAGAAGTAGAAACAGGGGAGCTGTTGTGTTCTGCTGTTCATGTATTCGCCGCTCGCCGCTGCTGTTAACCGCACACGCGTGCTCTCTCGCCCAGGCACAGGCGTGACGGCGTACTCGCTCCACCCAGGGGTGGTTCAGACGGACTTGTGGCGCCACCTGAGCGGCCCCCAGCAGTTCTTCATGAAAATGGCCAGGCCTTTCACCAAGGACTCCATCCAAGGGGCCCAGACGACGATTTACTGCGCCGTGGAGCCGTCGCTGGAGAAGGAGAGCGGCGGATATTACAGGTGCAAACGAGCAGAGACCTCCGCGTTGGGTCTTAGCGTGTTTGAATGATAAACTCATCGTGTTTTTTTTTTTTTTTTACAGTGACTGCGCTCCTGCCAACTGCTCGGTTGCTGGAAAAAACGACAAGCTGGCTGAGAAGCTGTGGCAGCTGAGCTGTCAGATGCTCTCCATAACGTGGGAATAAAGCAACAAGAAGACCCTTCAGCTTGTCACTTTACTAACTTATGCAACACTTTCTTATTTCACAAACACTAGCTAGAAGGAAATGACTTTTATTACTTCCTGTTACATAAAGATTCCTCCAGATGTTCTTGTATAAGTAAATGTTCTTAACACATTTAGTTTGACTCAGGTAAATAAGTTTGTATGACCTTTTTGTCCATTTGGATACAATTTTTTTTTTTTTATGGTTATATTGATTTTTTTTTTTTTTTTTGACATTTGACTCTAATAGGAAACTTGCACTGAGTCATTTTTCTCATATTTAGGAAACTACAGCGTTCACATTCAGTTTATAAAATCCATCTTATGTGCCTCAACTGATCCATTTAACTCCGGGTTTTGGTGTTGGGGGGAGTTTCTGAGGTCGAATCCAACCCCACCTCGAGGATCTCTTTGCTACCTCTGATGTTCTAAATACTTTTATAAATTAAAAAGAAAATCTGTTTTTCAACTCTCAGAGCTTGTCTGTTGTTTGTTTTTTAAACTGTTCAGAAACAATTACTTTGTCTTAAACTTACAATAATGTTTGCAAAAGAAGAAGGGCTCCAGATGTTTTCTGATTTGACAGTAATTTGTTCAATATTTGCCATCATTAGTAAAGTTATTGTTCTTAATTGTAAAAATATTATTTCTGGATTTTTTTTAGGTGGCTGTCAGTGCTAAAACTGAGGGAAATCTATGCTGTAATGGCGCATTAACCCATTTTATTAACAGTAATATGTTTTATGACCTATTTTCAGACAGTAATGAAAAAGGTTTTAAAATTTTTGGAGCTGCAGTTTTCTCAGCTGTAGCGTAAAAGAAAAACAATTAAAATACAAGGATTTCTGCTCTGATTACTAAATATAAATTCAGATTTTTATGCAGAACAAATCAACCTACATAACCACGCATGAAGTGCTCAAGCTTGAAATTTTCAATTCAGTAACTTTACTTCATTTTTTCTCTGTTTTTGTGTTTCTGGTTATGAAACCTGAACTTGGCACGTCTTCTTGTGAAACGGGTCGTTTCTCAGCTCAAAGTCCTCCTTGCGTCTTGCTACAGTACCTCAGCTGTTCCAGCTTTTGTTGCTCAAAAAAAAAAAAAAAAAGACAAACAACAATAATTTTTCTTCCTTCTCCATACTGGAAGTTACTGATTAACCGGTGCTGCGACTCACCTCTCCTCAGCCTCAGGTCATCGATGGCTGCTTCGGAGGTTTCCTGACACGGCAACGTTTTCTGGCTTGCATGGGTCTCGATCTCTGCAGCTCAACAGCAGCAGCAGCCCTGAAGTTAAGTAAACCCAGATTGTCTGAAAGCAGAACGATAAACGGGCTTTAAAAAATGCTTTGTGGCTTTTTTTTTCCTTTTCATTTCGAGCACTTCCTCTAAGGTCAAGTGGAAGATTTCACGATGAAAGACTGGATCACATCTACCAGAATTTGGGTTTTTTTGGGGGTTTTTTGTATTTTCTATAAAGCTGCAGACTTTTCTAGTCACCTGACTTTGTATAACTTTATTTATAGACGGGTGTACTTCTGCCACCCACATTTTCAGTCTTATCTCCCTATTTGCAACTAACTCTCCGAGGTCATCACACCCACAGGTGTTCCAGCTGAAAAGATGCCAAACAGTCCAGCTGTGGTCAGTTTTGTAACCTACATAAAGATTAGATTAATTTAACTAAATAACGGCGACACCTTGAACCCCCTCAGAAACTTGACAAGCTTTTTTTTTTTTTTAGTATAACTGTAATAGCTACATTTTGTAATAGCTGAATTTTTGAACATATCAGGAGCCCGAGCAAGGTCATCGAGTCAGTTGTGCAATTTATTGTACGACTAGTAACATTTTACATGCTGTACTTCTGGGCTTTGCTACCGTTTAGATAAAGACTATTAAAAACATGCATGAGCAGCTCTGGTACGACTGTGTGACAGTGAGGAGGATTAATAGCGGCAATAAAATACAGATAAAGTGTAATATTAAAGCTATTAAATGACAGGGTTGGAGCTGTTTTGGTCAAACAATGGAAATAATGTTGTGTGCAATCTCATGTGAGTTACCACGCGTGACCCCTGGCTGCAACACCACAGTTTTAGGCATACCTGTCCCGAGGTTCATGAGATATTTTGCTAACAGACAGGGTTGACTCCAAATAGTTAATATTAAATTGTCAAACAGAGGTCTTGCACGGTCTGCTGGTGCTCGTAGCATGTGTGGGGAATCTCAGCTGCTACCGCACCAAATTTAGCCACAGTATCTGTAAAATTAATCAAGCTTTATTTGTTTTTGTGTTTTTTAAGGTCAGCTGGCTGTGGGAGGCATGGTCAAGTGGGTTGACTCCAAAAGTTAATCAGTTGTAGATGCACACTGAGGGATTATTTTCTGCAAGTTTCAACGAAACGTTGTCAGCGCTTCATGAGATACTTTGCCAACAGACGACGACACTGAGCACAAACATTATCGTCTGCATTCGCCTTTTGGAGGCGGGCGATATTTATTTGACCTACAAGTCAAAAAGTGCAGTTTTCAACTTCTGCGTGGACCCACAGGCGCTTTGCAAAACTTATCAAAAAAAAATGAAATAAAATTTAATGAATGTCTTGCTAAACAAGCTGTTTTTAATTGTTGTTGACAATATACAATACGAGAACGTAAGGATAAGTTCTTGATGTGTTATTTCTTTAGGTTAAAGCAGATTATCAGATGAAGTTTAACTGATTAACCCGAATGAACGTGTCCATGTTGTATAACACACTGATTAAACTCAGCCTAATCATCTGCAAGGTGCCATATATGTGTGCACTGGAGTCCTTCGTCTCCATGGTGACGCATACACTCAGCCATTAATGTTTAATAACCAAAAGCAGCTGCCTATAAGAATGTGCTGCGAGTCTGACCCTGATAACATCTGAGAGGGATGGATGTAAAGATGCACCGGAGCGTCACTAAGCTGCACTAAACGCACACCTGAGAGATGAGTTTTGTTGCGCTGCTCTGTGATGATGGCTGGAAGTGATGCTGACGCGGCTGATACTTTCCGTCCCGTCAGGATGGAAGAAGCAGAGGACGGGATCGCTGTGGTGGGAATCGGGTGCAATTTTCCAGGAGGTAGGGTTTTTCACCTTTTACGGCTCTTTCTGCTCTTTCTGCCTCATGCATATAAGATCACATCCGATTTATATCCTGGATTCATACATTTTGTAAATAACAGAGATGATGAAAAGACTCACTGAACTGTTTAGGGATTTCTTTGTAAAAGAAGAATAAACGTGTTTACATATTTTCAAAATGAATAAAAAAGGGACTTTGGTTTTCCTTTAAAAAGAAAAGTTTCATTTTGACGTTTTAAAGTATTTTATCCTGCATATTTTCAGTGAAGTAAAGTAACCGTAGTGCCATTTTTCTTGTACTTTACAAGACATTCATTTTTTATTGTAATATATACTTCAACTCTTTAAAGGTCAAATGGAAATTTAGTAGTTTTGACAAAGCTTGTTAAAATATTGCATCATTTATGGTAGTTACTTTAAAACGTAACCAAATGATGTAACAAACATCACACAGTGGGTTATTTAATAACAATCATAATATAATCAATCGATGCTCCTGAGCATAACTTTTAGTGGAGCCGTCATTCATTTCCTGAATCAATAACCACACAAATGTTACAATTTGTTACATTTTCTGTGAAAAAAAGATAGGCTATATTGCTTAATATTCTTTTTTTTTTCCTTTTTTTGTGCATAAACTTGTTGCCTTTTTTCTCTCGGTGTTGTGTCTGATGAGAGCAGTTCAGTTTGACAATTAAACCAGAGAAACAGACGCCTCCACCTCCACCCGAAACTGGAGTATTTTTAGTTTTAACTTGGTAAAATGAAACAGACAGACAGGTTTGTGTTTCAGGATTGGGTTTCTCATTTTATTTAAAGTAATATTTCTGCAATAATAGCTGAGCTTATTAAAGGTAAATGGTGGAAAAACTGTGAAGAAATTCTAACACATATAAAACTAAAGCGGTGATGCTGGCATATCTATATATTTAACCCTTTGATTACAGTCCTTACCTGGGTTTGAACCTGCAGCCTTCATATTACTAAACCTCAGAACCACTGAGCCACAGCAGACACATGCTGTAGGTAAATAAGATAAATAAGATCCACCTGTGGCTGATGTAGACAGTTACAGACAGAAAATGTCCCCTCTGTCTTTAATCTTCTGTGTTCTCTTCATATCTGTCTGCTCCAAGCTGCTGACTGATTATTTATCTTCCAAACTTAGTCTCATTAATGGATTTTAAGCAGAACATCTCCACTGTTGGACACAGCAGGTTATGCTGCAGTTATACCTCCATTAAATAAGATCATGTGGCGTAAGGCTGTATCAGTGAGCTAAACCCAGCAGAATGTGTCCACAGTGCGGGATGTTTTAGCCCTAATGAGACTCTGTCGGAGCTGCCCTGCAGTCCTGATCACCGCCAACAGGCGACATGTTAAATCTGCAGACCTGTACCACCTTATTACAGCAAATAAGTCAAAAACTGAGAATAAATCACAAAAATAAATCAATAAATTTCATTTAAAATTGTCAAAATAGTTGAAAAAGACTGAACAAAACAATACACAGCAAGCTAAGTAATTAAGTCATTCCCATTGTTTATTAGGAGGAACTGCTTTGTGGGGCGGATGAGTTTTTTTTCTTTTAGGTGGGGCTGCGTTCCCACCTGCTCTTATGGACTGCTGCACCTGAATATAATCAAACTGACTGGCTTCCAAACCTTTTGACTCCTTTGCAACCCCATCAGCGTTTAACGGCCAAACTAAAATTTTATTTATTTCCCCCCTATTAAACTTAAATCTTATGTTGATGTTAAAAGCCTTCGTTCTTTTGATAATTCTTTGACGTTTTCTTTTACCAACAGGAGAAGGCCTGGACAATTTCTGGAGGGTTCTTGTTGACGGGAGAAACTGCTGCGTGTCGATCCCCAAGGAGAGGTTTGACATTTCAAGCTGGTATGACCCTGATGACACCAAACCGGGTAAATCCCGGACTGCCAAGGCTGCCCTCATCGATGGGTAAAGGCTTTGAACTTTATCGTAACCTAATCAGATATATGACCGTTTATGTGTTTTGATAACGAGCATGTTCAGTGTAGATAATGGCCCGGTATCTTTTCTTCATGCCTGTGTATCTTTAAAAAAAAATGTGCCTTACTTTTGAATATTTCTTTGTAGCTTTTACTTTTTGCTGGAAAATTATTGTCATGATTTCTAGCATTTTTGAGTTTTATTTTATACTTTTGGTTTTGTTCTCATGTTCTGTCTGTCTCTGCCTCTTGGTTCTGTCCTCATGGTCTTTGTTTGTCATTATCCTCTCTTTGCCCTCAGTCTACTCCTGCTTTCTGCCACACCCATCTCCACCTGTCGTCAATCTTCGTTACTCACCTGTGCCCACTTCACCTGATTATCCCCAGTGTTTAAAACCCGGTCAATTTCTTCACTACTCCGCTGATTCATTGCTCTTGTTTTCCTGTCCATGCATGTTCCTTGCCTTGCCTTGCCTTGCCTTGCCTTGCCTTGCCTTGCCTTGCCTTGCCTTGCCTTGCCTTGCCTTGCCTTGCCGCTCCATTAGTTTATGTTTTTGTATTTAGTTTGTTTGCTGCCACGTCAGCCTTTTTGTTCTCGTGTTGTTTTTGCTTTAATAAATTAGTACTTTTTAGAAGAGTCTGCACTCCGGGTTCGCCCTCTTTTCCACGCTTCACGACAATTATACCAGAACTTCTTACAAAACGACTCCGGATTCTATTTTTTAATGATTAATAGTATTATTGTTAAGGATTTCACAGTTTACGGATAGGAATGTAGTGTAACGACAACACACACTTAAAAAAAAGAAATAAAATGGTTTGTAAAAACAACTTTTTTCATTTTTTTAAAAGGAAACATCTTTACCTGCATTGATTTAGCTGGCACTTGCTGCTGTCTGGATCACTAATAGCGCATGTTGTAATATTTTGAAGTAGTGATATTAGTTTGAAATGTGTAGATCCTGTAGGCCCGACACTTTTGTCTTCTTTTCCTTCTTTTTGTATGAGCACAAACTGCACCGTATGCTGTCCTGGTCCAGTACAAGGACAAAAAATGAGCTCAATAGCAGCTAAAACCCCAAAATACTTTGAATGACCTTCCGAAACCTTGAAGAACTTTTGATTAAAACCACTTTAAAAGATTACAAGAAAGTGTAGCTCCTTGGAAGCAAAGTATTGACAAATTAAGGAGGGATTAAAGCATTTGCACAGTGCTATATGTCATTAATTCACTGGTTTTGTATGTTTGTACAGGTTTAATGAATTTGACCACAGGTTTTTCGGCATCAGTGACAGCGAGGTGGAACAAATGGATCCTCAACAAAAACAGCTCCTTCAGTGTGTTTACAGAGCTTTAGAAAACGCTGGAATTCCGATGGAGAAAGCCAGCGGGACCAGGACAGGAGTGTTTTTTGGTAAATATGTGGGTCCTGTTGTTGTGTCTTTAGTTTTGTGTGGGCCAAAATTTACCCAATTATCTGCTTGTCCCAAAGCCAAAGCTGGAACTCTGAAAGTTTTATTAATTCAAGCCTTAAATCCAGAACCATCTAGTATAGCTCCCATTCGTTTTTTTTTTTTTTTAGGTATAATGAACAGAGATTATGAAACGAACGCTGCACACGTGCACCCCAATGTGATCAACCACTGGACTGGAACCGGGCTCGCCATGAGCATCGCAGCAAACAGAGTCTCCTACATCTTCAACTTCACTGGACCTTCACTCTCCATTGACTGTGCCTGCTCATCCTCACTTGTCGCCCTTCATCTCGCCTGCCAGGCCATTAAACAAGGTCTGAACTCGGTGAACCGCTGCCCACTAGCGGGTGGACAACTATTGCTGAAAGACAGTTCTGTGTTTTATCGTTTATCTGGCATTAAAATTTTATTGAGTGAGGTTATAATTGGGTTTTATCTTATCAGGGGATTGTGAAATGGCTGTTTGTGGAGGCGTCAACTGCATCATCGAGCCAAGAGTGTTTGTGGCGCTCAGCAAAGCCAAGATGATCTCACCAGAAGGGACAAGCAAACCTTTTTCCAGCAGAGCAGATGGTTATGGCAGAGGGGAGGGCTGCGGGGTGGTTCTCCTAAAACCACTGAGAAAGGTAAGAAACCTGCTAAGGGTAATGAAACCATTTTTTGTCAACAGAGTACTTTTTCCTTTTACAGATGCTGTATATACTTGTGTCTGTTTTGACTTTACTGTGACTCCTGCTTTTAATTAATAGGCCCTTCAAGACCACGACCACATCTGGGGCGTCATCTGCAAAACTGCAGTCAACCAGGATGGACACTCTGTCACTCCAATCACCAAACCCTCCATGACACAGCAAGAAGAGCTGCTGCGTAGAATCTACTCAGACAATGAAATAGCAAACGTCCAGTACATAGAAGCTCATGGAACCGGAACCCCGGTTGGAGACCCAACAGAGGTAGGAAGCATTTCCAACATCATCGCTAAAGCCAGACCTCCTGGTTCAGAGACACTGCGGATAGGCTCAGTGAAAAGCAACATCGGACACACAGAATCTGCAGCTGGAGTGGCCGGACTGATCAAAGTTCTGCTGATGATGAGGAACGAAACCATTGTTCCATCCGTCTTCTATTCGGCTGAAACTGCTAGTGTTGATGCAAAGACCCTGAACATCAAAATTCCGATGAAAGCTGAGGAATGGAAATCCTCCACTGCAAGAGTTGCGGGAGTGAACAACTTTGGGTTTGGGGGAACAAACGCGCACGTCATAGTCAGACAGCACATCCAGTCAAGTGCTGAGCACACAATCAATGAGAAGCAAGTGAAATATTTTGTCACATCAGCAAATTCACAAAAATCTCTTAAGATGATGATTGAGGATACCATTAAACAGCTGGAACTACACAACAAAGTTGATCTAGATTCTTTGTTGTACACATCAGCTTGCAGAAGAAGCCACCAAAAGCATAAATACAGAAAGGCCATTGTAGTCTCGTCAGTAGACAATCTTAAAGAGAAGCTAAAGGTCACTGTTGATAAAAATGTTAGCCCAGCCCTCTCAGATCCAAGATTAGTGTTTGTCTTCTGTGGAAATGGTGTCACTTACCACGGCATGTGCAGACAGCTGCTGAAAAATGAGCCTGTATTCCGAGCAAAGATCATAGAAGTTGCACATCTTTTCCAAACTCTGAGCTCCCTGAACATCCTGAGCACACTCGAAAGCGACTTTGAAAGCACTGACTTTAAAAGCACTGACTTTAAAAGCCCGGATGTTGTCCAACCTTTGCTATTTGCCATCCAGGTTGGTATTGCCACCCTACTCAAGTGCTGGGGTGTCAAACCTGACGCTGTGCTTGGACACTCTGTGGGGGAAGTTGCTGCCGCTCACTGTTCTGGCCTCTTGTCTCTCGAGGATGCTGTGAAAGTCACATACTTCCGCAGCACCCTTCAGACCAAAGTCACAGGAGGGAAGATGCTTGTGGTCAGCAACATAGCTGTATCAGAGGTAGCTTCTGTCCTCCCTAAATACTCTAGAAGAGTTAGCCTTGCTGCTTTCAACAGCCCACAGTCTTGCACCCTCTCCGGTGATGCAGATGCAATTGATTGCCTTCACAAGGAGTTTATCAGCTCTGCTGACAGTCAGAACCTGTTCCTCCGTGTACTGGATGTCCCTGCTGCCTACCACAGTCACATGATGGATCCAATTCTGTCAGAAATCGAGTCAACAATTGGCTTCTTACAGGAGAATGACCTTGATACAGAGCTGTTTTCCACAGTTACAGGGAAGGAAGTCCAGCCGGGGGATTTTTGCTCAGGCCATTACTGGGCGAGAAACATCCGCGAGCCAGTTGCTTTTGAGCAGGCTTTGAAGTCAGCAGCTAAAGGAAGAAAAACTACAGTTTTTGTAGAAATAGGGCCAAGAAGGGCACTGCAGAGAAATATCATAGAAACATTGGGAAACAACACAGCTGTTGTTGTTTCAGTGGAACCACAGAAAGATCACGAATCAGCCATGTCTGTTGTGTCCAAACTGTTTGAGCTGGGCATTCAGGTGGATTGGAACAGCTTCTACAAAAGCTACAAGACAACACCATTGTTCTTCCCAAGGTACCAGTTCGACTGCTCCGATAAAGACGTTATCATCAGAGCAGCCCAGAATAACAAGCCAAGCAGTCATCCTGTGCTCTGTCAAACTGGAAGTGAAAGCAACATTTTCACCTGCAATCTCTCATCTGATGCCACTTTTTACTTGAAAGAGCACAAGCACAATAACATACCCATCATCCCTGGCGCGTTCTACGCTGAGATGGGTTTGGCTGCATTCCTGGCCAGCGCTAAGCCAAAAGTACCCCTCAGTTCAGTGCAGCTCGGTGTCAACTTTCACAGTCCATTTGTTTTAACACAAAACTCTCCTGAAATGAAGGTGCAATTGGAACAAAAGGAAAAGGAGACTGGTTTCACTGTGTTTTCCTCATCTGTAGTGTACGCTTCAGGCACAGTGGTTTCAAAGAAAGAGAGGTTGATCGAAGAGCACCTGATTTCATTAAGCTCCATCTACAAACGATGCACTTCTGTTGTGAATTTTCAGGAGTTTTATGGGTATCTCTCTCAAGGAGGCTTCCAGTATGGAGATGTCTTTCAGAATAAGGCAGATGTGCACTATGGGGAGGATCTAAAGGAGGCCTTTGCAACTGTTTCAGTTCCAGAAGAGCTGCAGCCTCATTTGCACGACTACTACATTCACCCTGTTGTGTTGGATTATTTGATGCAGCTTCTCCCTGTTACAGTGGAGCACATCTTTGCAGGCAGGCCAGGATTTCCTGCCAAAATAGGCAGCCTTACAGTGTTCGAACCTTTGCAAAATGAGATGATTATCTATCTGAGAGCAATTGACGTGGGCACGGATCACTTTGAAGTTTGCGGCTGCTTTGCAGATAAAGAAGGCAGAGTGTTGGCTGAGCTGACGCATGTGATAATCAAGTATCTTGGCAGTCGCTCTCATGTGGGGGAGGAATATTTCTACCACAATGATTTCAGTGTTGTCCCTAAACGTATTCCTTCTTCTTCTGCTCCAAAGGCCTTGATCTTCTCTGATCATTTGGGGATCTCGAAAGCTCTGCAACATCATTTGGACCCAAAATCTAGGCATGTTTCTTTCACATATGCAAAAGATGTCTTAAACAATGGGTTTACTTCTCTTCTGACAAATCTCAACATCACAAATATTAAAGAAAACTTTGATGAGGTGCTATTTTTGTGGAGCACAGAGGACCTCACGTCACAGGTGGCTGATGTCATCTTGGAGAATCTGGCAAGCTGCTGTGAAATCTTTCGTCGAATAGTCCTGGAGCTGAAGCAGATTCAGTTCTCCAAAGCAATCAGAGCAGTAACCTACCGATCATCTGACATCACTGTGGACTACGTAAGTCCTGGCTTTGTTCTTGCTGGCATGACAAGATCATTTGCTGCAGAGTTACCTGATCTTTCTTTTCAACTGATTGATGTAAACACTGTCTCTGCTCAAGACATTGAAGCTCTTTCTGAGGTCCTAAGATCACATCCCTGCAACGAGTACCCAGAGTTGGTGGTAAAGAACGGGCTTATCTTGAAACCTTCAATTGTCCGCACCCCTCTGGAGGTCGCTGAAACCAAAGAGGGTAGTTACACCTGTCCAACATCCAAGCCTTGCATCTTTCAGACATCTGATGCTCATAAGATGGCTCACCTGAGCGCCATTCCTGTTGACAAGGAAGTTGATCCAATCAGCCACTCAGCTGTTGAAATTCAACCCAGTAAAATATGTGTTCATTCATCTGATTACTTCCCTGTCAGTGCCTCACATCTCACATTTGGCCAGGCACTGTACTGGAACAAATACTCATCTCAGAAACACAGATTACTTGCTCTTGACTTCAGCGGTACAGTGACAGCAGTTGGAAGAGATGTGCGGAAACTCAAAGTTGGAGACCAAGTTGCTGCTTGTTATCCTGTTGTGGCTGCAACTAAAGTTCAAGTGCCAGAAAATGTATGCTACAGCACCAAAAGGTTCCCGTTTCTTCAGAAAACACCCTGCGTTTCCTACTTTGTGCTAGTGTGGGAGATACTCCATCGAGCCTTGTCTAGAGCCAAGCAAAATTTAGGGATCATTTGCTCTGACCCTGATTCTGCTCTGGTGAAAGTCTTGGCCCTTACTGCTAACAAATCTGGGTGGAACGTGATTGTTGATACACAGTGTAATGGCTCTTTTGTCAACCAAGTGGATGAATTTGTCATTCTACCACCATTTGGAGAATCCCTCGCTGCTAAAACTTGCAACTTTCCAGGTGTCCGGCATGTTGTATTTATCTGTGAATCTCAAATGCAAAGTATGTTGGCTCAGGAATTGTGCCAAAATGTAAAGGAAAGTGTTTGTGTACAGACAATTCAGATGCAAGTAATTTTGCAAAAGGGGTACTTGAGAGCACGCAGGCCTCACATTTATCACTGGCTGAAGTCTCTGAACTTAGGCAGGAAGTTTGCTCTTGAAAGCTTCACCTTTCAGAGTTTGAAATCTGAAAGCAAGAGTCCTGATTCAGAGAAACCAGCGTCATATTTCAGCTCAAAAAAACTTCCAGTGATAGCTCTGGGGAAGAAAACGAGTGGTACCTTGTCTGATATTCCACTGTTGCCAGGAAAAAAACAGCTGTTCAGGAAGAAAGCAGTGTACGTTGTGGCTGGTGGTCTCTCTGGGCTAGGCTTTGAAACAGTCAAGTTCATCTCTCAAAGAGGCGGGGAGTATGTTGTCATTCTCTCCAGGAGCAAACCAACATCAGATGTGCAGCAAGAGCTACTCAACATCCAGAAACAGTGTAGAAACTGCATCACAAGCATGGAGTGTGACGTATCAGTCTCTGAGCAGGTGCACAAAGTTTTCACCGTCATCGGGCAGAAGTTCGGTGACTATCCGGTCAGAGGGGTGTTTCACAGTGCGGTTGTCCTGCATGACGGGCTTATCGAGACCCTGAGCAGATCGCTTTATGAGAAGGTCTTCAAACCCAAAATAAATGGCGTCTTGAATTTACACCATGCAACTCAGCACTGCCAGCTAGACTACTTTGTGTGCTACTCCTCCATCTCGGCGTTCCTGGGAAACGCGTCGCAAACAAACTACGCGGCGGCCAACTCCTTCCTTGACTTGTTCTGTCAGTACAGGCGCAAGCTTGGGTTGCCTGGACTGTCAATCAACTGGGGAGCGCTGAACCTCGGCCTGCTCTTGAACAAAGAGCATTTCCATCGCTTCCTGGAGGCCAAGGGGATGATGGTGTTAGACGTGGCCGAGATTTATAAAAGCTTGGAGCAGTGCCTCGTGCTCAACCGGCCCCAACAAGCCGTCTGCAGGTTTCACTTCAGGAACATCAGGTACAACATCCTCTCTCAAAATAGAGCCTTGACCTTGCGCCTTAAAGCATTAGTCGACGAGGCTTTCCAAAAATCCAAAGAAGCAGATTTGGAGGCAAAACAAACCGAATTGGTTTCACCGAAAGAATATGTTTTCTCTCTGGTGAGCGAGACCATCAACATTGATCAAAGTGAGCTGAGCGAAGAGTCCCCTCTTTCTTCGTTAGGCATGGACTCAATGCAGGCCATGACGCTGCAGAATCTGATATTTCAAGAGAGAGGTGTGAATGTGCCTCTGGTGAAACTGTTGGATCCCACCGCCACATTATCAACGGTGATCACTGCGCTGAGTGACGCAGCTAAAGGTGGGAGTGACAGTGAAGACGTGGGTGACATAGATATTTCAACAAGACTGTAAGAAATAAAACAAAATCAACAGCTTTAATAGAGATGTTTACATAACTATTGAGATAGAGTAGAATTTTTGTGTTTATGCCACGTGTTTATCTCAGTATAATTTTTTTTTTGTACAGATTTTTCTACCAATGTTCAGCTTTTTGTTGCATTTTCAGAGGCATCAAAATTTACTCATTTGTATGCAGATAAATTCCATTTGTTTTTAAAATAAAAAGATAACAGTTGGCATTAAACATAAAATATATGTTTTGGGGGGTACATGGTTGTTTTAAAGTTCAGAAATGTTTGTTAAAGTTACTATTTTGTACTGTATTGTTAAATTTTAATAAATGTTCCTCACAGAGTTTTATCTTTAAGCTTATCTACCTGTATTAAATCCAGTGTCTTGCTCCAGGTCACTTCTTATCACTGATATGTTCTGACTGATTATCAGCTTTATGATGAAGGTGGAAAAATTTGATGCTGTATTCTGCCAGGTCTCATAAACCTATTGGTAACAGATATAATTAATGTGTCTTTTGCTGTTTGAGCCATTAATTTATTACATGTTAAAAAAAAGAACAACGTCCTTGATTTAAACTTGTAAATAAACTATGATATGATAAAGTAACAGATAAGATAAAGAAATCTATTAAGTGTTTCCATCAGTTTTTGTTAGCAAAACAATGTTAAAGATTCTGCAAAAACTATGCTTCGTTCCAGATATGTTAAAAATTTTATTTAGAACATCTTTTTTTCACTTTTTTAACATTTTTTTGTTTCAGTGTTTGAAAATGTGATGCCAGTAAATTCTCTTTTTTCACAACCCAATTTTGTCCTTTTTTTCTTCATTGTAACAATAAATCACGCTGCAATAAAGAAACTTGGTTTATTTATATATTCAGTCCTTTACGTTTTAAATCGCACAACATCAAACTCACAGTTGTTTCAGTACATTCAGTCCACAACTTACATATTACAAAAGCACAATTACAAATTCTTATGACTTCAAATATACATAGACATTTTAGTTTTATCTTACATTCATACAGACATTAAAAACAAGTGTGTTTTTGTGCCGGGTTGTTTTTACATGTTGGTAAGAAAGAAGCTATATAACACAAATACCTTCTGACAACAAAACAAGATATATGAGCAATAAAAGTGAAATTCAGGACAATAGTACTGAGGTTGGTTTTGTCAAACAGTGTTTATCATTTAAAAAGTCTTAAAGATGATCAAATGTTTACATAAATCTAACAGCTGTGTGTAGAAAAGTAGTTATGACACAATAGTAACAAAAATTTGCATGGTAAGATGTTCAAAACCTTCCTACAGAACCCTATTATAAAATAAGCTATTTTCTAGTAGCCATAAACCTCTAATTGTTGTCAGCAATCAGTAGTGGCAGACTTAAGGCAACAAGTTAATAAACTTTTGTATTAGAATAATTTCTCTGCTACAATATATCCCCATATTTAGTATCAATCTGCACAATCATTTAGGTCTTTGAACGTTTTCATAAAATTAGCCACTGTCCAGGACAGCATTGACTAAAGTGAGAAGCGTGCTGTTGGGGTCCAGTAACACAACCAGAGGTACATTTACTCCTGTCTCCTGGAAAATCTTGTTCTGCAGAGTCATGGCTAACAATGAGTCAATACCTATTGCACTCAGAGAGGAATTATCATCCAGTTCAACTGCACTCACACTCAGTATTTCACCGATAATCATCTTCAGACTCTCATGTGTGGACAAAGAAAGATGAATTTTGGGTTCTTCTTGTGCTTCCTCTTTGAGCACTGCTTCCACTAAATTTGACAGCCGCTCCCTGAGAAACACGTTTTGGGAAAGAACGTGTAAGTTAAGGTTTCTGAAGTTGAATTTGCATATTACTTGTTGCGGTCTGTTTATTAAAAGACACTTCTTAAGCGTCTCGTGAACTTCACGCACACTCATTGTCATCAACCCTTTGGCCTCCAAGAACTTTTGAAAGTGGCCTTTATTCAGCAGCAGACCAAGATTCAAAGGACCCCAATTGATGGACTGACCAGCAAGCCCAAGATTTCTCCGGTAATGACAAAACGTGTCGAGGAAAGAATTGGCTGCTGAGTAGTTGCACTGTGAGGCATTGCCAATGAATGATGAGATGGAAGAGTAGCAAACAAAAAAGTCTAGTTTGTTGTGAAGTGTTGCAAAGTGGAGATTCAGAGCACCACTTACTTTGGGTTTCAAGACCTTTCTGAAGAGAGACTCATCAAGGGATTCAATCAGTGCATCATGCAGCACAGCAGCACTGTGAAACACTCCTTTGATTGGACAAGATGAAAATCTTTGTCCAATTTTGGAGATGGCATCCACCACCTGCAGTGACACAGAAACATCACACCGGACATTTAGGATAATGACCCCAAATCTTTTCTGGAGGAGATCCATTTCAAACCGTACGTTATCAGATGGAGCACTTCTTGACAGTATTGCAATACAGCCTCCACCATTTTGAGCTACAAACTTAACTGTCTCAAACCCCAAACCAGACAAGCCACCAGTTACAATGTAAACACAGTGTTGTTTAAAAAGCTGTCTGGGTTTTGTGAGCAAGTGGTTCTCAGATGTTGGGAAATCACATCCTTCATGGTGAAAAACAACTTGCTGCACCGTTGTTGTCATGAAATAGGACTCAAACTCATTTGTCTGATTCAGCTCCCCTCTAAGAGGCAAAGATTCTGCTTCGAAGCCCAATGACAGAAGCCAGTTGGAGATTTTTCTGTTTTGTGCTTGTAGGTTGGCTCTCTGGAGAACACAAGCCACATCAAGATTATGCATGTGAATTTGACCATTCTTTGATGCAAATCCACTTGTGGAAATTAAAGGTGACATGTGACTGCTCCGCACAAAAATAACGTGTTTTACAAGACCCCCACTGTCACGTTTTGCCTCCAAACAGTGATCAAAAGGTGGCAGAAAAACAAAAGCGTCAAAATGCGACGGTTCATCAGTGAAATGGGCTCGAGAGGAAACGTTCCAGCCGGACCTGCTTGCCGTGAGAGCAAGAACTTTCACAAGAGCAGAGGCTGGGTTTGGGGAGATTATTGCCAACTTTTTGTCCATTTTTTTCACTTCAGACAGCAGTTTCTGTAACATCTCCCATGCCAGTATGAAGTAAGACACACATGGAGTTTCTCTAAAAAATGGAAGCGTCTTTGTGCCGTAGCACACTGCTTCGGGGATCACAATCTTCGTGGCAGCAGTGACAGGATAGCATGATGCAATATGGTCTCCAACTTTTAGATTTTTGACATCTCTGCCAACACATGTGACAATGCCGCTAAAATCTAAAGCCAGAACCTTGTGGTTCTGTGTCACGTGCTTGTTCCAGTAAAATGTCTTGCCAAAGTTGAAATGGGAAGTGCTGACAGGAAAGAAATCAGAGGAATGAATGCACACATTGGTAAGCTGAATTTCAACTGTTTTTTCTTGGGCAAGACTTCCATCAGAGTTAGCAGGGATGGTAGACAGGTTAGCCATTCTGTATGGGTCGGTAGTCTGAAGGACAAACTCTCTCAGATCCACCGAGTGTGTTTCATCTTCAAACAAATCTCTGTCTTTCACTGTAGTTTGTGCTATTTTTATTGCTGATACCTGCCCTTTACTGACTCTGACCTCTTGTTGTTTGGAGGTTTTAATCATATGAGCCAGAGTACTGATGTCTTCGCTGGTTATAGATGCGAGATCAACCAGCTGAAAATAAAGACCTGCCATCTCTGCAGAGCAAGTCCTTAACATACCGGAAAGCACAAAAGCAGAACTCACATGGTCCACAGTGGTTTCTGTCGATCTGTAAGTTATGACCCTTATAGCGCAGGAGCTTTTGCTCTCTTTGACAGCTAAAACAATCTGGCGAAACATCTCACAGCAAGTCACAGAGCACTCCAGGATCCCCTCAGAGGACAAGTGACTGAGGTCTTCAACACCCCAAAGGAAAAGGATATTCTTTAAATCCTCATTTCTGCTCAGTGAGTCAAACACTAAGCTTCGAACTTCACCTGCTGTCAGCTTCTTTCTGCCCTCTACAAGGACTGACTCTGGACATAAGTACGGTCTCAGACCTTTAGCAATGCCAAGTTGATCCTCAAAGATAATTGCCTTTATTTTGCAGTCTTGCACGTCTCCTTCATTTGCTAATGCAACTGTTTCATTATGAAAGAATAACGATTGAGGAGCATTTGAAATCAAGCCTAAAAAAGAAATCCTTACCCCCTTAAGTTCCACCAGTACGTTCCCCTCTGTGGTGGAAAAGCAACCACACACATCAAGGAAGTCTTCTGTCTCCTGAGTTGCCCGCAAGTACAGGACCATTTCATTCTGCAGGGGTCCGGATACGGTGATACTTCCAATACGTGAAGGAAATCCCTGTTTGGCTGCTAGTTGTCTCATTGCTATCACAGAGGTCATTTGCATGAAATAATCCAGAAGCACAGGGTGAATTACACACTCATGGAGATTTTGCTGAAGTTTAGCAGGGACTTGGAAAGTTGTGACAGCTTCCTTGAATTCGGTTCCATAACGCACGTTGTCCAGTTGTTTGAAAAGAGGGCCGTACTCAAATCCTGCTTGAAACAGAACTGAATAAACCTCTTCTCTGGTCAGAACCAGTTTGCACCTTTGGTAGATCATATCAACACAGATGGTTGATTCCTCTAACAATGATTGTTGCTCTGTGCACCTGATAGTGCCTGAGGCATGTGTTGCAACAGGAGACTGTATCTGAAATAAGGCCTCTGTCTCTGATTGTTCGAAAATCACCTTCATCTGTTGGGATTTTAGGTTTAGAGTGAGCACATTCTCAAATGTTACACTGAGGCTGAGCAGAGAAATGGGTTTCTTTGGCATCAGGTTCGCCATCACTGTGGAAAAAGCTAACTCAACATAAAATGCACCTGGCGCAATGGAAACATTGTTATTTTTATGCTCCCATAGATATGGTGCAATCTCCAATGAGAGGTTATACATTACTTCTTTCCTATCCTGTTTTTGGGGGGATATGACCCTATGATGAGAAACAGTCAGTGATTTATTGCCTCTTCTTAAAGCTTCAAAATTCACATTTTTCTTTGTGTTGACAAACTGACAGGCCGGAAGAGTTGTGGGCAATGTCTCACAACCCCTGTAGACCTCATTCCAGTTTACATTAATGCCAAATTCAAACAGCCTGGCCAAAGTCAAGGAGATTGAGTCACAGTCCTTCTCTGGTTGGACAGAGGGAAAAACCTTGGTGTCATTTCCAAGAGTCTCACATATGTACCTCTGAAGAGCCCTTCGAGGTCCGATCTCCACAAATACCACGTTTTCTCTAGACTTTCTGTCTTTGATGACAGCACAGAGAGCTTCATCAAATAAAACAGCCTTCCGGATGTTATTTGCCCAGTATGTGCCAGAACTAAAGTCACCATCTGAACACCTTTTTCCAGTTACTGTTGAAAAAAGCTCACACTCCGTGTTGTTAATGCTCAAAGTACCAATGCTTCTTTCAAGGTCTTCTAGAACTGGATCCATCATATAGCTATGGTAAGCAGCAGGAACATCCAAGACATGAAGGAAGAGATTCTTGTCAGCAAACATGAATATCAGTCTCTCTCGTAGGGCATCTATAGCATCTGCATCTCCTGATAAAGTGCAGGACTGAGGGCTGTTGTAAGCAGCTACACTGATCTCCTCGGGGAAAGCTGCAAGAACTTCTAAAACCTTTTTTACAGCTACATTGCTGACCACAAGCATTTTTCCTCCTGCCACTTTGCTCTGAAGGGTACTGCGGTGGTACAACACTTTTACGGCATCCTCAAGAGACAAAAGACCTGAGCAGTGAGCTGCAGCGACCTCCCCAACAGAGTGGCCGAGCATAACATTCGGTTTGACACCCCAGTGCTTCAAGACAGTGGCGATACCGATTTGAATTAAAAAGAGAAGAGGCTGAACCACATTCAGCTGGCTGAAATTGCTGTTGTCACATTCACCAGCAAGCAATCGACTGATGTCGATGGTTTGGTGAGCCTGGAAGGCGTTTTCGACTTCTCTAACCTTTTCTCTGAAAGCAGGAACCTCTCTCATGAGCTGCCTACACATCCCCCAGTAGGAAACACCATTCCCACAAAATACAAACACCACCTGGACATCAGGCTTCACTGGCTCAAACTTTGTCTCCAGTTCAGATTTGAGCTGCCGTTTTAAATCTGGGAGGGTAAATGTTAAAAAGGCTTTCCTAAATTTGTTTTTGCAGTGACTTCTCCTACATGCTGAGGTGTATGAAATGCTGTGTAAGTCACTGGTCTGATCGTTGCAAAGTCTTTGGTGGGTGTCTGTGATGGTCAGGATCAATGCTTTCTCTGAAGATGCAGACAATACAAAGAGTTTTACCCAGGCTGTTATGGGAACTACTTCATGACTGTGTTCTCTTAAAATGACATGTGCATTTGTGCCCCCAAACCCAAAGCTGTTGACCCCCGCAACCCTCCCCAATGATTGATTTGCCTCCCATTTCTCAGTTTTACTTGGAATTTGTAGATTTAGAGCTTTTACATCTACACTCGAGTTATTGTTAGAGTAGAAAACTGATGGAACGATGGTTTTATGTTTCATCATTAGGAGTACCTTAATGAGTCCGGCCACTCCGGCTGCAGACTCTGTGTGTCCAATGTTACCTTTCACAGACCCAATCAGCAGTGTCTTTGAACAAGGAGGTCTGACATTAGCGATGACGTTGGAGATGCTTCCTGCCTCTGTTGCGTCTCCAACCGGGGTTCCAGTTCCATGAGCTTCTATGTACTGAACGTTTGCTATTTCATTGTCTGAGTAGATTCCTCGCAGCAGCTCTTCTTGCTGTGTCATGGAGGGTTTGGTGATTGGAGTGCTAGAGCGCCCATCCTGGTTTATTGCCGTTTTGCATATGATGCCCCATATTTTGTTATAATCCTTTATAGCCTTTAAATTAAAAAAGAGATCATTTGTTTGTTTCCAAGTATCTTTGTAGTTCACAATTGCAGATCATGCTTGTCATAAGTTTTCTTTTTCAAGAAAATCAACCACTTACTTACCTTTCTGAGAGGTTTCAGGAGTATGACACCGCAGCCTTCCCCTCTGCCATAACCGTCAGCGCTGATGGAGAAAGGTCTGCTGGTTCCTTCAGGCGAGATCATCCTGGTTTTGCTGAGCGCAACAAACACTCTTGGCTCTATGACACAGTTAACTCCTCCACACAGCGCCATCTCACAGTCTCCTAGATGAAAGACGGAATTCAAAATAAGGATTTTCAAAAAGTCAAAGTATTGAAAGTGGTTTAAGGTTATCCATATTTTTCAAGCTTCTGCTTCTAAGAATAAGCCAGACTTTCTTGTAATTGTTTAAAAAGGTCTTGATCCATAGCTTTCCAAGTTTTCTGATGGGCTTTCAAAGTTTTTATTTGAACTTTGGTTAGTTTTCCACTATTTGTCTTTGCTGGATTTGTTTTCCCAATGTCTAAAAGACATGACTT
Source organism: Kryptolebias marmoratus (assembly GCF_001649575.2). NCBI lineage: Eukaryota > Metazoa > Chordata > Actinopteri > Cyprinodontiformes > Rivulidae > Kryptolebias > Kryptolebias marmoratus. The sequence continues at coordinate 11,458,311 of NC_051450.1, read as the reverse complement.
TCATATATTGTTCATCTGCTGTAGAAAGTTTTTAGGACTGACACTGCTTCTTTTATCCTCCACTTTTCTCCTTTTTTAAGCACACACAGCACAATATAAGCAATAAGCAGCTGAAGTCCCAAGAAAAACTCTGAAAAACCATCAGAAGACCAGAATAACTATTCATGAAGATCACTTTGAAACAGAAAGTCTGACTGCTTGGAAGTAAAGTATGATTAAATTAGGAGTAGTTTAAAATTTTGGCATGGTACTGTACATGTTTCTGTAGGCATTTGTGAATATTGGTGGAATTTCTATCCTGGTTTGTGTCTGCATTTCAGCAGGCATTGATGGGGATCCCTCATACAAAACCATCTGGAAAAGCATCAGATTCCCCACCGTCTCAGATTTTCAGAGCAATAATAATAAACACACTGCCTGTGCAGCAGAAAATACTACCAGTCATAAAGTGCCTTCTTCAGAGCCTAGACCTCAACGATGTGTGAGATTATACTGACAGAGAACAGATCAAACAACAGCTAACATCCAAAGAGCAGCTTTGGGTTGATCTATTTGCTATAATGTGAATCTTTAATTGTTTTTAGAGCAAGCAGTTATTCTCACCTTGCTTTAGAGCCTGGCAGGCTACATGCAGAGCCACCAAAGAAGAAGAACAGGCACTGTCGAGGACAAACGAAGGTCCGGTGAGATTGAAGGTGAAGGAAATCCTGTTGGCTGCCACGCTCGTGGCTGTCCCAGTGCCACTGAAGTGAGTTATTGAGTCTGGATTGTTGTTTCTGATCATCTCATAATCCCTGTTCATAAGGCCTGCAGCAGCACAATTAAAGCAGAATGGGTCGCGGGGGTCGTATCTTTAATCTGCACTTCAGATTTGAAATGTAAGATGTGAGAGCAGTACCTATGTAAACACCAGTTCTGCTTCTGCTGATGCTTTCCATGGCTACTCCTGCATCTTCTAACGCCCAATATGTGCACTGCAGGAGGAGTTTCTGCTGAGGATCCATGGAGTCAGCCTCCACCTCCGAAATCCCAAAAAACATGTGATCAAACTCGTTAAACCTGGAATATGAAAAAATTTATTTATCATAACTGAAACAGGGAAAAAAAGCTATCTCTATAAGACAATAAAACACATACCCTTCTATAAGAGCTGCTTTGGTTGTTTGTGTCTTTCCAGTCTTGTTGACGTCAGCGTTGTACCAGGAGTTGGTGTCAAACCTCTCAGCAGGAATGTCTACCACACAATTCTTTCCCTCCAGAAGAACTTTCCAGAAATTATCCAAGCCCTCACCTACAAAAACAAATGACAATAATCATAATTTATCTTGCACAACAGAAGATAACTTCAGCTCATTTCAAAATCTTACCTCCAGGGAAATTACATCCCATTCCAATAACAGCCACGTCATCCTCTGCGTCCTCCATCGTTTTGTCAAGGTGTTCATGAAGTTACTTTAAATTATTTTAACGTCAAGTGACCTTTCAAGCCTCGCCATGTTGGGGTTTGATGTTCAGCTGTTTTCCGTCAGAATGGGGCTTCTGCAGCCTCGCAGCCTCTTATAAATATCGGGCCAGGTCAAAGAGAAGAGACAAGAAGACATTGTCCCGGCTCAGCGTGTCTCAGCTGGAACCAAATCCCTTAATTGCAGGTTAAGGTGATCCAGCAACAGGAATAAATGATGCTTTTTTTCCCCCTCCCTCTCACAAAAAAACTGCTCATTACAATCAGGTTATCTTGGCTTCACCTCTGAAGGTAAATTGCTTTTATCTCATGGTTGCTTATATCAAGCAGCTGCAGCTCAGAGAGAAAAAAAGCACCTTGTTTTCTCATCATTAGACTTTTGATCACTGACTGCTCAAGTCCAGTTGTTCAGGATTTTTACTGGCATCCTTAACATCCAAACTGTCACTGTAGTGTGAAAGGAACTGCTTATCAATAGTTAAAGCAAATAATTAAATTCTATATGATGTTCAAACACAGAATGAGTTGAATTCTGCATGACTAATACAATAAAAGATGTTGCTAACACATCGCAGTTTGGAATGAAACTAACATTCCTTGAACAAATGAATGCCACCGGCTGCCTTGCAAAGTTTGCAAAGTTTTAAAGAAAGATCTCATGCGATCTGTTAGCCCTCAGAGTATGAGTCAGGGGTGACTCTCAGCTACTACCACAATACCAATTTTAGCTTATTATCTGCAAATATGACTGAGTTATAGATATTTTTGTTTTCCAAAAAGCCAAGAACTTGTGGTGGCCATATTGATTTGGATTGATTCCAAAAGTCAATCAGTTGCAGATGTACATCCAGTGGTTACTTTCTGAGAGCCTCATTAAAATCCATCTGGTGGTCTATGAGATATTTTGCTAACAGACAGTTAGCACAGGCACGCTTTGGTAAGCAATGTTAATTATTCATTCATTAAATAAATTAAGTCTGTATTTCTACAACTTTACCAGTTTAAAATAAAAATGCATTGTATACATCGGATACATGCACACATTTTAAAGTTCTTTTTTTTTTAAGTTCTTTTCAGATTCAGGTTTTATCTTACGGGGGTGTTCTGGTGAGACCGCAGTGACAAAACAGTAACCAAATTTTTCACAAACATGTAGAGAATGCCTTGCAAAGTAAAAAAGAAAAGAAACATTTGACCTCATCAGATTAACACTGTACAATAAATATGGTGCAACACTGAAAGACACACAATCTGCTCTTTATTCTCTTTTAAACAAATCCTAAACAAAACTATGAATCAATCAGGCACGAAGAGCTTTCTAAACTCAAGACATGAACCAGGGTCGTATCGACACAACAGACAGCTTAGAACCAGATTAAACTGGATCTTTCATTAAGTTTTTAATCGTCTCTTTTAATACAGAACAGCTTCATACTTGTAACTGAAGAAAACCACACTTTGTTTCGTATTTTTTAAGTTTGTGCACATCCATTCATACATAAATGATAAATAAAACATTGTGTTGATACACGACAGCACAAGATTTAATTTAAAAAAAAGGATCTCTATAGTTTGCTGGTAAAAACAAAAAATAAGGCACACTGCACAGTCTGATACCAGAGTTTTCTATTTAATAAATTAACTTTAATTTAAACAACATGCAGAAAATGAGAGGCAGTGGAGGACTCAGGGAGCAGAAGGGACATTAGGAAATAAGCTGAACAACACAGAAATATAGTTAGGTTAGGCTCCTTTTATCTACTAAATAGGCCTACAACTTTTATTTTTTTCCTTTTTCTGTTTTAGTTACAGAATACTTAAAATGCACAATTATGAAAATACAATAAAAAGGTAAAATCCAAAATTGAATGCAAACACTTGCTAACAAACTACAAAATTATAATTAAATATTAGTTGATGAAGACAGTGAGGGGATACTGTGGTTTTTACCAATAAATACAATCAGTAAAAGTATGAATTTAGCAGTTTTGTCCTCTTTTATTTACAGTAAACTTACTAATCTACCTACCAGCTGTTCCAACTTCACGTTAAACTATTTTTTTCTTGCCGTTGATGCGCAGAGGTATCTTCTGAGTTAAAGGTGTGAGCGTACAGCTCAAAACTCCGTTTTAAATGATGCTGCGATGGTTTCCATGGCAACCAGAGGTGAAACCATTTCAAAAGGTCACAATTTCAGAAACAAATAAGAAATTGTATTTAAAAGATGCACAGTCTCGTCTCCATGGTTACATAATGTGCTGCATTCACTCCACATAGGCAACCACAGCAGGTGATCTATTTCAGGCTATTATTTTAACACCTTTCAGTTCTAAATTAAAAAAAGGCTGCTTTCAAACATCAGCTTTAACATTAGCTAGTAAAGAACAGTAACCTGTGGTAGCTAATAGGTAATGTCACCTCACTTTGACAGCAGAATTGATCTGAAATTACCAGAAAAACGTCATTAAAATATGAACCATTGGTCAAAATAGTTAAAAATATTTAGATAGAAATGACACACAATTCAAAAGAATATAATGTATTGTAACATCCTGCACTAAAAGTTTAAATGACCTGATCTTTAAACATGATTTATGTTTAATTCATTAATCTACAGGCCTTCAAAATAAAACAATTTCCACATTAATTCTAAAGTGGTGCTGCACTTCAGTAACAATGTTGTTGTGCTTTCAGAACAGATGTGATTTGTCCGAACTTCAGACTTTCTTTGCTTTCTAACAAAAAAAAAGGAAAAAAAAAAGGCAGAAAATTGTGAGTGAGAGCAGCTTTATTTTGGTCATATTACTCCGTCATACGAGCCGACATTCCAGCTGGAGACTTCCTTCTTGTCTGGCCGCAGGTTATCAGGTTTCATGCCGGAGTTGAACTTTAATTCTCGAATTGAAAACATTCACGAGTGTTTCCTGAGAGTAGTATTTATTATATTTGAGTTTCAAGGTCTTCGTCTATAGTAACAGAAAGAAGCACCAAATGAGTCCTTTCTTCTAGTATTTACACGCAGTGAGCTCCTCTCACCGATCACTTACAGGAGGTCAGAAAGGACCCGTGAACGAAAGAACACACCTTTGGGCACTTAAATAAATAAAACAAAAACTAGCATATGTGAGGGAAATACATAGAAATGATGAAAAGCTCCTCAGCTGAAGAGGATGTTCGACACTGAGATACTTTAGGGTCCTGCAGTGTTCGTCGGGTCGACAATGAATTTATGCAGCTACTACAGAGCTCCTCTGCTGTAAAAGGAAAGCTGACCTGTCCCTAATTTAACTTACAGAAAACACCTCATTATGAAGTGCTTTAAAACTGCTNAAAAAAAAAAAAAAAAAAAAAAAAAANTCAGGATCTTTTGCTGGAAATGATACGAAACTAAATCAGTTAAAAAAATAGATGAGAGGGGAACATGATCATTTCATCGTAATCTTCACATTATCAACGAACGTGAACGAGAAGGCCTCCCGAAGGCCTGTGCTCGATTGCACCGCTTCTTATTTACATGATTAAAAAGTCCTAAACGTCTAATGGTCCAGAGATTTCCCTTCAAGCACCATCTGGATCTCCTTGGCGTCCAGGGTTTCGTATCTGAGCAGAGCGTCTGCTAGCTTCTTGTGCTCCTTGCTGTAGGTCTTCAGGATGTTTTTAGCTCGCTCGTAGGACTCCTGCAGGGAGGAGATTAAAAAAAAAAAAAGCTTGAAGCTGATCCGAAAGGAGAAGCTAAAAAAACGTCTGCATTTGCCGCGGAGCGGAGCTCACCTTTAGTAAGGCCCTGACTTCCTGTTCGATAGCAGCTTGCGTCTCGGGGCTCTGCTTGGATACGTCTCGGTAGGTCATGACCCCGAGCTGCGGAAAAAAACAACAAATGTGTCTTTCAAAGCGGAACAAACAATGAGGCTTTTCAGACTTTAAATGAGGATCAATATGACTGTCGATGGGTGACTTCAGTCGGAGTTACAAACAGCTCTTTGTGTGCACAAAAAACAGCTTTATCTTCAGCTCTGTCTGTGTGTTTAATGCACAATTTAAAGCTTAGCTAGTCGTGATTTTCAAAGAAAAATAAATCCGAGTATATGATGGAAACATCTCCCCAAATATGTTTGGACCACCAGCTTTAAACAAACAGTTACTTTGCAATAACAATATTAAAATCACTTTATGAACTACAGGTGACAGATGTCCTTTTTAATGTGTCTACAATGTTTAATGTAGGATATATGACAGGTTAAAAACACCCTTCACCTCCAGTTTTGAAGAGCAAAATCTGAGCTCTGATAGAAGTCAGTGATGGTTTGGGTGTGAAGACAAGTCACCTACGGTTTGATGTACAAGGCTCTTCTTGAGGAGATTTTTATTTTTTAATCAGATTTTAGACCAAACCCACAGAGAAATAAGAATTTGTTCTTTTCTAGTTTCATAATACCATTAAAACCTAACATATACCGCCACCTAGTGGCAACATGGATCCAAACTAACCTCACTCAAATGAGTTGGAAAATGAAGTGATCATTAAGGAGGTGAAATCAGAGGGATAACCAAACATTTATAGATTGAACAAGACTAGATGACGAGCTCTTTATTTTTTTCTAACTAAGCATTAAAATGATGACAAAACTTTCCATTCATCTCCATTTCTGTTCACACCCACCCACACCCACCTACTCTTTCTTTAGCTGCCATTTCATTTAAGCAATGATGATAAAAAAAATAACACATTTTCAGGACGTACTCCAGTTTCTTACAGAAGCCCTGAAGCGCTGAGTCATATTTCTTTCTTTATTTTCTTCAACAAAACACAACATATTAAAGTTTGGTTCAAAGTTTGTTTACCTTGTCGCTCATGCCGAATCTGGTTACCATCAGTTTTGCTATTTTGGTTGCACCATCGAAGTCGCTGGAGGCTCCTAAAACCACACAAGAAAAAAAAGGAGATTAAAAGTGATGTTGTGTAATGAATGGAACACACAGATGATAACATCTGACACAGACACAGTCATAGAAAAAAAAAAAGTATTTCCTCTTTCCAGTCTATTGTTTTATATACAAGGACAGAATAAAATCATCTGGTCTTTTCTAAGGTTCGACAATTATTTCACTTTAACCTCAAATGTACAAAAACACACAACCGATTCCCATTGTGTCATTATTTATTAAACTATAATGAAGACAAAATGGAATAGGTGTGGGAAAAACTGAGTCCATCCTATGATTGAACTGCTTGAAGTTGTGCCTTTGATAACAAAGTAGTCATTTCCTGCATGACTTTATGGTTTTTACAACACTGCCTCAGTTCAATGAGGTTTTAATTGAGATGTGTTTATGCAATTCATTTGTCGTGAACTTTAACCTTTACCCTGTAAACTGAGGCCTGCAGAGTCTGAGATGGAGCTCTTAAGTTTTTTAGGAAATTCTCTGAGCATTGCACAGTAAATGGTAAACGAACTGTACTTATATTGCACCTTTCTAGCCAATCAGGTCACTCCAAGAGCTTTATGAGCCAATCTGTGCCCTCATTTACCCATCCACACACATTCATACAGCACTGAATCTCTACAAAGTCTGAATAAATCATTCTATGGAGACTAATCAGTGCTTTAAACCCCATTTATACACCAATGGGGCCCACATTAAAGGCAGCTAGGGCTTCAGTGTCTTGCCCAGGGACACTTCAACATGTGACTCCTGCCAGGAATTAAACCTCCAACTCTCTCATTGAAGGACGACTGCTCTAACCACTGATCCATCCGTCTGACTTTAGATGAGTAGCTGCCTTAAATGTTTTCCACTTGTGAATAATCTTTCTCATTGCAGAATTATGGCTTTAAGCCGTTACCGTTAACATTTCTCAGACTGAACAGCAACAACAGGTCCTCTCATGTCATTGCTCCTGTCTTGACTTTGTGCAAACACCCACCCAGAGCAGCAAAGGGGACAAAACTCCTGCTTTTACAGAAGTGGGCGCTGATGATGATCAGGTAATCGAGTGGATTGAATTAACGGCACCTGGTTGCTAAAGGAAGCAGTAAGGGTGGACTTAGTTTTTCTATTTTTGCTTTGTTCCTGTTTAACAAAAAAATGACCCGGTGGATTCTGTTGTGTGTCCATCCTGTTCTATTCTATTCCCCTGAATTAAAAAAAGAAAGGATGTTCTTTTTCCCCGTGACTGCAGCTTAATCAGCTTACTTTATGGACTACTTCTGATGTAAATTGTACTGTATCACTAACAGAAGGTATCAATATTTCTGAAGTGTGTACCTGTGGTGATGTCGTCGTCTCCAAAGATGAGCTCCTCTGCGACCCGGCCACCCATGCTGACATCCATCTGAGCCAGCAGCTGGGCTCGTGTCTCGCTCCAGCGGTCGTCCTCTGGGAGCATGGACACCTGGAGAGCAAACAGAAAAACAGCACAGATTAGTTTTAGGGTTTGGTTCTAAAAGGAGCTGAATTTATTGAAGTTACAACAAAAACTAACGTGGCCAAGAGTTGGTCCTCTGGGCATGATGGTAGCCTTGTTTATTGGCATCGCGTCTTTGGTGTAATAGGCAACAATAGCATGGCCGGACTCATGGTACGCTGTAATGGTCTTATTCTTCTTGTCTATTTCAACGCTGCGCCTCTCGGGACCTGGCAGGAAAAAGACAAAGAGAAACGAAAGATTAAAGCCTTTCATTCATGCTGGAGTTCCTTCTCCTGATTTGTCTCGTGTGATATGCAACGAGAGCCAATCAGAGTGCTGCGTTTATTCACCCATGAGGATCTTGTCCTTTGCAAACTCCAGCTCCTTCAGCGTCACCATCTCTTTTCCGTCCACTGCTGCCTTTAGGGCTGCCTGGTTCACGAGGTTCTCGAGCTCTGCTCCGGAGAAGCCCACTGTGCCCCGGGCGATAATCTCTGCATCAATGGCTGTGAAGGAACAGGTGAGCAGACACAAAAGTCTTCTTCACAAAACATTCCTTTGAGGCTTAGTTTTCTCGTGTGTAAGAGGAGAGCAATCCGAAACACTAACAAACCCAAAGGTTACAAATTATCAGCTAGAATTTAACAAAGCGTCCCACAAGGAGACCTACCAGGGTCCACTTTGATCTTTGAGAGGTACCAGTTGAGAATTTCCTTGCGTCCTTTCACATCAGGTCGAGGGACGTTCACCTGCATGTCGAACCTCCCAGGCCTCACCAGAGCACTGAAGCATGGCAGCAATACAAAAAAATACATATACCGTAGATATAAATTAAATTAAAAGTTAAAACCCTGAGCTCTATCTATTTACTAATTATAAAATGAATGAAGAAAATTACCAGCTCGGAATAACTGCCTACATTTTAATAACTATATGTACACTATTAAGATTTTTTTTTAAACTAGCATACAATTTATTTATTAAGATGCATGCTTATTGTTTATTATTTTCCCCATGCAAATGTGTACAAGCAATCCAGTCACTGTCGAGTGAAAATGGTTTAAATAAATTCAGTGGACAAATACAATAAAAATGGAAGTTTTGTATAATTAAGCTACTTGATGCAATTTCCTTTCACGTTTCGGAACTGCTGACATCATGTTAAAACAGTTCAGTCAACATTATTATGTTCTACTTAAACAAACTAAATAATGTGCAAATAAAACAAAGATTCCTCTAAAGTGAGAACATACTTATCCAAAGCCTCTGCGAAGTTTGTAGCGCCGATAACGATGACGCCTTCATTTGGTTTGAATCTGTAAAACATTAAAGTGTTGGTTATTTTAGGCGGAGATTTGCTTCGTCGTTGAAGAAGTTGCAGAGATCGTAAATAAAACGGACCCATCCATTTCAGCCAGCAGCTGGTTGATGGTTTGTCTAGAGTAGGGATGCATAGGAGACTCAATCCTCTTCCCACCCACGCTGTCCAACTCGTCGATGAAGACGACACAAGGAGCACTGGCTTTTGCCTCTTCTACAAATCACACAACAACAAAAGGCTTCAGTTTGATACATCTTCAAGTCACGTTTTTTTTGTTGTTTTTATTTTTTATTTTGCCAACTTACTGAAAAGGTTCCTGATCCGACTGGCACCTACACCCACAAACATCTCATCGAACTCTGACCCTGAGGCGTAGTAGAAAGGCACGTCAGCCTCCCCGGCTACAGCTCGCGCTAACAGAGTCTTTCCTGTGCCTGGGGGGCCTACAAGGAGGATCCCTGTGGAGATGGAACAAAGTTTAGACAAAACAAACACTGTATTCTAGATTATTATCATCATCACACACACAAACACACACAAAAAAACAGAAATACTGAAAGTGATAATGGTACCTCTAGGCAGCTTTCCGCCCAAAACAGTGAACTTCTGAGGGTTCCTGAGAAACTCAACGACATCTTGCAGCTCATTCTTCGCCTCCTCCACTCCTTTGACGTGCTCAAATGTCACGTTCTTCATCTGGATGGGGTCGACCGATGAGTCGAGGCCGGACGTGGTGCGGAACCTCACTGCGAAATGCCCCACCCAAGAAGCAAACTTTTAAGAACAAGATTCCTTCACGTTATCTTATAATTACAAATAAATTAACGTCTTTATGCTTACTGCGGCCCACATTGTAAACATGAGGATCCAAATTTACAGCTATTCATTTTACACCAGCTGGGCAGAAAATATAAATAGCTAGTGTAGATATATAGTGAAAGAATTAATAAAGAGTAGCATGCACAAATTATCAGTCAAACTCTACATGCACACCGCAGCACATAAATGATATTTTATCTTATCAGTGTTTTAAACCACACACGTGAATTTAAACTTTGATTTCAAGGGATAAGAGATTCTTAGAGATGCCAAAAAGGATGTAGTGTTATTTCAGTGTGCGTGTAGAGCTGTGATTTCATTTGCATGCATATGAAGGAATGAAAACCAAAACAAACCGGCGTCAGAAAAGGAGCCTTTACCGGAGAAAAACGGGGTTCTCGACAGGCCATAAATGCCAATCAGTAGGAGAACGAGCAGGATCAACCTGGTTCTCCTCAGTGACTCTGTCAAAACAGCACAGAGAAAGTTAACTATGAGCTCCATCCATCTGCATGTCGTCCAACAATCACATTTCCTCTTTAGGTGAATAACTGAAATGTTGGTACGTGAGCTACATGCCTTGTGTTCTCTGAGTTAAAGCTTGAGCCCTCATGAACCCATCAGTGAAACCCGTCTTGAAAGCCTCCTGCTGGTTTTCAGGAAGGTTTTTCTGCTGTACCACTTGGTCCAGAGAATGCGCCTCAGCTCCTTTGTCCTTCAAGAGCAACCCCTGTGACAAAAAACAAACAAAAACTGCTTTTTCTCCCCACTCCAAACCTTTAAATAAGAGCTAAAAAGGTCTGTTTTTACCTTTTTATACAGCTTGAACAGTAGTTTGACACATACGTCAACCTTATCTTTACATGAACATCTTTTAAATAAATCTTAACCATGTCAAATCAATAACAGGCATACCTTCATGAAAGCTGGTGTGTAGGCCTCAGATTCTACCGGACCGTCATAACTGGACTCCACTCGTCTGGTCTTTGTTCTAAGAGTCTTAAATCCTCGGCTCTGAACCCACACTACAAGGAACAACACATAAGTCATTGGGTGAATTAGATAACAAAGCATGATCCTACATTTCAAGTTCTTCACACATCTATCAATCTAAAGTTAGATTATTTTTGTACCAGGTAAAAACTGTAGGTCTGAGCAGACTTCTCGAAGAGGGCTGTGGTACTGTCTGTGGAACAACGAAGAGCCTGAACCCCATAATCTTCTTTGTGAAACCCCTTTGAAGGAACAAAAAATAAATAAATAAATAACTTTAAGTTCATTTCATAAAATGCCAACTTAAAATAAAAAAAATGGTCTGTGTTGAGCTGCTCACCATGCTTGTTTTGAAAGAAGCTGTCTGCAGAAACGTGACTAGTCCTCCATATTGAAGTAACAGTCGGAGGCTCTTCTGGACTCGGTACCGGCAGTAACCTGCTGACCAGCTCATTCAGCTGACTCACCCGGACCTCTGAAAGACCCAGATCCCTCAGGCTAACACTCGGCTGGGAAGAAATAACAACAGGAGCAGATTATTCACACGTCAGCAAGACAATTGGCTTTGCACCCTTGAAGAACTTTAAAAGAAGCCTTTGAGAATACAGTATAGTATATAATATTTTTTTACAAACTCAAATGAAGTCTACTCTGGGATGTGCAAAACAGCTTTGATAAAAAGAAATACTGATCATGTACTGTGTCATTTAAAAGGAATTTCCTAATCTTTTACTGGAAAAAAAACAACTTGCAGCTAAAAGCAAAACATTTCTGATTATGTTTTAGCTTAAAAACGTGAGACAGCAAGACTACATAAAATTTTAAAGTCTAAATAATTATTTTACAACAGCACAGCTTTAGTAGAGATTCAATAGAATTTGGTGTATTGTAAATTTTGTTGAAAAGATAAGTCTAACTCACTTGTGATCAGAATAAAGCTGGTTTAGCGAGGCTTACTCTGAATCAAATTTAATCAGCACTCAGGATAACAATCAAAAGAACTGATTGATTTGGACAAACTCTCCAAGTGATTAAAAAAGAATGGAGTAAAGGAGCCACTAATCATGCCAGAGCAATAAAGTAATAGAGACCAGGGTCTACCAGACAGGACCCAAGATGCAGGCTGTGCAAAGATGCAGCTCAGACAGTCCAGCACATAACAGCAGGATGTAAGCTGCAGGCAGGCAAAGCATCATACGTTAAAATGGTGTACAAAAACATCTGTGCCGAGTATGAACTGGAAGTCCCACAGGCAAAGTGGATGTCCTTCGAGGATGGTGGAGAATGGCAGGGCTAAGATACTGTGAGACTTCCAGATCCAGACTGACTAACAGGTGATGGATGGCTAACCAACTGGACATTGTGGTTGACAAGATACAGAAGAAGGCAGCGGTGATAAACAGCGTGATAGTAGTGATCATAAGTGTAACTTCAAGAAGAAGAGAAGCTTGAGAAATACCATGGGCTGAAAGAGGAAATAGAGAAGCCATGGTGGTGTCAGTGGCCATCAGAGCACTCGGGTCTGTGACCCACAACTGGCTGAGTGGCTCCAACAGATCCTAGGAATAACCTCTCTGTTCAGAAGAGCAGCTAAGATACTGAACAGGACCCTGAAACTCCCAGGTCTTTTGAGGGAGCTCGATAAACTGGTCATGGCTAACCAACTGGACATTATGATGCTCAACAAATGTGTAAACCTCAAGTTTATAATTATAATTTATAGTATATTTCTAAAATAAAAAAAACAATACACAGATTTTAGTTTTTTTTTCCAATCAGAAAGTTAGAGGTTTGATTCCCAGCTCTGTAAGTTGCTTTGCAAAACTGAGTTGTGACTGATGAGAAAACAACTGTAAGAAAAATTTGTGAAAATTGCCAGAAAATATGTGAATTTTCAGGAGCAGTCTCACCAAACTAAGTGTCTGTGATCAAGTGACCTGCGGCAAAATTCAGATGGGTTTAGACAGGTTGAAAACACCTGCGACGACTTTGTGACCATGTCGAGAAAAAGCTTTTTTTTTTTCCAGAAGCTTTTTTTGGAATATGTTCAAAACTCAAGCAAAAAATCTGTGTACCTGTGCAACTCCCATAACAATGTTGAGGATCCTAAAGGACATTTGGGAGACTCTCTCACGAATGGCAGCTACTCACAGTGCAGAGAGATATCATCTTCAGCAAGGTTTAAGTGTGGAGCATTTACCTAACCACTACTGCATAATCGCCAACAGATGTATCACGTCTCTCTTACCTCTTTTAGATATGAACTATGTTCCTGAGAGAAGTCTTTGTGAAGGGTCTGGACCGAAGCTGTGGCTGAGTTCTTCAGAGAGTGAAGGGCATTGATGACCTGGCTGAAAGGCACTATCATCTGAGAAACAACAAAACAGAAGAACAGCAGCCTTTCATCACATGGTGACATGAATAACCTTGGCATTAACCACATCCACACAATATCCACATTAGTTACTGTTTAACAAAATTAGATAAGCTTTGTTGGATTTCAAATGGATCTGCTAAATAGGACAGTGAGTCAGGATTAAGTGTTATGAAAGTTAAGCTCACATGCATTTGACTTATCGATTTTTAGATAATTAAATTATCCCCTACAAAATGACATTACCTTTGGTCTACCTATATCGGATGATAATATTATGACCAAAACTATCTGTTTTTCTAGTGCTCAGAAATCAGACAACATGACGCAAGCATGGGCTGATACTGACATGCTAAATGCTAGCTTTAGCTAAGCTAAGTTGTCAATGACAAAAACAAAAGTCAAAACAAAAATAAGCCTGTAGCGAGTCATTGGCTGCTCTCGTAGCACTTTACTACAGGTAACGCAAATTTTACAGCTGGAAATGTTGTCAGGCAAATCCACATTAGTGAGCCAAATCAACTTGCTTCTGAGTGCGCTTACCTGCTGGGGTTGAAATGACGTCGATAGCGAAAACATTTTGTCTTAAAATATTTAAAAATATGTATTTAGATGGTAACTGAGTAAGGACAGACCCTCTATACAATGTTAATAAACGAATCCTCCTCGAAGCGGTGTCCTTTGTGTTGTTCTTCTAACACAACGCTCAGAAGTTACACAACTTTTTTTTAGCTAACTACAGCAAATGGATTCTCCGGCTTCTGAGGTCAAATGGACTACAAAATGACGTCACTACCGGGTACAGCTTGCATAATGGCGTCACGTATATACGATAATGGTCACGTATGCCAATAAAACCTCAAAATATTTCAGTTTAAATCAAAATACAACTTTAATTTAAATTCACATTTGAGAAGGTATACAACAAGAATAACACTAAAAACATATATTATTATTTTGCTACTTTTTTGACGTGACCATTGTCGTGACTGCCTGATTGAAATGTAAAGTTTGTTAATACACAAACTGCATGGTTTATTATGTCATAGTTTAACAAAAAATGTTTCAACAACATAAGAGCTTGATGTTTTAAATACAGGAATGATATTTAATTACATACCACTTTGTCTGATTCTTTTGCACGGGCATATTTTTAGGTTACTAAATTCACGTCAAAGGACCCGTGACGGGACAGGGAATTCAAATTTCAAAACAAACCCAGAACAGTTGTTTTGTCATGCAGGTGTTTACTTACGGCTAGCTGACTGTTTCAGAACAAGACGATTTTTTTTTGTTGGAGCAGTTGAATAATGGAGGTGGAGGAAAAACACGACTCGGGTTCAAATGTAAAATCGGTGGAAGTTCCGAAACCACCTTCGATCGACGATTTTAACATTTTGAAACCCATTAGCCGTGGCGCCTTTGGCAAGGTCTACCTTGCTCGGAAGAAGTGCAATTCACGTTTATATGCAATTAAAGTGAGTCTATTAGTCTTTGGCGACTGTGAGTAAACAATTTAACACGATTTAAACTGATCTCCTGTCTGAATTTCCTCATTCTCTTTCTGCCAGGTGATGAAGAAGGCGGACATGATTGACAAAAACATGACGAGCCAGATGAAGGCAGAGAGAGACGCACTCGCTCTCAGCAAAAGTCCCTTCATCGTTCACCTGTTTTATTCCCTTCAGACAGCTACAAAGATCTATCTGGTAACACTGAGCGATTGAATTCTAAACTTTTGTTTGTTTTTTTGACTGGTATTCAAGTATTTTAGGAGGAAGTAGAAACTACAAAGGTCAGAAAAAAATATTATATGATTCCTGTCAGGCAATATACTTTGCCAGGTCATTGTTGTGCTTTTGAGAGTAGCTCATATATTTGTGATAAGCTGGTTGTGTCATTTGTGACCAGATTATTTGTTGTGTGGACTATTGACCACTGTTGTTGATTTATATTGCAGCAGAACTACAGAAGTCTCTGACCTGAAACACTCAGCTGAAGCTTTAAATATTAAAAAAAAGGTCCAGGTTAAGCAACTTTTAACCTTCAGATTCTTGTTTATAGGTAATGGAGTACCTGATTGGTGGAGATGTCAAGTCTCTCCTTCATATCTATGGTTATTTTGACCAGGATGTGGCTGTAAAATACATCTCAGAGGTTGCATTGGCTTTGGACTACCTCCACCGTCATGGCATAATCCACAGGTATGGATGTGTGCGGGTTGTTGTTAAATATACATTACGCTGATTCACTTCGCTCTGTAAAACATGTTGGAATTTTAACTTTTCAGAGACCTGAAGCCAGACAACATGCTCATATCCAACGAAGGTCACATCAAGCTAACCGACTTTGGTCTTTCGAAAGTCAAGCTCGACAGAGGTATGAAGTCTTTTCATTGAACAAACTGTGCCCGTCACCACATGTTAGATTCACGATTTCTGTGCGGCTTCTAATCCACACAGAGCTGAGTCTTATGGATATCCTTACCACTCCGTCCTTGGCTAAACCAAGGAAGGATTTCTTCCGCACTCCGGGTCAAGTTCTCTCTTTAATCAGCTCTCTTGGATTTGTAAGCAGATTTGTCAAAAAAAAAAAAAAAAAAAGTTGTCCAGTTTTTGCGATGACCCACGTGCAGTTTGTTGTACGTAACTTCCTTGCCGTTTGTCACAAACTCCAGAACACACCTGCGGGAGATGGCAAACGTCACTGCAGCGCCTCTGTTGTGTCCAGCCCGATGTCCTGCGGCAAAATCAAACCAAAGAACAACTCTCTCACTTCTCCCTTGATGTACAGCAAAGATCAGCAGTTTTCTCCAGCAGGCTACATTAGTAAACCGGGTACGTCATTAACAGAAGGGAAAACACCGTTCAGACCAGTCATCCACACATCGCCTGGGTGGCATCATTTAATCTGTACTTTGTTTTTGCAGGGCCTAAGAGCAGAGTGTTCAGTCCTCATAACCTGGCCAGAAATTTGACACCAACGTTGCTGAAAAACAGAAAGCGGTTCGAGACGATAAGCGGAGGCAGCACCACCGACACGGAATGTGGCGTCAGTCCACTGTGGGAGTGTGAGGAGGTGGGTGATTGTGATCTACAGATATTCTGTGGTCCTGAACAAATTTCCCCAAGGGCACAATAAAATGTATTGCATTGAATCATTTTAAATGCAAATGATGTTGTTTCTAATGTTAAATAAATAAAAAAAAAAGATCAGTTCTTCCACTGTTCTCTCAGATTAGTTGTTTTTAGTGATTTTGTTTTTTCTATTTTTTTTTTTTTTTTAGAAAGAAAATGAATGCATCAATTATCAGAAAGTTACAGGACAGCCTGAGTCCAAAGGACCTGAACAGGCCCGGGGACCCACAAAGTTAGACACGGCTGGCGTCTCTACCAAGACTTCCAGTAGCGTGTCGAAAACGTCCAACTATGACCGTCTTCCAGAAAAAAGGTCTCTCAGAAAGAAGCTGAAGTCTGTCTCTGGAGCTCCGGAGGACATTCGTCCGTCAGTGAGAGACGGCGGTCAGCTTGCAGTTCCCTCGTCCGTGAAAAGGACATTTTCAGAAACCGAACTGAGTCCGGAACCGCTGGAGAGCCGAGCTAAGAAGAGAACCGTGGACTACAAGAGGTTCTTTGATATTCCAGAAGCGATTGCGAGGAATCAAACTGGCCTGACTGGGACGTTCGCCACCTTCCAAATAGGCGACTTCTTGGCCTCCGCTAAAGGAGATGAGGCAGCTGAACGCAGGAGTCCGAAGCGGTCCAGTCCCATCGCTGTCGCCAAAAGTCTGTTTAGGGAGCTGGAGGAGCCAGCGGAGGACGTGTTTGAAGACGGCGCTGAGGACATGGCGCATTTAATTTTCACGTCACCACTTCCTGGGAACGGTGACATTTGCAGGAACTTGAGCCTGGACTCCGACGGATCCATGCACGAAAGCTCTCTCATCCTGGACAGCCACGCAGCGGCTCTCCAACCAGACACGCCCGTAGCAAATTCCCTTTTATCCGAGGACAACAAGAAGAAGAAAACCTCCTCGATGTGCGAATCTGTCGCCACGGGAACGCCTAAACTTGGCGGCAGAGCTGGATCTCAGTATTCCCTCCTCAGCTCACTCCCCGAGCTCGTCGTCGCACCGTCCCCGTCCTTCCTCAAGCCACGAAACGGCGTGGTGTTCCGCAGTTACTGTAGCTCCATTAACCGCTCCAACATGTCGGGAGTGTCCAGGTTCAGCGTCGGATCTGTGGAGGCTATGGACGTGTCCACCTCAGCTTCTTATCACTCGGCATTTGGAGCGGCAACACCCGTGCAGAGAAGACAGAACTCCAGCAGTTCTGATTATCAGGTTGGTGATATCAGGGTGCTTTCTAAAACACGGTTCAACATGTAAACGAGCAAATCCTTGGTTTGTCAGCCTCTCATTTGATTTCCCCTCTCTCGACAGACTCCTCGGCCCATGTCGACCTCCCACACCCCTTACAGGACTCCGAAAAGCATCCGAAGGGGCGCGCTGCCCGTCGAGGGGGCGCCAATTTTGGGAACCCCGGATTATTTGGCTCCGGAGCTGCTCCTCGGAAAACCCCACGGTAAAAGAGGGAAGCTCTTACGCGTAACGGCGTCAAATAGATCCCGGCTTCCTGTCTACCTGAAACGAAGCAGCGTGCTGCTTTGCTTCGCAGCTCCTTTTGACAGACGTTCTTTTTTTTTTTTATTTGTTTGTTTGTTTAGTGTCAGGAAGTGGTCGGTTTGGTAAGTTTGGAGAAGTATTCTTGCTTTAACGCAAGCAAGCTCGCATGTCCCCACCCCCCCCTCCGCCCACCCAAGGCTGCTAATGCATTAGAGGAAATGAGCTGATTCCTTTCCTCCCCGTTTTCCCATCCCCTCTGTTTCTGGGAGCAAACTGCGGGCCTGAATAGAGGGAAGGGAGTGTTGGTTTAAACTGTGTAATTAGAAGGGTTTGTTGTTGTTTTTTTTCTTTCGGTTTTTGGAAGAAGAGTCTCCTCCTAACATTGAGCTAACGCCATTGTTAACAGGGGAATGTGGAGGCTGATGTGCTTCTTAACTGGACAGATGGGCTTTTCTGCTTTCAAAAGCTTCAAATTTGGGCAGAGAGATAAACAAAGTCGGGTGCACAATGCCTTTTCTGTAGCCTGAATGGGCTGTCACATGAATGATCCAGTTTTCAGTATTTATTTACCATAACTAATAAAAAGGATTAATGATTTAAACTGTTGTAGCTGTTGAAAAGCAGAATTTATTGTTGTAACACTTCATTATTGGTCATAAATATCAACATTTATGCACAATACACTCAGCTTTCATGATTTGTGATGACATCCCAAGCTACCTGTTATTGTTCACATGCATGTTAAAGTGAATCATTGCTGGGATCATCCTCTCCTGTGACACTCGGGAGTGGAGGAGCGATGAACCGAATCACTTCACGCTTAGGCTTAGTCTAATGTAGTTTCTGCTTCAGCCACTGCAATCCAGTCAGGTCACACTAACGGGAGTCGCGGGAGGAGGCGTTCGTAACCCGCCGCCAACCGATGACCTTCCTCCCCTCTGCTCCCAGACTGCAGGGTGGACTGGTGGGCGCTCGGCGTGTGTCTGTTCGAGTTCCTCACGGGCGTGCCGCCGTTCAATGACGAGACGCCTCAGCTGGTTTTCCAGAACATCCTCAACAGAGGTGGGTTTTGTGTTTCCAACCTCCACACGGAGCCCCACCTCAGGGCTGGTTAACGTTTTTTTTTTTTTGTCTTGTTTTTTAAGACATTCCCTGGCCTGAAGGAGAGGAAGAACTGTCTGCAAACTCAAGGAATGCAATTGAAATCCTGCTCACCATGGACATGACAAAGCGCTCTGGTCTAAAGGGTAAGCTTCATCTTTTGAAAAATAGTTTTTGATTTGTTTTTTGGAAATTTTTTATTGATCTTCAGACTATTAAATTTTACTTTAAAGATCTTTTAATTAAAATGCCACGTTTGCCTGATTTTAAACAAACTTTGGCCCAACTAAGCCAAAAACTCTTTCATTGTTCAGGTTTTTTGACTGTTTTTCTTGTAAAATTATTATTAAAAGTAGTATTTTTTTGTTCATTATTTTTGGACAGATGGCATTGTTTAGGTGCTATCTTATAATAGTCTACTTCAAAATTAAACTAGATTTTGTAGGTATTTACTGTAAATGTTTAAAGGCATATATTTGATTTCAGATTCTCATTTTTGCATTTTGTAAATTCTGGTTTGTCTCCAAAAACTATATGTGGAAAAAAAAAATACTTTTCTCATTTTATATTTGACTATGTTCATAAAACATTTAAAGTAAAAAAATCTAACAAACAACTTTACATTTTAACAAACGACACCAAGATTCAGAGCTTTTCTTCTGTCACTAGATGTCTTCAAATACCTCAAACTATAGTATTTGTTGAAATAAATAAAAAAAAAATAGCAGTTTCATAGACCATTGCTTCTTCTAACACCTAATGCATATAAATGCCTAACTACTCAGAAAGTAAAATCTTCCACAGTAAAGATGTGCAAATTAGCGTCCCTGAACCAGAATAAAACTGGATTTTTGTGTTTCTGAAGTCCGTCCAGCTGTAAAACCGTCTGATTCCGGTCCCTCTGCTGAGTAGCTCCTTGCATACAGTCTGTGTTGTTTCGCTGATTATTGTGGATTCTGAACCCCCACCCCCCCTCACCCCAGAGCTCAAGTGCCACCCCCTGTTCGACGGCCTGGACTGGGACAACCTGCAGAACCAGCCGATGCCTTTCATACCTCAGCCCGAGGACGAAACGGACACCTCGTACTTTGAGGCAAGAAACAATGTTCAGCAGATTGCCGTGTCTGGCTTCAGCCTGTAGCTCTGGCTTTCTTTCTTCTTTTTTTTTATTGCACTGATTAAGTATTTAGCAGTAGCAACAAAAACAGAATCCTCTAAATAAATGTTAATGATTCCGACCTGTTCTCTGATCACTCTAATTCTTTAAAAGATATTTTACGTTATGTGCAATCACTATTATATACTGTGGGAAGGAACTTTATTTAAAATCTGTGTTACTTTAATGTGTGGTTATGTCTTTATTCTTAAACTGCTGCTGTTTTTGTTCATGTTTAAGGTTAATTTGTCATACGATCTGTTATTTTTGTTCAGTTTCTCTGCTGCTTGGACCCTTAAAATGTCTCTTTAAGGGCTGCAACACTGTTAAAAGAAAATCAGTGAATCAATGAATTCATGACTTTTTTTTAAAAATATAAATCTCGTCATCGTTCAGCGTCATTGTTTTACAGTTGGAGTGGTTCTTTGCTTTTATGTCGTTTCTGTTTCCAGACTGCAAGTTAACCCCTTTTGACTTGATATTTTTTTTCTGCTTTATTCTCAGAAAAAAAAGGATCATTAAAATGTCTTTATTATGTTGTGTCTTGTAGATTTCCCCTACAACATCAAAACACTTTAAATAAACCCCAAATTCTTTAAATGAAATGCTGTTTGAGAAGCTTTTATAACTTTTCTTTGTTGATGTACTTCTACAGCCTGATTTTCAAAGACACCCTGAACATAATAATAAAAAAAAATCATTTAGTTGAGAAAAAAAAACAGGATAATTTGTATTAAGTGGCAGAAACACATAATCTATGAGCATTCAGTTTAAAGCTAAATTAGTCTACATGAAAACAGAACAGTAGTACTTAAATAATTTAAAAAAAAATCCTTACAAACACAAACTTTTGCTTATCCACTTTGCCAGCAGCAGGCGTTATCATCAGCTCGGTGCAACTTTGTAGCTTAAAGATCGACAGACTAAACTTTCAAACAATGTCCAAAAACGACGCGGCCAGACTTCAACGACTTGTTAAAACTTTATTTTCAGCTGCGATTATCACATGCACACACCCCTCTGCACAGGCAGAGCAGTCAGGAGAAGCTTCAGTAAAAAGTTCGACCGTTTGCGTCGTTACTAAAACATACTTGCTCTGAAAAGCAGTAATTCATATTCTAGTCTTTGTAAATGTATTCTACATTAATACACACACGCAATTAAAATATTGCCTTTTGATCTAAACTGTACAGCTACTGTATACAATTTGTATAGAACTCTGTGAATACCTTTACACGGAAATTAAATATATTACATAATCTTCTATATTAGCATTTAAATGGTACAACATTAAAAAAAAACAGACATGTTATGCATCAATTATCAGAAATCTGAGTGGAAATTCCTCCCCACCTCTTGGCTCAGTAGGTGGTATGATTAATGATAACTTGGTCCAGACCTGCGACAGCTACAATAACTGAATGTGAGGAAATTAGAACTCAATCTACAGTATGGGTGTACCTGACGATGACAATGAGGCACTTTGTCCCTACTCGTGAAAAACTTGGACCAACCCGACGTGAGTCACAAACCGATGAGTGAAGGATTTAAAGCAACTTAGTTCATCACTTTAAGGCAAAGAACTCATTTATACAGCTGATATCTGGCGAGCAATGCCCTCATCGAAACGCATTAAAAACAATAAATATTTACTTATTCTAAGAGGAAGAATCACACGAATCAGTACAGTTTTACATTCAATCTTCACTTGTTACAAGGTTTTATTATAGCAGCATTACCTGGGCAGCTAATGAAATTAGGAACTTTCTTTTTTTTTTTCTTTCTGTGCAACAAAACCTACAGCTCGAAGACAACCGAGAAGCTACTGTAGTTGGTCTACAACCACGCTGACGATATTCTCTCTGAGCGCAAACCAGTTTTTGAACAGGTTCCAGTCCAGGCCGCGTACGGCCGCGCTCCCTCGTCGATTCCACATCCGCAGCGCAACGCAGCCGAGAAATCAACTCGTAAATCCTTTTCGTAGTGCAAAAGCAAAATTAGTGGGCTGGGAGTTTTAATCAGCAGGAAGGAGGAAGTTGCGGCTATTAGCAGCCCGATCGAAGACGTTGAAAGGGGGGCTCGTTAACGTCTGCGCCCCGTGGTTTTCTGACTGGATCAGTTGATGCGCCTGTTAAAAAGGACAAAAACACGTTTGAATTGAGCACATCATCAAAAAAAACGCTTTCTAGTATAAAAGTTGTACCTTCTTCTTCTTTGCAAATATGAACGGATAAGCCACTGAACAACAAATGGCCATATAACGGCGAAGATCACGCTGGCTGGCGAAATGTCGAAAGGCCACCAGGATGGCTTCTAGGTTGAGAACATATACAAAGTCCAAATGTTTTTTTTTTTTTGCTTCGTTGTACTTTTTAAAGCAGAACGCAGTTCAGGAAAAAAAAAAAAACACCAATATGGAGTCGAGTCTGTTTACCCAGTTCTTCTTCTTCACTGGAGGTGACACATACGTGGGAGAAAGAACCACTGATCTGGCCTGTGAAAACAGGAAAAAAAAAGGGAAATGTTTGCTCAAAAATAAAAAGTCACAAGCTTCTGACTGCATAGATGGTGCTCCGTTCATCCTGTTTACTGAGCCAAAGTACAAACCTCTTATCTGTCATTTAAAAAAACAAACAAACAAAAACCTTATCCATGCTGAAATAATAATAATAATAAAAAAAGATATGAACTTTGTTTGCAGCCTAAATGTTGTGTCAGTTCTTTATAATTATGGAAATGCCCATTAGATGCTGTTTGTTTTGCCATAACAAATAATTTAATTACAAGTCTGTTGACCTATATGTGCTATAAATGGTTCTTAATGAGGTGAGACAAAAAAAAAAGTTTCTCTGTGTCATTTTTGGAATGAACAATACGAAAAGGAAAAAATGTTTTAAATCTCCTGCCGCTGTGAAATGCAGGCAATTGTGTAAATTTTGTCTGTGTGTTCTTGAACCTGGACGGTTTTTAATAAAAACTAATGAGATTAGGGTTAAAGCAGCAACAACTAAATTCCAGTCCACTGGGACCGCGGTTTCCCCTCCTCTGAGGTAAGATGGTCCGACCTGGCTGGCGGTTAGAGCCTCCAGGGTGCGCAGCCTCTCCAGGACACTTTGCATGTCCTCCTGCAGCCTGGCCAGCGCCATGACGATCTGCTCATTCAGGCTCCCTCCGGCCGTTTCGCCGCCCCTCCAGCGCTCGCCGTCGCCATCTCCACCACTGTGCGTTGACATCGCAGATCCCGGGCTGAGGCCCGGAGACCTGGAGCCTAAAAGAAAAAAGCAGACATTACTTTACGTTCTTGATACATTTTAATGTGTTTTGTGCCTCTTTTCCCACCACAACCAGATTCAAACCAAGAACTTTTGAGTCCAAACTTCCTGCAGGTGCAACCGTACCTCTTCCTCTCCTAGACGAGGAGCTGCCCGGCACGTCTACAGTCAGCCTCTGTCTCTGTGAGCCCGTCCCGCCCGCCTCTCCGTCTTCACCCCCACACCTGAGGGCCCGCGGGGGACCCTGGACGTCCTCCTGCAGCTCCTCTATGGGCAGCAGGACGTGGCTCTCTTCATCCAGGTCGTCCAGAGATCGGTTGTGCTCCGAGCTCTAGATGAGAAACGCACCGAGTGAATTCCTCTGAGGTGGACTCGTTAATTTGGTCTGACCCAGATTTGTGTTTTTCGAGCTTTTGCTTGCCTCTTCTTGGCCAAACTGGTCCACAGAATCGCAGTAGACTTCACTGTCCGAGTCGCTGGCCAGGTGACTGGTCCCTGGATCTGTGGCGTGGAGGTCGTTCGATTAACTCAAGGCTTTGTATCAACAGAGTCATTAATTCATTGAATTAAAACGGTTCCAGAGCAGCTGATGCGTAAAGATTCAGAGCATGTTGATTTGCTGCGGCTCTCGGAACGAAGCTGAGCAGATTATCCCGTCACATGCTCCACTGATACCCAAGCACAGGCAGCAGGTTGTGTGTGTGTGTGTGTGTATATGAGCCTGAACACAACCAAATCAAAATGGGAGATGATTTTATTTTCTCTAACCTGTGTGGTGTCCATTGAGCAGGGGCTCGCCCGCTGAGCCCTCCTTGGAGTCGTCGCTGTTCGGAGCAGCTCTCGTATGATCCCCGTTCATCACGTGGGCGACCCCGTTAGCCGGTTTTCCATTCAGGAGGGCCGGTTTGTGTCTCCTGGCTGAACTCTTCTTCTTTGGTTGAGAAGCTGCAGGAAAAAAAAATTAAAACCCCAAATGTTCCGGAAAGAAATTCTTACGTTTAAACGCACTCAAAGGAGGAACTTTGTTACCTTTTCTAACTTCTATTATCTCTTCTTTCTCCTCCTCCTTCTCCTCATCTTCCTCCTCCACCTCATCATCATCATCCTCTTGTTGCATTTCTTCCCTTTCTTTGAGCCTGGCGGGCCGACTCTCCAGACTGCCGTTCATTTCCATGTTTCTTATGATGCTTTTTGCAACACTTTTGGTTTCCAGTGAATTTAGCACGGTGCCAAATCCTGCACGGCAAAAGGCGATCAGGACAAATCTCACAAACTCTTTCATTTTTTATTTTTTTTACGCAACTCTACGTTTACACAAAGCTGACAGCTACAGATCTCAGGTGCTGATGCAGCTGAATGCCTCGGTGGATACAGTTATCATCTGTTTCAGATGAACGTGTCATTCTCTGACAGCGAAGAGGACCTCAACTGTGCTAAACTACAACAGCTGCTCTAAAGCGCTAAAAGCATACGAGCTACAGCACCACACTGATTGTAAGCTACATCAACACACTGCATGTGTACACAGTCATACTTGCCTTCCAGTTGCCTAGCAAACTGAGTCAAACGGGCTGAGCGTGCAACAGGAGGCAAATTATAAAAAAGGTTAAGCTCCGGAGGCTGTTTCTACACCCATAAAAAGGGGGAAGGTGGGAGGGTTAACCCTACCTGTGCTCAGGTCCGATATCTGTGAGATCTTTTTCTTCTCGTCAACCAGCTCGTAGAAAGGGCCGAGGACGCGCAGAAGCTCCTCCACCTCGTCCGTTATGGGCATGCCCTCCAGGATCTGCAAATCCAACCGGGCGTTGATTTTGTTGCTCATTTAAAATCCATTACAAAAGAAAAAAAAAAAACACAGAGTGGAACACATACCAGCTTCATTTGATCGACATACGCTGCCATGGCTTCTTCTTTTGACATATCTTCAAGGGAATTCCATGCGTCCCTTTTATGATGAAAGTGAGAAGGGGGAAAAAAAAGAAGCCCTGCATTATCAAATGATCAGATAGTAAACTGAGCCACATCGAGTGTTTTCGGCTCTCCCAACAGGCCTGGGGACAGGGTGTTTTCTGCAAACTGAGGGTCAAAGGAGGACAGCAGCTTCACAGAGAGTTTCAGAGATTTTCTCCTAAGATCCTTGAGAGACACTGTCCGGCTCTGTGGGCTGGAGGTCACATTCCAAGCCGAGTCCAGAGACTCGGTTTGAGATTACACAGAGGGAGGCCATGTTTGCAGCTTCGGTCTTGTTTTACACAGAGTTTTACGCAATGTTGTTTCAGAGGTTTTTTTGCTTCGTTTTTTTTTCCCCTCTGATGGATGTCAGTGAAACCCTGCTGTTCTTACACCTTCCCCAAAGTCAAATTCAAGCACTTTTCCAAGCATTTTTTAAGGAAATTCTCAAGCTTTTCCAGCACTTTATAGTGGTAATAAATGAATTTAAAAAAACAGTGCACGCAACAAGACAATTTCACTACTTTAATGCGTGTTATTTCGGTTTAATTTTTAGTCAAGAGTATAAAAGTATATCACAGTTTACTGAGATTTTTAAATAAAATGCAACACTTGGAAGAGTTGGAGCAGCTGTGAAACTTTCTGACCTGCTTTTATTCAACGCAAAGTGACTATTTTGAATCTAAAAATCAAACGGCAAACGTAGTTTTCCCAAGCAAATTATCCAACATCCATAATGCATTTTCCAGGACTTTCAAGCACCAGAAGGAACCCTGTTGATCTCACAGTGAAATCTGTTGAGTCTAAAATAATACAGAGTAATGAAACTAAACCCTGACCAAATGTTTCCTTTATTAAAAGGCAGGAATGTGATGGAAGCACACTGACCATTTAGCTTTGCCAACTGCATCCCAGAAGCCAGGTCGTGGTATATTGCACGGTCCTACAGTGGCTTGTTTGTAGTAACTGTAGAACTTGAGCATCATGTCATTGGAGGGCTGAAAGGGACCTGAGAAAGAAAAACAAAACAAAGTCTGATGAAAAGAAAGTATCTGCAAGAAGCCCCATAAGGAAAGGCCTGGAGGCAGAGCAGGCTTTTGAACTGCTTGTTGTGATCATTCCTGCTGCAGCAGAGTGTCAAGTCTGACCTGTTAAAGTGGATTTCCTAAATCACCCAAGCTGACACCCTTGTCGTTGCAGCCGCGGGGGCTGGTTTACTCACCGTTCGGGGGCAAACTCCTGATCACTTTGACGGCGGCGTCGAACCTCATTTGGGTCAAGCGCTTCTCTTCCTCGACGCTGACACTTTCCACCTCCATGGCTTTCGCTCGGAGGCTGCCAACACAAGGCCTGCGGTGTGAAAAACAGCGGCGAAAACAAAAACAAACACGGCTCTGGGTTACTCTTTGACAGCAGCCTGTTTGTTTTGACCAACAGTCGGAGATTAAGCTAGTTGTGTATTAGGACACTCGCGTGCGACGCAGCGTCCGTAACGCCGTTATTAAAGTTTAACGCCTCCAACGTTTCCAAACGTTCAACGAAAAAGCTCTGAATCGACAATACTTACCCCTGAACTAATTCGCTTATTTATTCGTCAGAAAGCAACTTGCCCTTAGCCCTAAACCAGACGCCATGAACAGCAAATAAAAGCTAGGGCCCGGGTGCATTCTGTGAATTGTAGTTTTTCGATGGCAACCGTTCCTACAAATTCCATGATCCTCCGCGCTTCCTTGAAACTTCGCCCTGGGAAGTTGGTTTAAAGTTAAGCAAGCGGGTTTTTGAAAAGACGCGATAGGTTATAAAATCTAAAGAAAGTACATGTTAGGAAGTGAAAATATAAGTAGTTTTTCTCCTTCTTAAACGCCATACACGTTCACGTGTAGCTCACCGTTCATTTGCGTGTAAGACTACACTACCCAGCATGCTCTAGTCTGTATCCACTTTTTCCAGCTCGGGAGCGTGATACGCAAGCGTCTTATAAAAGTAAGATCTTTCACTTGTGTTTTTTTTTCTATACTAAAAAAATATTGGCCCATTTAGTTATTTTGAACAATATTTGTAGATAAATTGTTTTAGCACTGTTTTAATCATAACAGCAATGCACCAAATTACCTTTTGATTTTTGGTCAAATTAAACAACATTTAAATAACTTGTTTTATTGATGATGATTGTTATTTTAAATATACATTAAAGTAAAAAACACACACACACATAGATAGATAGATAGATAGATAGATAGATAGATAGATAGATAGATAGATAGATAGATAGAAAAAATTCTCATCCCTCAATCTTTCATTGGATTCATAGCTGGTTAGATTATAAAACCAAGCTAAAATTAATAAAAAAAAGTGTGATAAATTTAATAGATAATGATGATAAATATAAAAAGATGTTGCCGAGAGGATAACGCGGACACGGTTTCTTTTCTTTTTTTTTTTTTTAGATTGAGTGACTCCTCCTTTCTATCATTGACGATCTTCGGTTTGAAATCGGGGCCAGGAATCCCACAATAGCAGCCGGAGGAGTTTTTATTTTTTTTTTGTCGAAGCGGAGCTGGGCTGGTGGCTGGCTGTTTCAATCGAAGTGAAGGGAGGCAGTGGGAAGGGAGGCTCTGCAGGGAGAGATGTAAGATGGCAGAGCTACAAATGTTGCTAGAGGAAGAGATTCCGGCCGGTAAAAGAGCGCTCGTGGAGAGTTACCAAAACCTGACCAGAGTAGCAGACTACTGCGAGAATAATTATGTCCAGGTAAGTGAGTTTTCCAATACGTTATCGCTTTTCAATCCACCTTTTTTTTCCTTTTCCTCATTCTCCCTCTTGTCGCGAAAAGCTCCGGATTGGGACGCTTGTTGGGACAGGAAATGTGGGCAAAGAAACTAGTCTCGCGCGTGAAAGGAGCTCTGAAAGCGAGTTGGAATAACAATATTTGACGACTGTGCTTTTACGGCTGTGGGACGTTTCAGTCGCGTCTCTCTGCACCTACTATTGATCGAATTATTCCGTTTACCCAGAGGGTGTGTCTACTTTTTATGACTGCTCCGGGGTCGGTTTAGAAACTGCACTCCCCACTCTTACTACTGATGGGAAGGCCTGCACGTTTTACGTGTTACAGCCACCAAAACTAAATAACTATATACATATATTACCTCGTAGTTTTGTATGCGCTCAAAACTGTTTTAATTGTCAGCAAAATTACAAGCCTTACATGTCAGCTCTTTACACTCCATAAGGTCATTAAACTCACCATTTACTACCACAAAAACAGCTTTAAGGCACCACTGGGATCCCATTACAGTGGTGGTAAAATGCCTCTTATTGGACCTGTAAGCACTCAGTACCAATGATGTAATGTCAGGGCATGGCTTTTATTGTTCTTAGTTTATTTTAATGCCTGTAAACGGAGAATGTGAGCAGATAAATTAAGGGAACTTGAGTTGAGTTTGTGGGCTGGTGAGACAGAGAAAGGAATGCCAAAGTTAAGTTAGTAAAGGTAGGGAGGTATTGCTTTTGTTTCCTGCTCTCTTAGCTTATTCGTTGGGACATAATTGTTCTCTTCACTACCCGTCTTCCTTTAAGTGTTTTCAGAGAAAGGCAGCACATATGCACATTGTTGTTTTCCTTTTTTTTTTTAAGGTACAAATGAATCTGGATGCGAAGTCTGACGAAAACATGTTGCTTTTTGATCTAAGAGTATCTGAGCCATAAGCCTCTTTCACAGCACGCAGCAAGCTGTCTGTTTAAGGACAAACTCCCCGACAGAAGTCATGCATAGAGCCTGTTTTGTTTTATTTTATTTTTTCCAACAGGAACCCACCATATCAGCTACAGCGGGTGTGTCCGTTCCAGCTGTACTCCCCAAGGACTCCCTGTAATTTAGTTCTCTTCCTCACCCTCGGATGGATTTACGCCATTTCTCTGAAGTCACGGGGCAGACATTGCGGGACAGGAGTTCGGACAACTTCTTTATATCCCATACATACTTGTTGTTTTTTGTTTCCGAGACACTTTTGTTAGCGGTTAAATGTGCCGATAGTGCAGCAGGAAAATGAAGAGAAAAAAAAAAAAAACATGTTCAGTGGAACTAGATGTGGGAGTTTCCTTGTTCAGGATTTCCCAGAGTTGTAACACGAGACTGGAACGTTGCAAGCCGATTTCCCACCGTGACACAGTATTGAGAAAACTCTCTGTCTGGAGTCCTGGTTGGGATGTTTGTTACCTCCCCGTGTTAATGGTTAACAGCGTGGTTTTCAAATATTGTCCAATACAGCAGAAAAGAATCAGCAGTTTTCCTGATATTTACCATCTTTCTGGTTGAGCGGCTTCCTGAATAATGAAACAAAGGCCTGGCATTCCCCGAAGGAATCCATGTCACCTGCCTGCTTGAAGCATGGGCTGTGAAGGACTCTCAGCTACTACCACACCAAATTTCAGCTCAGTGGCTGTAAAACTGGCTGAGTTAGAGCCATTTTTTGTCTTGGCTGTGGCATCCATCTTGGATTGGGTTGACTCCAAAAGTAAATCAGCTGTAGATGTCCATCCAGTGAATACTTTCTGAGAGAAACGAACGTAGTCAGACAGAAAATGTGAAGGAGATGGATTTTAAATAAGACTTAATAGATTTGCTTTCTTTTTCCTACAGTAAAAATGTTGAAATAAAACCCATTATCTTATATTAAACTAAACTTAAACTGGCATGTGTTCATGTTTTAAGTTTCTATAATCAAATCTTATTTTATTCCTATTTTTTTCCATTTTATAACCACCTCAATGAGGCAGTTTCTGTAACTTCTATCATCTTAAAACCTCCTCAGGCTTTATTAATAGCCGTGCTGTCTAAATTTAAAACAGCAATCCAGTCCAAACTTGAAGGCCGATATGATTCGATTAAACCGCCGCGCTGAACGCGACAACGCCGTCATCGTAAATAAGCGCGCCTCTTTCGGACAATTAGCAAAGCGTGTGCTTGGACCGCTGCAGCAGAAACGGATTCAATTAATGCTGAAAGTCAGGAGGTGGGTTTTGTGGCTACAAATGGGAACCTTTGTGATCCCAAATAGTTTTTTTTGTTTGTTTTGGTGCACAGTTTCGCTCCAGATGAAGTTCCCCCAAAAACAGCAACACGAGAGCCAAACAAAAGAGCTGTAAAATGTGGCGAAAACCAGTCTTCTTCTGGCTTGGGTTACTGCCTTTTCGTAGCGGCGAGGAGAAAGAGGAGTCGGGAGGGGAGGATGTTGCCGTTGTGCGGCACCTGATGTAAATTTAGCTCAAATCGGTGTCTTGTCTGAGCGACTCGGTCCCTGTGTTTTTTTGCAGAGCACCTTGTTCAAAGAAAGCCGGATTTGAAGCCCCTCGGTGCATGCCAGGCCCGCTCCGTTCGGGAGGTGTCGGGCTGTCCGCTGGAGTTCTCCTGAGCCCCGTGGATACGCTCGCTCTGCCGACTGAAACAGACGCATCTCGACGTGTCTCGGCTTGAGCCGGCTCGTCCCCTCAGCGCTCCTTTTGGCGTTTCTTCTTCTTCTCCTGCCGTGCGCCGTGTTCCCGTCACGGCAGCTTTGCTGCAGCTCAGCGAGCTCAAACAGATGGCGTAACCAAACCCAGATCTTTGCCCCACTTTCTCAACTGGTTTTAGTGACTTTTGTTTGTGCAACAGAGGGTTTCGGACTGCGTGTGTGTGTACGTGTGTGTGGGGCGTATGACACACAGACGGGTCAGAGTTCTGTTTCCTGTTTGCCCTGCTGACTCTGAGGACTGGCTCCCTGGAAATGCCTCTTTCTCTCTCTCTCTCTCTCTCTCTCTCTCTCTCTCTTTCTCTCTCTCTCTCTCTCTCTCTCTCTCTCTCTGTCAGGAAGTGTCTTAATAATAGAGATAGGAACCCTGTTTCAGTGTGAGACGTCTACGCGCAGGTTTCTCTGCGCAGGGGTACGATTTTATATTCAAATAGTTTCCTGTTTGTTTGAGCTGCAGGTTGAACATTTGTATTCTTTTATGCAAGTGTGTTTTAACCTCTGTGACAAGGACACACACACACAGAGTATGCAAAGTGGGCCACCTGGCCATGTTGACAGCACACACTGAGGGCTCTTACCAGCGATAGTGTTGAACTTCTGATTCATTTTATTAACCGTAAAGCATTATGAAATGAACTGCTGAGGAAGCAGATCAGTAGAATCAGCTGATTTTACAACTTCCTCTAAAGATATTCAACTTGTCTTAATTATAAGTCAAAGTTTTAGGGGATATCGGCAGATTTGGCTCATTTTTTTTATGCTGATTTGAACCAGAAAAGGTTAGTGGGGCTCAACGCACAAAGACTCAGAGTCTAAATAACTCAGCAGAAGCTTAAAATGACAAGTTTGAAATGAGGATTTCTTCGAAAAGGGACACTTCCAGACTTTTTGAAGTGTTTTTTTTTGTGGTAAGGAATTCGAGTTACACACTTGAATCTGTTACAGTATTTTGAGTTGTTGCATTGTGAGTTTTGGAAGAAAAAAAAGAAGAGGAATATTTTGAATTCAAATAATATTTTAAACCTTTCTGGCACCAAACGACTCAAGATCTCACTTAAAATGTTTGCTATTTGTGGTTCTTCGAGCAGATGTTATTTAATGCTCGAAGCTCCGGTTAGTTGAGGGAGTTTTGAGTTTAAATTAGGGTTTGATGACTTGACGGTGACAAACAGAAAGCTGAATGTTTCTGTAGGCTTTCAGGATGACACGGGACATGGTTAATTCAACATATGATGACTGATGTACAGTCAGAAGCTGTTTTAGGTTTAGTTGTTTGAGTTTTGCTCTCAGTTTCTGTAAAGTTATGCCCCTGATTTATTGTAACTTTGGCAGCTTTTCATGTAAATGATTCATTTTATTTTGAGTTTATTAGAACAAACAGGAAATAAATCAGATTTTATGTTTGTTTTTATAAAGTATTATGCTATGATCAGATTTGTGCTGAACTAAGAAATAAATAGATCAGTTCCGGACGATGAAGCGATTTGCTTTATTAATGTATCGTTGAAGGAAATCAGAGGGTTGTAACACGAAAAAAAAAGCTTTCAGACCGATGTTTTCCACGGCCGTCAGTCTCAGGTGAAGCTTAAAGAGTGGAACGGTCTCTCTGATGTGGTGTCGACGTTTACCAGGCGGCAAACGGTGAAGGAGAAGGAGGAAAAGGAAGTGCGCTGTGGTAAACCAGAAGGCCGTGAGCGCGACGAGCTCGGGGACGGTGCTGAACCGACGTGATGCTCGCGGCTGTTTGAGTTTTCTTTCGAATTTCAGTTAAAAAAACCAAACGGTGTTGAACGGTGTTAGTTCGTTACTAACTTGGGCTTGCATCGAACACTTCATGAAGCGGGGGTCCTGCTCAGAAAAACGTTGCTGTACCTGTTCAGGTGATTCCAATTTTTAAAATTATTTTTTATTTCTTGTTAGTATTGCTCTGCCTCTCTGGGCTGCTTTGAGCTTCTTCTTTTTTTCCTCCCTCTCAGCAGAGTGGCCTGTTTTTTCTTTTCGGCCGATCGGATCCCATTCATCCCTTTGACCACCTGTCACTCCTCCACCCCCCCAGCTGGTTTGGTCCGGGCTGATCTGTTGCAGTCTATTTAAAAAGCAGTAAGACTTTAGGGGGGAAAGATAAATGATTCTGTTTGTCAAAGACAGAAAATGTTTATTAGTTAAATTCAGATTCATTTAATAAAGGTTAATGAGTCTTTGTAGCTCCTTCCCGACACGCTCAAGGAGTTTTTAGTGTGGCTGGCAGTTTGTCAAGGTCAGGAAGACCTCATGGCCTTTGAGTCAGCCTCCATCTGGCCTGATGGTGGAAGAAGAGTTCAAGAAGGCCTTATGAATTAATTCATCGAGGACGAGGTGTCAAAAGTTGTTTCACCTTCAGGTTTTCTTCACAGCGGAGCTTTCACTATCGTGCCTCTTCAGGCAGCGTCACGTTTTCATATCTTCAGGTGCGGATGCCTTTTTTTTTCCTTCTTCTTCTTCTTCTTCTCTGCTTTTCTGTTTCAGAAGGAACAAGTTGACTCAGAGGTCCTGCAGAGTAAACCGCAGGGAAATAGGTTAAGGTTTCACGTAAAACCACCATGGACTTCATTTAGACAACGTGGGCTTGAAGTAATTAGTTGAGAGTTGAAGCACTGATTAACAGCAAACAAAAAAAAGAAATTGGGGGAGAACAAGTCATAAAGTAATTTTAGGGCAGGAATTTTCAAATAAAGTCCAAATGTCATTGTGCATCATGACTTTAATTGACTAATAAATGTTGTGCTTATTAGTCAATAGAAAAATACATTTCTGTTGCTGGCTACAGTTAAATATAGTTTGATAAAAGTGTATTTAGCATCATATTTTAAAAGGTTTCGGTTTTATTCTCACTAAATGCTACACAACTGCTGACAATACTTAGTATCTGCCTTCTGTTCAACATGTGAACTCTAATGAGATTTCAGGTTCTGCTTAATAAGAAAACCAGAATAACTTTTGGACTGTCCCCCTTTCAAGACATCAGTATCACAAAGGACCTGGACTACAATAAATCTTACAGCGTTATGTTTCAAGTCTCAAGCTAATAACACATTAGGTCGATCCTTGATGCCCACACCTGGTTTACATGATGACGACAGGGTTTATCGCAATGTCAAACAATAATATCGCTTGTGTTTCTTATATGGTCCAGCCCTATATGATAGGATAAAAACCTATGGTGGAGTCAACGCTGATTATAATGCACCGTGACGCTTTCTACATGTGTTAGAGGTGCAAAGTAACTCATGTCATATGAGTGAATTTATTAAATTATTCATTTGTTGGACCTTTTTAGTAGTGATCAGCATCTTTACAGCAAGGATTTTCACACAGGTTAACCTAAATGATAAAGTAGCTTCCTTTACGCACTAAAAGCTGAACTGGTAGCTAAAAAAGAAGCAGAAGAAAGTGATCCACTTCTTCCAACCACTTGCTCAGCTCATTAATAAATAATGAATTCATTTTGCTGTTGCAGGTTTAGTCTCAGTTTGGTTTTGTAAATATAACGCCGCTCACTGTGGCAGGAGGCAGCAAACGGTTCAGGATATGGGCTCGTCTTACGCACGGCCCCGTCTTAAACCTCGTCAGTGGGCTCCACCTTGCAGCCGAGCGGCGGCTGGATGTTGGAGGCGGACGTCGATGCAGCGGTCCGCAGAGCTGCGGGCCTTCAGCTGCCTCCCGTCTCGCTTATCTCACCTCATCCGTCCCGCTGTGATCGATGCATCCCAGGGAGCGCGGCACCATGTGAGCCCTGCGACCTTTCAGCGGGATTTACACTCATCTCCAAGCTGCCCAATCCAGTCGCTTTTGATCCCAGTGAGGGCTTTTTTCTTCTCTCTTCTCTTCTTGGTTTTACGAGGAGGAGGAGGAGTTCAGTTTCAGACTCGTCTCTGTTATGGCTGACACTTGAGCTCTGGGACTTCTTAAAAGTTTGTAGATTAATGTCAAGAATTCCAAACATTCCTGAACTTTTCTTTCCTTTTTTTTTTTTTTTTCTTCCGCAGCTTGAGAACGCTGGAATGTGTTCCCCAGCTGTGCAGACCCAGAGCTGGGTGAACAGCAGAAACACTGTAATGTGTTGTTTTAGCGTCAGATGTTCAAACATGTTCGAACCCTCGGCGCAGCCTCTTCATTTCAAGCCTGAGAAGCGATCTTTAGCTGTCTCACGTGTCTTGATTGGACAATTCTGGATTATTTTAATGAGTTTTGATTTTAGACCCATTTGTCTCGGCTTCTTTATGGTGGTCACATGCTTTCTCTTGGCTCTTCGACTGTTTCAGTTGGGAATAAACTCTTCAGTTGCGCCTCAGTCCAACTGGTTAGACCAGACTATAAGGAAACGTGATGTGTTTTTTTTTTTTGCCTGATAGCACTCCTTTGACCGTTATCTTCCCAGACTGGATGGATGACAGTAAATGTTGAAACAGCCACTCCCTTTTTATTGTATGAAAAACAAAAAAAATCATTACGTCTGCGTGCACGCGGCCCTTTGAAGATCTTTGAATCTTTTCTCTTTTTTTTCGCCGATCACACTTTGCCTAAACGTTTGCTGC
Organism: Kryptolebias marmoratus; assembly: GCF_001649575.2. NCBI lineage: Eukaryota > Metazoa > Chordata > Actinopteri > Cyprinodontiformes > Rivulidae > Kryptolebias > Kryptolebias marmoratus. The sequence goes on along the minus strand of NC_051450.1, from coordinate 11,422,746 downwards.
ATTCCTGCAGCTGCTTGATTGTCGCGCAGCTTACGTGTTTATCGTGACGCATTCCTCTGTTATAACGCCGCCGAGGTGCTGACAGCCAGTACTACTGCCTGGAGTTTTTGTAGACTCTTTCCCTCAGTCATTACTCAGCTCAGAAATATGAGATAAAGTGCCTCGGGAGCGCTCGGGCTCACTGGGAGCTCACCTCATTCTCAGTGCCTCCTGCTGTGGTGGAGTATACTCGTATACAGTTTTTTGGCGCTGATAAAGCACAGACTTTTTTTTACTTTTAATCTTTACCGCTCTCCTGCGGTGCCATTGCTGGAGAGACGGACGTCAGCACAGATTGCCGGGTAACTTACCAGCGAATCAGGTGATTTCTCATGTGTGGACTAATGAATGCACCACCAGAGGTTGCAGCTGGAGCGGGAGGGTCCGAAATGCTGCCATCAATTGTCACATCCGCCCTCCCAACACCCACCACTGACCTCGCATCACACCTCTGGAAGCAAACGCATCTGAGATGAGTTCAGCCAGAAATTTACAGGAAATATTAAATTGGCGTATGTTTCCTCTATGGATGTGGTTTGATAAGCACAAGGATTTAACCTCATGTGAACTGGAAAAGCTTAAATGTAGCGATTTCCACACGGCGTTCAAGACAAATCAGTTGGACTTCGCCGTCGTGGTGAATCTGTGTACCGAGGCAAAGGAAACTGCAGAAAATGCAGTGGAGGCACCGACTCTTATTAGTCCTATAGAAACTCATTTTAAAGCCTGATTTTTAGAGCTTCAAACCCATGATCTAAACAAGTTACTCTTCTTGTGCTACGTTACGTTACAGTGCGTGGAAAGTTTTATCAAAACTGCCCCAGCTTTGAGTTTCTTACAGATATCGTGCATTTGTGAAGGTGTTCACAACATAAAGAGAAAATTACACAAACTTACTGATTCTTGATGTTTAAATGACTCCCTCCCCCCCCTTTACAAATTATCCTTATACTCGTGACCCTTTTCCTCTTTGAGGTTGAATCATTTGGATGATGTTTCTCATCCATATTGAAGCAAATTAAAGTTGTCTCTGAGTTTAATATGTGGTTCTGCACAGGTAAGCATGAATTTCTCAGGAGTCGGTTTGAAATCTCCTTACCCAGCGAAAGCTGCACCGTGGAAAATGCCACCAGGGATGTGACGTAAAGCTCGTTTTTAATTGCTTAATCCGTTTTTCATCCAGCTGTTCCGCCAACGCCGCACACTGCCAGCGCTGGTGTGCGTGCTGCAGCAGCGGGCACGCCGGTGATTGTGTGACTTCAATAGACGGCCCTGTGCGCTAAGCCCTGCGGAGGCAACTTTCATCCTTCCCGAGGCTGTTCTTGTTGCTCAAGACATCTCCTTCACTGATTTTTTTTTTTTTTTTTTTCCACCCAAAGAAACGCAGCTGATGTTGTTTTCGTGTCCTCGCCCAGCCGAGGTCAGCCAGCATAGCAGCTCTTTTGGGCATACAGCCTGAGTCTGGATTAGCGACGCCTCGTCAGGGGGTGACATTAATGCATCTGGTCGTGGTTATTTTCTTTGATTCTGCCTGGCTTCTCAGGGTCAAATGCTCCTTTTTTTTCCTGTTTTGCTCTCTAACCATTAGCAGTAGTAATCAGCTCCTCAGCTGCTGCTGGCACCACCCACCTCCTGCTACCACAGCCTGATATCAAAGCCCAGTGTTGCCCCTCCAGGCAGAGCGTTCTGGACTTGATTTTTTTTTTTTTATGAGGGAGCAGCGGAGGACAGAGTACACAAAGATCAAAAGTCACAAATCTCATCTTTACTCTCTTACAAAGAGAGAAGTCTCAGGATTATCATCACGATTGATCCAATTAGGTTTCCACAACCCAGATCTGTCATTTAAAGGACATGTTTTGACAGGAGTTGTTAGGTTTTAACCCTTACTTTTACTTTACAAAACAATTTTTATGTTCTCTAAAACGTTACAAGTCACAGGGCTTAATCTGGATGTAAGTACAAACCTATCTGAAAAGAAATGACAATATAAACAGTGTTATAGGTTAAGTTATTTTGCTCACAGAGCACACTATTAGGTTCAATTACTCACCTGTTTTTGACACAGCAGGTGCTCTAAAGGAAAGCTTGCAGCCTATAAGGCAGTGTCATATATTCATCTCCATTAAAAAGTCTGTTTCCTTTTTGTGTTGTCTCACACCTCTTTCACTTCCCTCCAACTTTACTGCTAAACAACTCGCTGATAACTACGAGAGCACCACCTCGGCACGTCTCCTGCCAAGCAGTCAGCACACCCCTAGTTCTTTATTTTTATTTGGAAGAAGCAGCAAACCTATTAACTAAGTCCCTACGTTGGCAGCCTACTCCCAAGCAATCTAATTGTGACCTCGTAGCAAATTTATCAAATAAAGAAACTAAAGCTGCTGTTTTTGGTTCATTTACTATTTAAAGTATTGTTGACGTGTTATGCTTAGATTTAATATTACATGTTATGTTAGGTCAGAAAATAAAATTAGACATTTTTTTATCTATTTCTGATGTGAGTGCTTTGTTCTGAAATCCAGGCTGGCCGAGCTTTATTTTAGGTCAGAATCACGAGCATGCACGTTAGCTTGCATTTAACTCTCGCTGAGACTTGCTGTTCTAATGTTTACCTGAAGTAGTGGGTCCTCTTGAATGCTTGAATTGAATTTGTCGGGTGTTTATTTTAAGCTTGGATATAGTGGTTGCAGGAGAATTTACGCCATCTAAGCTCCTTCAAACGGAGCCTGGTATCTGTGGAATGTGAGTCAGGGGGACAGCTGGATGCCTTGCCCCATTTGGTGGCCTAAAACGACCACAAAACTGACACAAATACACACTACGAGGCCGAGTTTGTCCTCTAATATCAGGAGTAATTGGATGCAATGTGTTAATATATTTAACCGTCTTGTCTTCAGGCCCAGGACAAGAGGAAAGCACTGGAGGAGACCAAAGCCTACACCACTCAGTCCCTGGCCAGCGTGGCCTACCAGATCAATGCCTTAGCCAACAACGTGCTGCAGCTGCTGGACATCCAGGCCTCGCAGCTGCGGCGCATGGAGTCCTCCATCAACCACATCTCTCAGGTCAGAAATACGCACCGACTCGCATACCGCAGACCAAATACAGCTGTGCAGACTGGAATCCCACAACTCCTACTTCTTCTCTCACATTTTTGCACAGACTCTGTAGTTTTATATGACAGCATGTGGCCCCACAGAAGTATGCATGCTTCCTTTTTATTGGCTTATTGGTCTTTTTCAAGTTCTGCCTGAATGGCAGGTGAAAGGTGTACATTCACCACATCTAATATGAACATGCACAGGGGTATACAGCTTTAGACGTGTAAGATGAGGCGTTCACTATGTGTAGTTAAATCCTGTCGCTCAGACAAATCAAACAAAAAGCTCCAGACATTGATCTTACAGCTCAAAACTGACTCGTTCACCAAACTCCGAACATAAATGAATCCAATCAACAAGTGTTTAATACGAGGATTCGCTGGAAGGAGTTCTTTGTTTGCTTTTATCTTTTGCTTGTCTGCTTTTCGAAAAAGGGTTTTTTTTTTTCCCCCGCAGTGTTTTTGTCGAGTTTGTCAGATTGTCGAGGTCAGATTTTCGGTCTAATGGTGCACTTGAAAGGCTGACGGGTTCCAGATATAGAGGGAGAGGTCTCGACAGTCAGACAAAAGGCAGAAGAAATGGAGGGTGACAATTAAAGAGGGCATGAACACACAATCAAAAAGGGGCTTGTTTACAGCTCTCTGTAGATTTTCAGGTAATATTCTGTCAAATAGCATCCAGCCAAGAGCAAGGTCACCACGATGCCACTGCCTGTCAAGGTCTCCATGACAACCCTTTGATCAGCATTGAAGAACAACATAAAAGACAGTCAGATATTACATTATTCCTCAGCAAAGAAGGTCAAACGATAAACTCTGTTTAGCTTACATTCTTTGATTTCTGTCGTCTGGTTCACATCCGTGAGAATGACCATACATTGTACATTAAACCCATTCCTGAGGACTTTCTATTGTTCAAGTAAAATCTCTGAGGTGAGCTAACAGTGTCACTTTAGGTTTGCTGGTTCTGTTTCTGTTTCAGTGCACTGAAAGTACAATACAATACACTAAAAAAAACCTCAAAGTCTGGATGATTTGGCTGCTCCGCCTGCTACAAAACGCGACACTACTAATGTTTTTATGCGTAACATCTTCACCGCTGCCTCGTTATTTTTAGACTGAGGTTGAGCAGAAGTCTCAAGGTGTTGGTCGTATTAAAGCACAGATTTGTTCGAAAAACGGAGGCCAGGCCGTCATTTTTGCAGGATGCGGAGGTGTTACTGCTCCCCATCTTGTTCAGAGGTGGACCATTATGTTTCTCTTTACTGCTCATAGATATGAGGTTATCAGAGGCTCTTAAGGCCAGTGTTGCATCCTTATAGAGGATGATTAAGAATCTGTAGCACTTAGGGATTTTTTTTTTATCAGGAGAAGAGAAACCAATTTACCTTAAGTGCCAATGAAGAAGCTCAATTTCTCTTTAGTTTAAATAAACGCTGCAGAATTCACTGACCTTGCATTAACAAAACCATTATATTCCTTCTCTTTAATGTGCTCGTTCTTCTTTCTTTAAGTACGTATCCATCCATCGCTAAAGCCAGAGATGCTTCAGTATTTGTGATGAGATCAGAGCCTCTTCGTTTCGTCTCTGGTCGGGGTGTGTCTGCTTGTTGATGATATCGCTCCAACTGGAATCCATCTTCTCTTGGGTTCTTTATGCTGGCAAACCAAGACAGCTTTCACTTAGTGGTTTTTGCCATGTTCAGTTCTGAATAAATGATATCTGTGTTTGAAAAGGCTAGTCAGAAGGTCACAGAGATGAGTCACGGCAAATATTACCAAATCTGGAACAACTCTGCATTGGGTTCGATCTGTCAAGTTTTATATTTTTTTTAGACTTTTGCAAGCTCGAGCTACTCTTGTTTGTTTGTTTGAATTCTTGTTTCAAGCACTTTCTCTGGTACCTTCTTTGTCACACTCAGCCGAAGAAGTTCTGAAAGATCACACATCGGTTGCCAGCCTATCACGTGTGTGACAAATTATAATTTTCAATCTGACTCACTAACTATACCAAGAGTGGCTCTGATGTTTCTCAATGCTACAACACTGCTGTTTTTATACGAAACAAGAGGAATTTGTTTTAATCACACTATTTTGGCACAGGGTTAAAAATTAGTTGTGTTCAATTCAAAACCATCTCCGAAGAGGATGTGTGGCCTGCAAATGCATATTCTGTTGCACGTGATGCTGGAAGGTGTTAGTTTTGTTGCCACCTTTGCCTCTGTTATTGTTTGTTGTCTCGGCGAAGGCACGATCTGTTGTGTGTCTGCTGTTAGTTTAGTTGTCGCCTTCCTCTGTTTTCGTGAGCCTCTGTAGCATCGAGCCGGAAGCGCTGAGGGGGGGTGAAAAGAGTAGCTTGCGGGGCTTCCACCTTGTGCTGAGTGTGAAGTGGCTGCTAAGAGGCTGCGAACAGGGAACTCTTTGTCTATTCAGTGGGAGAAAAGGCCTCGCATTGAGGACTCTCCGTGATACCCCAAACAGAGAGGGGAAGACATGGGGAAAAGTGGTTGTTTGTGTCTGCGCGGTGGTTTTCCCTTTTTTCCGGTAATCCCAATCGCCTAATTTAGATTTTATCAGATGCATGCAGACATCTAAAAAATCTAAGGGAAGATTGGCAATCAAGTAGATTTTAGAAAGAAAGTAACCTCATTGTAAAAACAGTCACAGAACGTGGTGGATAAAAGATTCCCCTTTTAAGAATTCACATCATCTAATGTTGCAGATTCCTTTTACGTAAACAAATCCAACATTAATATGTCCGTTCACATCATGGCATTCAATATTATTATTTGTTTGTTAATGAAACGCACCAATAAAGTCAAAAGTAATGCTTAAAAATGCACCAAACTAAACACAACAATGGTTGTTAAGGCTACACGCGCAGCACTAATGCTACGATTGACTTCCATAGTTATTCCTTCTTTAATCTTAAAATATTTTAATAATTTTGAACTTTAAGGATAATTGACAATATTACCAACCATAACACTTTGGTGCACATCAACCAAGATGGTCTTTATGGTTGAACTTTCTAAAGCGTGGGACAATTTCATCAAATGAGATCTAAGTAAAATCCAGTTTTTAGTACAAAAACAGTCAAGTATAGAGTAAAAACTGAAACCTGGAGCGTCAAAGTAGCTAATGGTACATTTACCCTCAAACACAAACATGTCTGAGCTGTGAGTGAAGCTATCTCTGCTCTCTGCACGTGCCCATGACACTTTAGAGGAAACTCCCCGCGAATTTTAGCGAGCAGTCTGGTGGAACGTTGACTCACGGCAGCAGGAAGAAAAACTGACTCAGACCTCGGTGTTCATAGTGGACGAGTCGGATGGCTGGGCTGCAGAATGAGCTCAACACAGCTGGCTTAACCAACAGATGAGGAGTTCTTTTTATTTTAACAACAACAAAAAAAACAATACAGGAAAACCACTGTTGCTAAGATTAGGACAAACAACAAAAGCAGGCGAAAATTGCAACACGTAGTAAGTAATAAATGTCAGCTGTTTAGGCTGTAACAAAACATTTATACATTTACCACAACGTTTGATCTCTAAAACTCTGACTTTGTCTCACAAGGCACAAATCATTGATTGACTAAAACAAACAAAAAAAATGTATTATTGAATATTTTCTGATTACAGGAATGCAGACTGTTGAATTTTCCAATCCTTTTAACCATATTTGTCAAGTTTCATATCATTAGATTCAAATGAAATGATTTATAGGCTCAACATCTACTGGGCAATAATACAGCTGCAACATGTTAAGTAAAAAAAAAAAGAAAGAAAAATAAACATTGTTTTGTGGTTAAATTAGATGAGTGAAATGCCAACCTTTGAATCAACCTTTAAATGCTGTATCATGTCTTGCAAGTTAAAAGTTGACTTTATTTCCTTTTAAGGGGTCAGTTATTTGATAATCTGACTTTTAAGACTATTTAAGCTTTTAAATCTGTGCCTGCCCCAGACATCAACATTCAGTCTTTCCGCCTGATGGCATAGAAGTGTTGTTATTTTCAGGTTATGAGTTTGCAATCACGAAAACTCTCACTTTCAGCTCAACACGGCTGGATTAGTTGGTACTATACCTTGGCAGCACATCCCTATTGTTTGCTAAAAGTTCCTGTTAAACAGCACAGCATCCCTTATTAAGACTTTTAAAAGGAATATCAACATGCAAGATTTTATTTACGTTATTTGTTCAGTTAAAATAAGTGTGACTGGACAAAGTGACCAGTTTTATACCACAAAGTGGCCCCTTTTTTTTCATTTTATACGTAAAAATTGAGTGAAATCAAATCAAACAGCTGATAAATGTGTTAATGGTTGTGTCAACGATACATCACAGAAGTTAGTGTGTGTTTTTTTTACCGGTACTGATCCTTTTACAGAGAGGTAAATCAATTGTGTTTGGATTTGGCCCATGTTCACGCTGAACCCAGTGACCAGAGTGATGGAGCAGCCCAACAACAGGCTGGATGCTGAAAACAGCTGACACACACACACACACACACACACACTGATATGGACACCACCAGTTTGTTCCCACAGCCACGAGATCCACGGTTGCACGCTGTTCTTATGAGATCACTTGTGATCGTTGCAGCAGTTTCATTTTTACATTTTTTTTTTTCTGAGCTCAGCCCGTTTTCAGTTTTTCGTCATTTCAGTTGCATCCAGTCGCCTCCGCAGTGCAACGATAATAAAACGCACGCATTGTCAAAGCTGCATCTGTTTGCTGCAGAGGCGACTTTTTGACCTCCTCTCAAGGAAGAAAGGCACTTACCCAAACAGGATGTGGAGCATTATAGCCTTTTTTTTTTTTTTTTTTTTTTTTTTTTTTGTGGGAGTGTGTGTGTGTGTCTGCTCCTTGTGTTTCCTGCAGATTCCTCTGCTCTGTGTGTATTTTGGTCTCCCTCCCGCTTCTCTCTTTGGTTTCTCCCACTTCCTGAGCGCAAGATATCGAACACGCCTTTTCTGAGAGTAAAGTATCCTTGCGAGCGGATCTCGTTCGCTTCAGGGCAGTGGTGGTTTACTGATCTGAAAATTACGCTCTGTGCTGGCAAGAGTAGCTAAAGTGTGGCCTTCTTTAAAAAGGCTTTAATTCAACTTGACATAAGGGTTATTTTCTTTATTGGTTTATCTAATGAAAGAGGCTGTGAAATGAAAAATATGCCCAAGTTGCCCAAGTTGCGCATTTCCAACCAAAACATTGAAGATGTTTGGTTTAAAATGACACTAAATGCAAAAAAGCAGCAAATATTACAACCTTACTAACATTAATCTGCCAGAAACAATTTATTTATGTATAATAAATGCTAAACCAAAGATGTATAGCTGCAAATTGTTTTGCCTGATAACCAACTACTTCTAATTTGATGCCAACTGCTTATAAAGATTTTATAAGTCAGTGTTGAGATAGAAATTGAAATCAAACAAAGATATATTGTAGTTTGGATGTTTTGTATCAGGCAGTTGTAACAAAGTTTAAGGATGGCCTTGACCCTGTCATGAGAATTTCCTGTTTTCCTGTCAGTTTTCCCACCCAGACGAGCAGCTGTTGGGCTTCACGATGCCGAGACAATCCACCGGCAGTAAAAAAAAAACTAATAATAATTTGCGGTCTCATCTAGCTTTTTATCCCATCTCTGTGCAATTAATGTGAAAACTGTCATCACAAACTCTCCGTCTGTCCAGTAAAGGTTAAACAGGAGGTGAGGCTTCGGTGCGAAATGACTGCTGGCCGAGGTTGTTCCGTGAATAACTGCTCCTCGGCTCATTATTTGTTTCCTCGCCTGCACTTCTTCCTCCATCACCTTCCCCTTGCAGTTCATCATCATCACCAGCGCATTTCTTTCCCCCACTTAACCACCCATCTAAACATTACACCCCTGCTCTGCGCCGCCTCCCTGTGAAAGACGAATGTAAAAGGGATTACCAGCTGCCGCGCTTGATTTATCTTAAACACCCGTTTCCTCACACTTGAGTTGCTGGGATCTGGATTGGGGCGTTTTATAATTTCCATTGTTGTCTGATTCCAATTTGAGGAGCGGTGGAGACTCATTTTGAGCTGGTATGCAACGTTTCGGTGCTCAGGCAGAAGGCTGCTTTGGCCGCAGCCCAAAGTGAGATTGGTAAATGTCCGCCAAGGTGTTTTGATATGGGCTGTGTTAGCAGGCGGAGCTCTGACCTTGGCACGCTGTCCTGACTCTTAATTTGTTTCATTCCTGCTGCGAAAGTGGGAGAGGTTTTTTGTCTCTCCGAACGTTTTCACACAAGTCCGATCTTCGCAACCTCTGCTCCTGATTCCTTCGCGGAGTGTTGGATTTACTAAAGGAATCCGGATTTTTTGGGGGGTGCCAAACCGAGAGCTCCCATCGGGTTCCTTGACCTTTGTTGTCAGTGTCTCCAACACGCTCTGTGTTGCTCTGACAAAAAGCAACCGCTCCAAGAGGCTTTAAACAGCCGCTTGACTCCTCAGATGATGAACTTCAGATGTTCTGGCTGCAGTCACGCCGAGAGTCAGGAACAGATAAACGAGCGTCTGCTCTGCTCCAGCAGCCGTTTTGGCTCGGCGCAGAGTTTGGGGCTCCAGGAGCCCTTTATACATGAGGCTGGATGTTGTGAGAACCGGAGGACGGGAACGTTCCGGCAGCCCAGAGGCAAAGACCAGAAGTTTACTGGTTCAAATACAAAACTGTGTGCTGGAGGATGGTTTCTCCTCAGGGCTTGTTCCAAAATAATTAGATCAGTCTGAAAGGACATGAGATCATAGACGCAGAAAGAGATGGGAATAAGCACTTCTGAGGGATCTAATGTTCCTGAATATTTGTTTTATCTTGTCAAACATGACTGTATAGTTTTACTGTTTCACGCTGCTAAATTGTCATTTGGTCTTTAAATTCTCTAAAAAAAAAAAAAGATAACTTGTTCAGATCTCTTGCACTTTTTCTTTACTTCTTTTACAAACCATTAAAAAAAAATTAAAAGGATTCAATATTTGTCATCTTGTTAGAAATATTTATTCATATTTTAGACCCTTTGTTAGATTTACACCCAAAGCTTAGAATTACTAATCTAAACGGGGCCATGCAAAGCAGACTGGTGCCATCTTAAAACAACTCCAATCTGAAAATAATTCATAACAGTTCATGCAAGCCCTGTTTTATAAACTTTCACTTTGCTGTCAGTTTCACATTACATGGTTATTCCAGCAGAAATGTGATATTCTGACCGGAAATGCTAGCTGCTGATACTACTTGCTTTTGTGCTAAGCTGCTTTTTTATTATTGACCTAAAAACAGTGTTGTTTAGAGTAAATGACTGTATTTACTGAAACAAAAAAAACATCCTAAACAAAGTAATTTAGTCAGCGTTGTTCTGGCAGAAGCAGGAGAAACACTTCATCATAAAACAGCTGCTTTAACACATCGAGCATCACAGACGGGTAAATGAGAACCTTGTTAGTTGTGTAAACTGAAATAGACCAATTGTGCTTGGTCATCTTTTTTTTTTTTTTTTGCACAGTTATGATCAAACTTAAGGCTTTAACCTTTTTAACCTTATCCTGTCCTCAGTCCACATTAAAGGCTCCCTCGTACTCTGTAAGTTTTGCGGTCGCGTTGTTGCGAGAGACATTCGGTTTGACGCACACCTTTCATCGTCCCCGAGACCCTCGCCTCAGAACTCCCGGGATCGCTTCTCCTTCCTCCGGCAGCGTTAAAACAGGTTTCTTCCCGCCGGCTTGTCCTTGTACAGATTTTTGCTTCCCTCACTGCGACCAGACGTGTTTATTAAACCGACTGAGACGGCGCACGACGTCCGGCATTTGCAAATATGGCAAACGAGGGGATTGTGTCCCTACGCTGCCTGGCCCGAGGCGTACTTCCTCCAGGCCGCCACAGCCACGAAGAGCCGCATGTGTCTCCTCGCGGCCTATTTAAGTTCACAGGTTTCTAAGATTTGCTGGAGCAGTCGTAAAGACGGCTGGATTTCCTAATAGCCTCAACCACCGACAACTTCTGACCAATCACACGACACTTGGCGCAAACCCCTGTGAGAAACAGTTCGGCCCGGGCCGATTTCATGACTTCTCATGAAGGATGACTTCCGCTTCGGTCTGAGTGTCACAAATGTTCATTTGATTGTTTTAAAACCATTATCTCCTCCGAATTTTATGACACAATTCGTTTTTCCCATGAAGCTCTGATTTAGATTTAGCAGCGGCAGGCTAGCTCATGTCCTCGTGTTCTTGGCTCACAAACCGCAGAAGCTCCCTTTATGGTCGCGTCGCTCACAGAAGATGCCTCGCTGCTGGGTTCCCGTACATCTCGTAACCGTCTTTTAACTCGAGCTCTGTCATTAACCATTTTGTCTCCTCCGACGGACCATAGAGACATTGGTATGTAGGGTGTGTTTGCCTGGTGCAGCAGCGTGCTGAAACACACGGCCGAACCTCGCTGTTCCTGCTGTTCTCGTTTTGCAGCCCTTTTTTAAAAAAAATTTTTTTCCCCCTTCTTCTTCTTGACGTCTCTGTTTGTGCAAAGCTGCCGAGGAATTAATCCTGCAGCCAGCCTAACACAAAGAGCTGAAAAAGATGTTTCTTTCCTTCCTACTCAGACACCCAGAGACGGAGTTCTGTATCAAAGAGACGTGAGTGTTCGAGATTGTCTCTTGAATCTCAAATCTCCCAACCCACCCCTCCCCTTATTGTCTGCAGTGGCCTGAATAAGACAATTCTTCTTCCTGGAAAGTGGGTTTGAAAAACAGAGTCATTGTTGACTGTAGGTGAAAATGGCTGCATATTTCGGCTAAATGAGGTTTTGTTTGTTGAGCTGAGAGGAGACCCGCGAGCCGTTTCTAACAGGAAAGGTGGCAGTCTAAATTTAGTTTGGTGGCGACGTTCATCTATAGATGATTTTTTCGAGTCGGTCAGCCCTGTACTTTCATTTCACTTTGACCTGCAGACGTTTCCTCAGGTTCTTGCATTTTATCTCAACGTTTCCCCTTTTTAGATGTCTTTTAATTTGATTTAAGTCTCTTTCATTTTAAAATAAATCACTTAAAATTGAGACAAGCACAGCTTTGGGTTCTAATAGTTCTAATAGTGGATAAAAAAGCTTAAATGCAGTGAAAGTGATGGAATATTTGTGAAATACTCTCAAAATAAAAAGTTACATATCAGTTACATATTCTGGATATTTCTTCCAGCTTTAATCTTAGGTTATGAAAGTTTTTAAAGGAACATTTTATTTTTTATATAAATGCTTTATTATTATTTTTTATTATTCTATATTCATTTATACGCATAAATCCAATGTCTTACAATACATTAAAATGACACTTTTGTATTTAGTTGTGTCACAAAGTATATTTTTTTAGGCTTTTAATTAACACAATATAGAACATGAGGCTGCTGCTACATTATTTTGAAATGCAGTATCACCACAGTGTGGAGCTGCTCAACATCCATTGGTTTTCTTGGCTGATTTAATCAAAAGTTTACAAAAACTTTACAAAAAAGTGCATTTTTTCCCCACCTAAATTCAGGTATTTTGCATCCCATGCTCAATTGTATTTCACTAAAACTTACATTAAAGGCAGCAAGTCACAAACATTAACGAAAAACTACTGGTAACTAATTTTAATAGCTTCTTTGGATTACACTTCCCAAATAAAGAGCTTCTTACAGATACAGGAATATTATGCACGTTAGGTGTTACATTATTGCTTTAATTTCCTTTTGAAATTCCTCACTATTGCCTGCCACCTTTAACCATGTAACTGTGCTCGTGTGGGTTCTTTTGTTTGTCTGTTAGCGAAATATCTCATGAACCACGGGACAGATTTCAGTGAAACTCTCCCACAGTAGCCACTGGATGTACGTCTATAACAGAAACCTATTTGGAGTCAACCCGACTCATGATGGCCGCCACAGCTAAGCAACCTGAGCAAACACCGATATGGTTACAACTCTGACAGTTTTACAGATACTTAGGCACAGTTTGGTGTGGTAGTATCTGAGAGTCATTCACAACATATACTTCAAGCACAACTTCTTTAAAACTTCGGCATGCGAGGCGGCGGATGATAAGCATTTGAAATGTTTCTGATCCCTCTAAATAAATATAGCATAAATGTATCTTACAGTCAGATCTAATGGAGAAATCATCCTCCTGCTCCTAGCGAAGTCATGGCATGAAGCGGTCTTCCCGGTCCCAGTATGTGTGGGAAGAATAGTTTTTGTTTGAAGTGAATTCAAACAAGAGGTGGAAACTTGAAACTGTCTTCGAGTCAAGAGCGTCCGAGCGTGCTGCCATTTTTGTATCGTCTTTAAACCACATCCAGACTAATCAGGTCGCTAAAAATGACGCTTATTGTGTTGTTGGAGACAGATGTCACGCTGTTGAGGTTCAAAAATCAAATTAGCACGTTCGTCACATTTGGAAATAGTTTGTCTTAAAAGGAAATTAATAAATCTCAAATATTTAGCGTCTGGTTACTCCTGACAACAAAACAACTGTCTCTGGATTCTGGCAGCCGCAGTGCTGACTCACTCTGATCCCCAAACGGGAAAATCTCCAAGTCAGAAAAGATCTGGACTGGCCTCTTTTCTTCTTCTCTTTCTTACTCCAAACAAGTCTTAGCAGGATAAAGAGATGGTTTGAAAAAGAAGAAGAAGTCATATATTTAAAAGATCTGTTTAAAGAAGAAGAAAAGGCCAGAAGTTACTTTAAATCCCCAAAAACCCGTATTTGATGGGTAAGCCAAGCACCAAAGTCGGAACGTTCTGGGAAATCGTCTTCTGGCCTCAAACACGGGTGGCTTTGGTTGAGAGATGTGACTCATCTGCCTCTCAGAGAGTTTAGTCTTTCTCCACCCAACGGTTGGACCGGTGGGACCCAGTAAACACCTTTTTGTGGTGCCAGTTAAAGAAGGTCGCTCAGGCGAGTGAAGCAGATTAAAGAGCCCCACTGGCTCCGTTCAAACAGGTCAAACCCCACAGCTCAAGCCTTTCTCGTTTATGTCAGGTCTCTTTTTTTTTTTTTAGCTTTCTTGCAAACTGGTCAGTGGATTCTGATGCAACCCGACAGGGCAGCATTTCTCGCCGTGAGGAAGTTGGCTTAAAAATAAAGTTGTTTCCGTTTGACCCATCTGTTGAGTAACGACCCCACACCATTGAAGCTGCAGCTGTTTTTTGTTTTTTTGTTTTTTTTTTACAGAAAGGAGACGAGGTTGTACCACGTCGCCTTCTCACTTCCCTTCTTTCGCCAGCTGCAGCGCCGTTATCCCTTCACTGATTGGAGAACGGCATGAGGGCGTACAACCACGGCCACTCGGTTTTCCACTTTAAAGGCAATATTTCAGCAACGCTTCTGCTTAACGGAAGAGTTTCTATCAAGTGGTTGAACGTGGACCTTATTTTTAGTTTTGACTGGAAATTCTTGCTTCCCCATGTTAGCTCTGTTGCGCAATGTCTTCTCTACAATCAGTGGGGGTAGTCAAAAAAAAAAAATCACTGTATTTGCAAACAACAGTATTTCTAACAATAAAGTAAAACAAAAAAAAACAAACATAACACTTGCATATGATATAAAAAGCTTTAGTTTTTAGGTAACTAAATGTCAACAGAGGCTAACACTGATCTACCCCTCGCTGGGTCCGCTTCTTTTCTATCGGCCGGCGCATAATCCGGTTGATATGTTGCTTTAAATGATGTACGTACTCCGCCTAATAAGTCCCATTTTATACTCAGATGTATCTCAACGTGTTATTGTAAATGAACAGGTAAATGCATTATTTTGTTATATATTTTGTTTTTTATTTATTTTAATCATGCTAAAGTCTTTTTGTTTGGAGGGTCCACTTGTGGAGCAAGAATGATGAAGCCAGTTGTCTCCTTTTCACTTCCCTTTATTTCCTTTGTTTTGGTTTATTTCAAAACATGGGTTCATTTAAATACTATAAACTGAGTTTACAATGAAACCTGTTTTATCTAAAAAGAACTTTTAAGTAAAGTCCCCAATCCCCTGTTTAAAAATTCACAACAAGATAAATAATACAGTATAATATACTATTCAGTACAGTACACTGAACTTAAATATTATGATACTTATAAAATGCCAATTAGTAAAGATGGTTAGCAAAGAAAACTAATCTCTGCACTAAATATTATTTTGATGTATTTTTAGTATTTTGGAGGAAACATTTTAATGACAAATAATTATATCAGTCCAATTTAAAATTAGTAAATGCCATTTTCTTTATAGTTCTGAGACTGGTGGTTCCTATTTTTGGCAGTATTGCACAGGGCAAAGAAGGAAGTCCCAAATATTTTTTTTGCTTAATGTGCGAATTTGTGTCACATGTGTTTGTCATAAATAATTCAGAGGTTGGAGCTGGAGGGTTGGAGGGCGAAGTAATCTCACCCAGACTAACATGTTTAAACTGTTTGGAAGAGGCTCAGGTCCAGAGAAAACTACTTCCATCTTATCTGAGTTTAAAAGCAGGAAACTGTCATCTAGACCTTTTTTTAATGTTTTTAAGATACCCGTGTAACAGAGCAGGAGGCACTTACAGAGCTATAAGAGATTTGGGGTTTTGGACCGATTTTGTAAACCTGATTGGAAAAATAACTTCTTCTTCTTCTTCTCCTCAATCCATGTTTGGAGGAACTAGGGAGCGCTGACACATTGGAATAATCTGATCAATGAATCCCTGAACCTCTCACTGTTCCTGATAATAGGAGCCACGTGAACAGATTCAGTTTTGCCTCAGTTGTTTTTCCACACAAGCCATGAAGTGTGATGAATTTAGAAATGATCCCGGCGCTTTTTGTGGAGTTATTACCTCGCTGGGACTTACATTCCTTAAAAAAAATAGCCGTTTGTGCATTAGCTTTTTTTTTCCCCATTCATTGCAGAAACCTGGCAGTTTTTTAAAAAATTTATATTAAACCTCTTGTCTTCTCAGGTGAGAGAAAATGACTGTAGAAATCTCTTAATTTAAACAGATGCGCTGAAACAAAATGAATTTTTTTATATATATGGGAAATCTCTGTGGGAGCAATTACGCTCGGGCAACTTTGGCTGTTATGAAATATTAATTTTCCCCCCCTTGAGTGTAATTTTATTTATTTATTTATTTTTAAACTATGGACTGTTTTTGTTTTCCCCCTCTAACAATTCCTGCGAGAACGTGCTTTGCATCATCCTTCAAAGACATACGTTAACCCCAGCTCACAAATTAGAAAACCAGGCTTAAAAAGGACCAGCTGTGGGTCACGTAGGAGCCGACCAGACTATCAGTCCAAATCCAGATCACTGCGGTGTGAAAGGAATTATGTGCTGGTGTCGTTATTTAAAAAGAAGTATTGGGAAATTAGAAGCCATTTCAATCCACAGATGATGTAAGTGATTCCCTCCTTTAAAAGAGGAGGAGGCAGTTAATCAAACAGTGGCTCAATTTTAGTAGGAAAACAATCTTAGCCTCCACCAGCATGAATAATGCATTTACTCATTGCAAAAGAGCCGCCTCTCAGTAAATGGAGATCAAACTAATTTCATTCCTCTGAAATATGTACGTGCTTTCCTAACTTATCGGGGTTTAATAGCATTCAAGATTTTTCAATTTTTACGTTTATAACGAACTAAACGCAGGGATTAAAGTTCTCCGTCGCCATGGTGGAGTTAAATGTAAAAATGAGAAGGTAATGAAATGTTTTTTTGTTGTGGTCAAGTTAAAGCAACCCGATCTAATTATGATGCAGGGATCAAACTGATGCCGGCATCAACAAATAAAGCGAACCAGAGCCAGAGTTTCAGCCAATCAGAGCACAGCAGGGCGGGTCCAGGTGCAGGCAGTGTTTCTAACTGCCTTCTAGTGACTTTTTTGTTTCAAAAAAAGCAACTTTTTCTGGTGTTTTTGGAGACTTTTGGAAGTCTGGTCTTTTCCAACCAGCAGCGGGTGCTGCCGTGGACACTCCCGGGGGTGGCTCTGTCCTCCCAAACCAAAATAACTTTGAGTTCCTCTTTTGGGTCAAAACCAGACCTCACATATGGGAGGTTTGATCTCCGGTCAGGCGGTCACATTACTGTCATTATGATTATTCTATTCAAACCAAAACTCTTTATCGCTTTGTAAATGGAAATAGTAATGTTTCTATAATATTTAAGACCTTGTTTGAGCTCTTCAATAGCTCCTAATTTCTGCTGACAGACGACAAATGTTCAGAAAAACCTTCATTTGGTTTAGTGGAGTTATTTATTGGACATATTATTCCGAGGAGGCCTTGGTTTGACCCTCGTTCACGTTCATTATTGCACACTGGTTGCTGTAAAACAACGATTAAGATCCCAGTGATGAAAAGCGTAACCTCTTGGTTTAATTACACGTCCTTAAGCTGCCCTGTGATGAGTTAATTGAGTCCCGGAGGTCGGCGTTGAGCCGCACATCTGAGGTTTCTTTCCGTTACGGCGCCGATTACATAGCCTCTCTCCTGTCGTCCCTGTTTTCCAGACGGTGGACATCCACAAAGAGAAGGTAGCCAGGCGGGAGATTGGGATCCTGACCACGAACAAAAACACGTCGAGGACTCACAAGATCATAGCACCAGCCAACATGGAGCGGCCAGTCAGGTACATCAGGAAGCCCATTGACTACACTGTCCTGGACGATGTCGGCCACGGGGTTAAGGTGAGCACTCTTTTTTTTTTTTTTGTTGTTTTTTTTGTTTTCCTTGTCTTGATTTTCTGGGACTCTGCTTTAGAAAAGATTTTTAAACCACTCGGCCTTTTTCGTTTAAGACTGCCGCTATTTCTGCTTTCCCCGTCTAGCTCTTTTTTGTTTTTCTTGCCAGAGGTGTTCCTGTCTCTCTCCTTCTCTTTTCTCACTTTGAGTCTTTTTCTTGCTTCACGCTGGCGTCTCTTGTGCTTTCGCTTTCATCTTCAGAAAGCACCCCCTTTCCGACCCTACAGGAATTTTTTTTTTTTTTTTTTGGAGTGTGGGATGGTGGGAACCGGTTGGGGGTGGAGATGAACTAGAAAACGATTACATCATATAGCTTTTGGGGTCAAAAAAAAAAAAAAGAGACAAAAACAACTTTTCTTGGAGCTTTGCGAAAACAGCAGAGCTGAGTTTCATGAGCCGTTTTTAAAAGGCACTTAAGCCTTCATAATCTTGTTTTGGAGTTATTTGGGTAACGCTCGGTTCAATCAGATGGGCGGGGAAGAAGCTTTTTGATTTGATAAATGTCTCTGCCATTAGGGCTTGCTCTCAGGGTCATGAGATTGTCCTGACAGTGACATAATTTCCTGGTGTTTACAGGCATTTTTTTGCCACGTTTATTCTCCCTCTTGAGCGCCGTCTGCTCCATCAGTCAGACAATCAATTGCATGTGTCGCACTGATTGGATTAGAGACCCAATGAGTTTATTTTAGCTCGTCTGTAGCTATTACCACGAAACGAGAGTTGTTGTGAATATGTTTGTAAAATTTAGCCGTTTCTCGTTAAAGCAAATGAATCTATTTTCTGTGTCCAAGAATACCATGACTTAAGTAAGCATAAATAGTTGCAGTTCACTGACATACTGGTTACAGGAAGTAGCCCGTACCTTCCTATAAATATATAAATACTTTTACTTTCCTAAGCGAACTAAGGACAGTGCGTAAAACAGAAACTCAAGCGTCAAGTTGCTGCCCTTTATCAAGCTTCTTGAGTTTTGCTTTTAGCACCGTAGCCAATACAGATGTTGCTGGACAACACACTCTGTACAATCAAACCTGTTATACCTAAAGTTGTTTGTTTTTTTATCGTTGCGTGTCTCGTCTCTTAGGTTTTGAAAATCCTCCGACAAGACGGAAAATCTTGCCGTGTGAACCAGGCATAACATTGGTGCAAAATGTTTTGTAGGTCAGTTTGGCACAACTCGAGCAACGACTGACCACCAACTCCTCTCTCTTTCACCAATTCCCTGAAGCAGAATGACGCCTTTTAGTAAACCATTATAGTTTTGTTTTATTGTGCTTTTAGGCTATTATTTAACCATATTTGTGTATTATTTCTGAGCAGTGAACTCATTAATCATAGTATGGTTGGCATTCGACTCTGCTGTCTGTTTAGAGCTCGGCACTATGAGCAGATTTTTGCACACGAAATTCTAATTAGTGAAACTGTACGTGCTTGCCGTTATTTTAGGAACTTCGTGGTTTCCGCCGAGCCAAATCCCTTTTGGATTTTCTCACTTAAACGGTTTCTTATATGCTGCATTTAGTCAGTGAATGTGGGAAACAGAAACACCCACACATTTCTGCTGTAGTCCTCTAAACTACTCTAATATGTTCATGTCACGGTCCAAAGAGCCAATCAATACTTGATGTCAATACTCCATCTTAATTCATACAGTATCTGAGCTGTCAGAGGCCTGGCTTGTATGGACTCTCTGTAGACGTGGTTTACTTACTGACCAGAATCAATAGTATAATAAGGGTTTAAATCATGTTTATTGGCTTCGGTTTACTGTTAAATCCGTTGGATCGGCCTGAGGGTTCCCGCTGGCCTAAATGTTAGTTTTGTGTTGCACAAAGTCGGTATTATTAAGCGCATAAAATAAAGACAAAACATCATGCAGTGGTTGCATGCAATATTAAAAAGGGGGGCGGGGGTTTGTTGGATCAGATTTAGATATAAATGGATTAAAAGAAGAGCAAATAAAATACATGTAGGGGGAAAATCTGATTATGATCTGAACAGAGCTCAATTATATCAGCAATGACTTGGCATCTCACATGTGAGGGATCAGGACTGTGTGCCCGTCTTTAAGGCACAGACTTGTCCTTTCTTTTGGTCTTTATCAGTCTTGTTAGAGCGTCATCTCACTGCTGTATTCTGATGTTGTTCACATTGTCATGTGGTCACTGCTGCACAGATACTGGAGCACCAACATCTGCATGCCGTTTTTTTTTTTTTTTTTTATCAGTACCAATTGCGTACAATGTTCTGTAACATGATGTGCACCAATATAAGGCCACAGACATGGACCTGGGTGAAATTAAAGCGCAAGTTGCTGTTGGGAGTTTGGTTTGGGCTTGGAGGTGAGGAAAATGGGAGTCAAGTTTGCTAAAATGAGGTCCGCCAATGTAGATCGCTACAGATCTCGAGCAATAGGACCCTGAAGATGGCGACGGAGACCATGGATAGATGCTGACAGACGATTTTTGGCCATTCGGCAGGCTCGATGATGCTGGTAAATGCCACGTATGTCAACGTTACCAACAAGACAGTGTAGCAGTACCACCTTACAAGCTTTACATTTTTTAGAAAATTCTTCAATTTAACGGTTGACAAGAACTAAACTCTGTTTTCTACCGTTTGGCTAGTTTTTGCCTGCATTGAGACAGTAACTGGTGCTCCAAATAGGACGTTTTGGCCCAGAGATCCCTTCATCTCGATATCCTTTAAGCCCAGAGATATTGGCTGCTGTCCACAGAAAGATAGCTGACGAGTTCCAGGCCGAACCACTGAAAAACTGCGTCTTCTGCTTCGCAACAAAAGCCAGCTGGTGCGTCATTAGCTGAGTTCTTCGCTTTTGAAGCAGCAGCTGTTGGAAGTGTTGATTCGCTTCAACTGTAGATTAATATAGCTTTGGGATTATGTTGAGAGAGTCTCAATAAAAACATAAAGAAAAAACAATAAAAAATGGGGCTGAAATGAGTCATCGGGGACCGCAGTGACAATAGGGAGCGTAGATACACCGTTGATCACAGCTCAATCGATTTATCCGAGCTCAACACGCTAAATCTTCACGAATCTGATAATAATCACAGTCTGAACCTGTCTGCCCATAATCTATCACTGAAACGTTGTCGCACAGATTCGGTAGAACAGAAACGCAGGATTTACTGGGAAAATGGGGGCATTAAGGCTTCAGCATTTCTACCGTGAACTGGATTGTAAATAGAATCTTGTCATATGAATGTAAGATTTTCCATTCATAGTCGAGCCGAAGGGTTTATTGAAAGAGGAGAGTTTTAGCTCATCGTCTCTCTTTTTTTTCCCTGGTGGATTTGCGGCGCTATAATGCTTCCTACAAAAGCCACTTGGGGAAGCTGCATTATAGATGAGCTGCTTGATTCTGCGTCTGTTAAACTGCAGATCAACATCCTGGCTCTTTTAGAAATTTAGCTCACACGTGCACCAGATAATGCCTTTCAGTAAAATAATAATAATAAAAAAATATTCTTCACTAAACATGAGTTTCCCTGTTGGCAGGACATATTTAGGACACGTGCAGGTAAACAATCTTCTAAATGCAGCTCGTTTCATCCGAGCGACTTCTCAGCGATCAGGAGATGTCTCTGAAGTTTGACATTTGAGTCGGGGTGGGGTAATGACGGCGCTACAGCGTTTCCCTTCCCAGGTTTTGCTGCATGTTTACTCTGTGTAAAAAACAAGGAATGTATTTTTTTCTCTCTTCTGGCTTATGCTCCGACTGATCCGTGCAGACATGGTCGTTTTGACGTGCGTTTTCTCTCTTTCTTTTTTTGTTCCCTTTTTTTTTTTTCCCACACTAAGTGGCTAAAAGCCAAGGTAAGTCTGGTTTGACACATGACCCGTTTCGCTCCCGTGTATTATTAATACACCCGTTCACGTCCCTTTCACATCAGATCCCTCTACCTGTGATCAATGTTGTCTCCCC
>NC_051450.1:11036984-11040705 GCF_001649575.2 Kryptolebias marmoratus | reverse complement strand
GGGTGTGGGTGGGGGTGTGGGTGTGGGGGCCCATGTGCGAGCAGCACTTACCTGGTGAATGTTGAAGTTGGGCTGCACCTGCGGGCTGGGGCAGGGACCCCAGTGAAAAGTCTGAGCTGAGATCAGGGGGGGCAGCAGCAGCAGGACGAGGTAGATGGCGGACATCTTGGCTTCTGGAGACGAGAAGCTGAAGAAGTTAGAGGCTGACGTGTGACTCTGCTGATAACACAAAATTAAACTATTATTTACTGGAATGTGTATTTAGAAATAGCCTCTCTTCTACCTTTCTATCATTTTTGCTCATTTGAATCAAATTAAAAGGATGTGGAGCCAGACACAGGACCTTAACTGCTTATTTATAGTGTTATTTTGAATAAATAAAACATGTAGTCATTTAAATATATCAGATACTTTATGGCAAATTTTTAAAATAATAAAATAACATGTTTTTGGTTAAATGTTATTTTTCCCAAACTCTGGCTTAAATACTCAAATAATTCAACCTATTTCTTTTTTTTTTTTTCAGTTTTTAATAACAAAACTAATATTCAGGACCAAGCTGTCGGTATATTTGTTTAACAAGCATGAATGTTTGCTGGGGGGAAAAAAAGAAAAATCTCTTGACAATAGATTGAATTGAACGCCTCAAACTCCAGAACCTTCTGCTGGGAATAGAAGAAAAATAAAATAAAAGCAACATTTCCATCCCTGGCATCATTTCCTATAAATATATATCATTTTTCCCATTAAAGTTTCTATAGCTGGCTAAGGGGTGTGGTTTTGTGAGACAGAAGTAAGAAAAAAACAAGTTTTGAGCTTTAGGGAGTTTCTTATTTTTAATTATCCCTGTGTCCATTTCAACAACATCTGAAATAGGACTGTTTTCTGCAGTTTTATTCCTGACATTTATTTGAAATCAACAAATAAAAAACAGCCTGACACAGCAGAAGAAATCTGTTGTGACATTTAGCAGACATGAACCAACATGCGGCTCCGTTTAAAGCCGCCTCAGACCGACGCGTCCTTACCTGAGCTGCGTGGAGCCGTCAGGTGTTTCCCCTCCGCAGGTGGGTTCCAGACAGCCTGTGTTTTCAGCGTCTCGTCTCGCGCTCCTTCGGGATGAACGCTGCCCCGTTCCCCGAACGGCACGAGGCACTCGGCTAATTGTCATCATGCGGACATTCCCACGCCGTGAGACTGCTGACGCGGCCCGAGGGACAAACAGTTGGACCCATTCATGTCCCACAATGCGCTTCTTTACCGTCGCGAACGCACCGCAGGAAGGACAGTGAAACCAACGCGAAGCGCTGGTCACGTGACCGCGCCGGTGTCGCCATGGAGACGGTGTAGCGCCGTTAGCTTCAGCGCTAGTTTATTGAATTAGCTAGGTTTTCCTGTTTGTTTACATTTACAAAAAGTGGGGACTAAAACGTTTCTCCTTCGTGTTTACGTACCAGTCAGTGTGCCGAAAACATTCAAACATTTCCGACAAATTCTTAGGCAGATTTAGAGGCGTTTCTGCTTTGTATTTTGTTATTGTGCGGTTACAAAGTAAGCCAGACTTTAAGCTGTTGCTGCTTTGGGTTGGTTTTGATCAAAGTTCTCCAATTTCCAGTCCAGACTTTATACAATCTGAAAAGAATCCCATAACAGCTTGAATCTGATCTATCAAGCATTAAAAGCTCAAGGGATGAACAATTGTCTCCACAGACAGCTAAGAAAAGAAGGATTTAAAGCTTTATTTCTTTAGGAATCTATAGAAATGTGACATAAGGACAATTTATGTGTTATTTGAGAATTAAAAAAACAAAATAACAAACTGTTATTTTTCATTTTAGATGCTTTTAGATTGTTTTATTGCTGTAAAAGCTGCGAGCTCTACATTGAACCACTAGATGGCGCCAAAGAGAAATGTTAGTCCTCAGAGTTTAGCTCCTGTAGTTCATGCCTGTTTTCATACAAAGTTTACTGTCTAAATAAACGGTTCAATGTCCAAATAAGTTTGTATTTCTATGCTTTTCTGCTGTTGATAATTATTAGTTTTTATATTAGGAATGATTTCTTCCTTCAAACATTCATCAAGAACTACACACTCGTATGACCTCTATTATTTTTTAATATTATTATTTTAGGCCGGTAAACTTTTTGTTTGTGATCAACTTGTAGCACCAAAAACAGTTGTGAAATAGAAACTACATACACTTATTTTTCATTGACCTTAAAGTTAAATTAGACTTCTGCAAGTCTGTTTTTTCCCTTCTGAAGGAGTCTTATCACTCATGTTCTTTTGATTTTTTTCCCCTTTTTTTCTTTTTGGACAGGAATAATCTTATATGAGAAAGAACTGTTTAATTTGTGAGCTTGAACGTGCTGGCTTGCAAAACATACCTATAAAATAACATCAATACCACTAAAAAGGAAAAAAAAGACTAAAAAGGCAAGGAACAACATACAAACTACGCAGAATAAACTGAACATTTCTCAACAAATTATTAAAGATAAAAAAAAAAGCAAACTTAAGTTTAAACGGCTCATAGTGAAAATCTTATCAATTATCAGCAAAATGTGCAGCGTTTCAGGTGAGGAGTCGGGATTTTATTTTCTGATATCAACAAATTGATCTGTATAAACAGCCTAAAATCCCCTAAAAATCAAGCTTTTAGAAAAAAATTATAGATGTTCATTAGGAGGCAGCATCAAATTAGACTAGATTTCAAAGATATATAGCGTAAATTAAAATCCATTCAATGATTTTTGAGATATTTTGACAAACGAACATACACACATGGCATAGCAGGTTGTAAACTTAATTCACTGGACAACTTTAGAACCACAGTCATACAAACAACTGCTCCAAGTACACAGAAACACTCCAAAAGTCAGCCTTCGTGTCATGCGTAATTACGCAGCACAGAGCCTTTGCTATACTGAGCTACAGAGCAGTAGAAAAATAACCTGCATCAGCGCACAATTTATTCATTCCAACAAAAGTCTGAGACAGAGGGCGTTCTGGAGGAACTGGAAACATCTTGTAGATAAAACCAACAAACACGGAGAAGAGCAGGAAACTGCAGCGCATCCTCTGCTGTTCTCCGTCCGTGCAGAGCAGCGGAGCTGAAATCCCTCAGCTGGAGTCAAACAGGAACCTGTGAAACAGCCTCACAGCCAGTGTGACAGGTACCGAGCAGACAGAGGAAACCCTTTAGAACCATCTCTGCATCGCACAAAATAAAAATAAATAAATAAAACGCTGATTGCGCCAGAAAGCAGCGGTGAGCGAGATCCAGCAGGAGAGCGCTGACGGGACTGACTAGATGAGAAGTTGCGGAGGAAAGTGAGGGAGGAAAGAGGCCATTCAGAGTTCCTGCTATGGATCTTATGATGATTTTAGGTGGTTCGGACGCAGCACAGCTGAGCTGCAGCTCCATTCTGCAACAGGAAGGAGCCACAGAGAATGAAATCACTCTCTCCATACAGGCTGCTTTAAATGGCTGCAGTTGAAATGAAACTTGATCAAAAAGCCCTGATCAGCGCGTAAAGACCTGCGTTAAATCCCAACGAGGAACCAAGGCGCGTTCCAGCTGTCTGTCCTTTCAGAAAACCTTTCATCAGAGGGTTAAACACCCACGTGTCACCAAATCGGGACAGGAGGAAATAGCTGCAGCATATCAATTAAATCGCACTAAAAACATCATTTCTTTCCATCCGCGGCAAGGAGAAA
>NC_051450.1:10995842-11036884 GCF_001649575.2 Kryptolebias marmoratus | reverse complement strand
TTATTCAGTTTGTGTTTATGCCAGAAGGTGAGTGGCGACTTGTTGTGTTATTGAATAAGCTGAGTTCATTGGTTCAATGTATTTATTTCTTATTAGAGCTAAGTACAATTCGGTATACTAATTATGTGAATTATTTGCTTCGTGGATTGATGACTGAAACTAGTCATTTGACTGTGAATTGCTGTTATGTTTATTTATATTTCCTAATGATTATTTGCATTTTATTATTATTTGCGTCTCATAAATCAGTATCTGATCATAATATCATGAAACTCTCAAGAAGTCATCAATGGGTGTGCATCAGCCTTTGGAGTCAACCCAATTCAAAATGGCCACTCCTGTTTTCTATATGATATCATTAAAGGATAGTCTCTGATCCCATTCACTTATTTTTCCAAACCCCATTTTTTGACTTTGACAGTTCATGACTCTAGTAGTACATTGAGAAAAAAGCTTTGGCGCCATCTAGTGGATAAAAGGAAAAGGTGTAGTATATACGGAAGCTGATTGTTTTTCTTTTTAGTTCCTGAAAAGATTTTCGTGCTTCTCAGTGATCCACATGTGATGCACAGCTGACGTATCTTATCTTGATGTTTTTTACTACTATATAAAGTTTTTCTCTCATTTAAAATTGCAAACCTTGTTAAAATGTTTTCACTCTACTGAGAAAGAATGCTCGGATTTGATTTACATTTAGATGTTCATGATGAAACCTGAGCCCCAGTCTTCTGTTGAGCAGCCCTTTTATATATTATACTTGGCAATTAGATTATAAGCAAGACTCCAGCTGTACTCTTTCAGAGTCACCTGTTCATAAAATGACAAAAAAAAAAAAAAAAAAAAATTAAGCTGTGTGATAGATTAATGCCACGGCAAAAATCAGTTTTATTACAAACCTTTTAATTGTGATATTCATAGCTCAATGCAGTGATTTATTATGCATTAGATAACACTGCACAATACCATTCAAACAATGAATTGTCACAAATAAACGTGACTTCGGGGTTGTTAAATTACTGTACTGTTCTTTAAACATCTGATTGTGTTGTTTGGATGATTTCCAGAAGGTAACATTTTTAAAATGATCTTTCACTTTCACAAGCTACAAACACTTAGCTTCTTTTTGTCAATAAATTAAAAACTAAATTAAAAAAAGCACCAGAGACAAACATAATATTTCACCAATTTATTCAACAAGAATCTTAGACATTTATTACGAGTGTTGCTTCACTTTATTACCAGGAAGTGCAAGAACCAAAGCTTTTCACATGCACATGGTCCCAGCACAGACGCAGACTATAGTGGGGTTTTTTTTGCATAAGGGATTTCCACTGTAAAAAAACAGTATATTACTGGCAGCAGATACGCTATTAATTTACAGTTTATTTACTGTAATTTATTTTAACAGTATATTACTGCTAATTGAATTACAGTAAATTAACAGTAAAATGACAGTAAATTACTGTTCGGTGAGACAACAGCATTTTATGTTCATGTACTGTTTAATGATTTAACAGTACAGTACTGTAAATTGGATAACAGTAAGCTGTTGGTTTTTTTTTTGTAATTTTACAAAATGTACATATCAGTTTACAAAAGATAATGACACCTGCAAATTCCCACAAATCCTTTCAAACTTACAAAAAGAGAGAATACAGATTCAATAAAATGTTTTTTTACTCACAGAACACAAGGACAGATTTCTTAATGTCAGGTTATCGTGAAATTATGACCATAACCTCAATTGCTGAATAAAATTGGTCGTCAATAGTATAAAGTTGAGGCAAAATAGCAGCAACAATAGTGAAACACTCACATGGCAGCAGTGTAATGCAGAAGAAAAACACCTGCGATACCACAGGTTCAACAACAGTATAAGAGAATGCATCACAGTCTAGTTTTGACAAAAGTCTTTTGCATATGCAAGTGTTAACACAGGCAAGGCTTGTATGGACAGTGTGTGTGTGTGTGTGTGTGTGTGTGTGTGTGTGTGTGAGCTCCATGTTACCTCATCCTCCTCTGAGCCCCACACACCATACTGCACCAGTAGCCGAACTGCACACAACGTAACAGGTAAGCATCTAAATGTTTACTTTCTTTATAGTTTTTGAGATGGATGGTACTCTGTTAAAGACCAAAAAACTCTGAAAAAAAGGATATTTGTGTTTATTTAGAAGGTCAAGATGAAGCTTCTGGTGTGTCTCGGTGCTCTCTCCTGCCTATTCGCCTGTCGTCTCGTAGGTGAGTTTTCTGATCTGAATATTACAATCAAACATTGGGTGCATATTTTTTTTTAAAAATCTGCATCCTAATTTTGTGTTAAAAGGAGAAAAAGTTATTCTAGCTGAATTGTATTTCTTTACTGACATCTTGAAGTCGCATTTTGACCATTTTGATGCATAAGTTTGTAGAAATGTTGATCAAATTAGTTATAAATCACGTTCAGGATCAACAGGAGGTTGTTTTTTTTGTTGCGATGAATAAAACGAGAATGCTGCCTGAGTCATAAATTCCTTCAGGCTTGGGCTGTTTGTGTATTTTTGTGTGTGTGTGTGAACAGTCAGCAGTAATATTTGAGGGAGGAAGCAGGTATCCCTGCAGTTTTACAGTCCTGAATCCCTTCTTTGTTCATGGAAAGCTGTGGAATGTTTGAGAACGTTACCTTTTTTTTCCTTCTTCTTCTTCTCGTCCTCACAGAGGCCAGAGTCATCCCAGAAGGAGGTACTGTATAATATAAACCTCATCTTCTAGACGCCTTCAAAAAAACATTTATTTTCATTTTTCTTCTGTAGAGATCATTGTAAATACTAGATTTTAAAAAAAACCCATGTGGTTCTTCTCTGTGTCCCCGTCAGTGCCGTATGACGAGCCTGCAGCTGTTCCCTACTGGCCTTACTCCACCTCTGACTTCTGGAACTACGTCGAGTACTTCAGGTCCATCGGAGCCTACAACCAGATCAATGAGCTGGCTCGGGCCTTCTACGCCCACCAGCACCTGGGAGACACCCTGGGATACGAGACCAACGAGGGGCACGAGCACTGAGATGGGAGCCAGGAAAACTAGTTAGAGGAAAGGGATACAAACACAGAGCTGATTACTTCCCCCCTCAAAGTATTATCGCTTGTAGCATATTCTTATATTTAGTCAACAGGCAAGATTAGTGGAAAAGAATTGCTGAATACAGTCATGTACTGTCTGAAACATAAATAAAACAGTTTGCTAATAATGTCTAAGAAATCCATACGTCCTTACATGTTTTAAAATCTGCTTTATTTTATTAATAAATGTCCTGGGTGAGACGCAGGGTACACTGTGGAGTCAAAAGACATTTAATTTGATTTTATATTATATTTTTTCCTGAATATTCCTAAAAATAAATACATTAAACAAGTCTTTCTTGTCTTCACATTTATTTATTGTTTTCCTCTTTGAAAAAATGTTAAATTAAGGAAGCATTGCTTTATTTCAGTGTTATGCTTTTACTGTCTTAAATACGATATTAAAATGAATTCAGTAACGTACATTATGTTGAAAAATAAAAAAAGCTGCAAAGTTCTTAAGTAGAAATACATACTTGGTCCTTAGCTGATTGTTGCTAATTCCCCACAAACTTATTCTAACTTTAAATATTAGTATTAAAAGCCACACTTTTGCTACAAAAAAGAGAAATGCCACAAGAACTGGTTAATATTTGTTTATTTTAAAATATATATATTTTATTCTGAACAGGTCTAAGAAATGTAACGTTTTTAAACTGTATTATGACGTAATGATTGTTGTCACTCAGCAAACAATAGCTGGTACACAGTTGTTCAGTCTGTTTTGTTTTAGTTGGATAGCGGACCGAATGTTACGAGCCTGTAGGGAGAATCGGACACAAATTAGCGTCGCACACAACTGTTTTGTTTACGAACACCGGAGGGTTAGCCTAGCTAACCACAAACCTTCGAGAGCTTCGTTTAAAAGACAGACCCGTCTGTGTCGAGATGAAACCCGCAGTGGACGAGATGTTTCCTGAGGGAGCCGGACCCTACGTGGATCTGGACGAGGTTTGTTAAAATACACAAGGCCAAAACAGCTGCCGGCAAAAAATAAAAATGCTAATGCTAACGTCCGAGTGACGTTGTAGAAAACCGTAATGGCAATTAAAAGATATAGCAGCCAGTACGATGAAGAACACAGTTTGGTACAGGCCAGGGTTGTCGAAGATTAATTAAATATTTTCATTTATGTGTTTATTTTTAGTTTCTTCACAATAAGCTATTTTGATATTTATGATGAGAGCAATACACCCTGCGGTAAAAGTCTAGCTGACCTGTTAGATGCTCAGTCATGACAAAAAAATTAATGAAAACCACACAAAATACAGTCTGAGACTTAACATAACACAAGACAAGTAATACACAATTTTAACATTTGTGTGAAAACTTTAGATTCCCTCACAGTACTTTCACAATCACTCAGCACTTTATGAAACCTCAATTATCAGAAGATTGTGTCAAACATTAGTTTAGTATCTCTATCAGCAGAAGCTTCATGCTGCTCTGGAGCATCCAGGTGTGTATTAACAAAGCACCAAGATCAGTTTAGAGAAACAATAGATCATGCACATCAATCTAAGAAAGGTGAAGAGGCCATTTCCAAATTATAAAAACTGAGAAAACACCTAGGATGAAAAGCAAAAATATTTACAAGAATCAAAAGTTGCAAATACCATGTCCTGGACGACTCAAAATCTACATCCTCCATCGTTTTTCAGCGGGAAAAAATATTCATGAATGGCAAAACAGTCAGCACCACTCACAATTAAATTAATAAAATTGATTAAATTAAATGATGCATCTTAATATTGTTGCCAAACCTTCATTAATGTTAACTTGTCTTTTGATCTTCATGTGCTAAAATATGTTTAAGCCTTTCTTATTTGATGAAAACAGTTAAATTTCAGATTTCACTTATGATTGTGATGCAAAGCAATGAGCAAGATGTTTCCATACAGCAGTGAACAATCACGTAGAGGAACTTTTTCTTTTTTTAGCTGCTCAAACAGAGCAGCTAAAGGTATGGACAGTCTAATGTTTCACTGCTTTATACTCTTCTTTCTCTGTTTGCTGCTTTCCACTTTTTCTGCTGATACACTTTAAAATCACGTGTTGTTGACGTCACCTGAAAAACGCTGCAGATAAGTCAGCTGCTTCCTTCAAAATCTTTACAACGTTAATTTAAACATATATGCATCTCACACAGATTAAAATGAGATCGTGTGACCTGACACCTCTAAACATTTTGCACATATAATTCAATAAAACAACAATCACTTTCTAATCTTGATCATTTAAAAGTTTCACTGGGCTTGTAAAACAAAACAAAACTTCCAACATAATCAAACTGTGCTTTCTACATTATTGTAAAGCACCAAAGAGTAATTACTAATTAACAGTGAAACAATAATATGACCATACTGTTTATATTATCTAATAATTCTAAGTGTTGTAATGAAGCATTTTAAAGTGCATTGCCCGTGTTATGAGACTTGTATTGCTGTGTGTTAACAGGCAGGGGGCAGCAGCGGCCTGCTGATGGACCTGGCTGCAAATGAAAAAGCTGTGCACTCCGATTTTTTTAACGGTAAGTCCCAAATTTCTCCATTTCTGCCTAAACGATCAGCCGGCGAGTGCGTTCAGTCCTGGCCTTTCAACCGCTCTCTGTATGTGGCCTCATACTTTCGTTTGTCTTTGTCTGTCCACAACTTTATCAGCCTCTCAGTTAGTGTGATTTTACACACAAATAATTAACAAGTAATCAGATGATCAAAGTGTTCAATGAAACTAGGAGAAAATGATCCATTTTAAGCTTTTTTAAAGTGCAACTTTAAAAGCAAACCTGAAAGAAAAAGCCCATCAGCATAATTTGACCATTAAAGGGTTTTATAAACCAACTTATTTAAAACAAGATAAATATATTCCAGTGTTAGAGACTTTAAGGAAATCAGGACTTTCAGTGTAAACCTGTGATCTAACTTCTTCCCTTAGCCATTATTATCTTTCCAAATTAACCCTCAAAAACAACCGTTTCCCCTCTAAACACCAAATAATGTGCGAACACAACACAGACATGGAGGACGCCCAAAAACATCAAACTAATCTCCTTTCTGTCTTGCAGCGCTGGCTCCGACTCAGCAAGCACATGACCTAGAAAGAAAATAGCTGATTGTTAAAAAGAGGATTGGGGGGGGGGTAGGGTAGGCGAGGATGGTAAAGTGAGTTTATGGCGGCTTTCAGACTGAAACTCCGCGGGACGCCTCTCCAGTCAGCTGCTTTAAAACGCCTGCACACGTCGGCGCTCCTTCAGACCACTCGGGACGTTAAAAACTGCCAAAAACCTGAACCTGACAGGCCGAAGACGTCGCACTCAGAGCATGCCAGAAAGATTGTAAAACTTATTAGCCGTAAAGTAAGCCAAGAAGGCTGCGCGTTTTATTGGCGCTCGCAAACTACAGCCTGGGAACGAGATGAGCTGCAGAGACGCTTCAGAGTTGGCGTTAATCAGGTCCTGCTGGTTGGATCTGCTGCCTGGGACGTCCATCTCTAACCAGCATCATATGATCAGAAAGATTTATTTATCTACGCAGCTGTCATGCTACATTTGAACACTTAAAAGCCTCGTTTTAAGCTTACTGTGTCACGTGCTTCTTTTGTTTCCAGTTTCAAATAAATACAAGGTTTTTTACGTTTCCTTCTCTAACTAATTGTGTCCAAACGTTTGACTAGGTTTCGATTACATTTCAGAGGGCTGCGGTGCGTTTATAAAAATGATTATGGAGGCATTGTGACTCAAAAAGTAGATTTTAACCCCTACTTTTGTCCGGAACTAATTCAAACCCGGTTTTAGTCGACGAGGGCCGTTCCAGTGCTCCCTGCAGCGGTAACCTGGCGCAGTCGTCTCGTAATAATGCGGAGGTTTAAAAGGTCAGCCTGTTGCTCCGAACAACCATTTAACCAGCAGCGTCTCTTCATACGGCTGAGGAAGAGCCCGATGGGAACGAAACTAAACAAATCTGAAAGAAAGATTCCTAATTTGTCGTTTTTATTCCCATTTAAATGTTTGTGTGAGCTCATTCAGGCACTTTTCTTTCAAAGTT
Source organism: Kryptolebias marmoratus (assembly GCF_001649575.2). Classification (NCBI taxonomy): domain Eukaryota; kingdom Metazoa; phylum Chordata; class Actinopteri; order Cyprinodontiformes; family Rivulidae; genus Kryptolebias; species Kryptolebias marmoratus. The sequence goes on along the minus strand of NC_051450.1, from coordinate 11,029,742 downwards.
CCTGGTTGGTCTTAGATATTCTGTTCCAGCAGCCAGCTTCCCAACATCTAATGTTTTAGTAACTAAACCTAATGATTAGATCAGAGCCCTGGCTTTGTTTATTTCAATCAGTGACCTGTCCCAGACGGGCTAATCTCATCCAGATTTCAGACTTTAATTTATCCGGAATATCCAAAAGGGGGAAAGAAGGAGAAAATTCTTCAACCCTAAAAGAACCGGGGAAGATTACGATGCAGGGCGACAACCCACAGTTCTTTTCATACTGTTGACTTTTCTTCCAATTATTATTTTTTTCTAATTAAAAGATAAATCCTGTAAAAAAAAACCTGAAAGATTCATGCCAAAAAAACAAACAAAACAAGCTAATCTGGTTGGACGGAGTTTGTAGTGCTTTTAATGAGCAGGCAGAAGAGGCCGAGCTTTTCAGAAAACCATTTTAACGGCTTTGTTTATTTTATTTATTTATTTTAAATGTTATCTTTGTGCCATGAGGTGAAACATTGCCTTGGGTTTTTAAGGTTATATAACTATAGTAAATGTACGTGGGTGGCACAGGAGCAGCTTTCATAAGATTGCTGTTTTTTAAAGTGCAAACGATGTAAAGGAAGGAAAAAAACCAACCCTGTGTTCTTGTGGAAGGTTTAGCTTGTTTAAGCGGAGTATCTTTATGTCATTATGTGCGGCGTAATTAGCTGAGAACGGAGTGTTCGGAGGGGAAAAAACAGCTGGACTAATTTCAAACCGTGTTCTCTCCTTGTCTCCGTCTTCCTCCTGTGTTTCTGCTTTCCATTACGCAGACTTTGAGGATCTCTTTGACGACGATGACCTGCAGTGATCGCAGCAGCCGAACATCCGTGGGATTCTGCCAGCGTGTACATAAAAAGAAGCGGCGAAGACGGGGCCTCCTCTCCCGATAATTGCTCTCTTACTACCGCAGCCTCCCTTCCTACATGTGACTCAGCACCGTATTGAAATAAAGCCGTTATGTTTTCACAAAATCCGAGTGAACCAGGTGTTTGCTAATTCTGAGCGTCTCCTACATTCCGGCTTTGGAGAAAATTATGATGGTTCTGGCGCTGTCGTGTTTGAATCTGCTCCTGCCTGGATTGCAGGTTTGTGGGTTCAGGGAAACATCTGTTAGGAAACATAATTACACACAAGATTCACTGCTTACACGGCCTGTAAATATTCAGGCAGGGGACAACGGGGCGGGGGGAAAAGGCAGGAAAAATGGGAAATAACTGAAAAGTTTGAAGCTGAGGTTCAGGGCGACTAAAAGTCCAGAATAATAAAAAGATCTAATTGGACTTTTGCTTTAGATTTCTTCTTTTTTGTTTTGTTTCACTGAAAATGATTCAGCTGAATATGGTTAAATATATAGAGAATAAGTTTAAAACAAAGGTGGCAGAAAGCAATTAAATCTGCATGCAATGGTTAAATAAAACTGGCTATTAAAATGATCATTAAAATAATTCTTTCTACAGTGTCTTTTCAAAGAAGGTGTGAAAACCTGGTTGCAGATAAATTAACTTTATGATAAGAACAAGTCAAAGCTTCAGAACTAGAAATATAATGTGAACTGTCAAAACTTAGAGGCCCTATTCCTCTCTTTTTTATTTTATTTTTTTACATTAAGCCATAAGTGAGCTGTTGCTAAATGAGCTAAATCAAGTTTCAGAGTAAATAAACAACAAACCTACAAAAATCTGTTGGTTTTTTTTGAACAACATGAGCATTGAAGCATACCCTGGTGGGACTTCTGTCGCTGTCTGTGTTTCAGTCAGACTTTGTTGTGGTTTGTCTGAAACTTGTCCAAAACTTGCGACATGCTGCAGCATCGTTACAGTAAAGAGCCTGATCTCAAAAACATGGAGTGTCTGAATTCTGATTTAGTACAATTAAAAAAGCCGAAGGCATCTCTTATATTGACTAAATAGAAAAGCTCTTTATCAGAAACGTACTGAGTTTAGGTTTATTAACTCATAAAAACAGCCGTGACACATGTTTTATTGACTTAAAATATATTTTCATAACTGATATTTTGAGCTCAGGTTTGGTTTGTAAATCTAACGCCTAAAAAGTTGAATTTGAATGAAAATATAAATGCATTTAACAGTTTTTCCACTGTTAATATTAAAACTGTTGTCAATGATTAATGAGAGCTGCAGCTGCTACCAAACAAATATACAAAAATATTCTGGTTCTCTGTTGCATTTATCATTTCTAACCTCTGGTTCCACAAAAAAATATAACATTAGTGGCTCAATGCAGGGTGTTTGAGGTCATTAGGGGTCATTTTTTGGTTTGTTTTTCATTTTACAGTGACAAGATTGAGATAAAATCATCTATTTCTTTGTTATTAAGTTTCAGTTAGCAATTCCTCCCGCTTCATCTACTCAGTAATCTGAAGTTTACAAAGAAAAGTAAAGATTTGAAAGCAAAGTTCTGAGATACTTTTAGTAAACTAATGGCTCATTTAAAAAAACAACGGGAAAAAAAGACTCTTAAATGCCAAATGTAGCTACAGTTTAGTCAGGGGACTTAATTAAGTTTTTGCACAATAACTAAAAATCATATTTCAGCTGTTTTCCAAACCTGAATTCATCTAAAAATAGCAGCGCGGTCACATATTCTCTCTGAACTATGCTATAAAAGAACATTTAAAGACTAATTTTGCCTAAAAATACACAATTTATTTTAGACAAAATCACATTTGGTGTAGGAAAAACGTATATCTCTTAGGTTTAATTCCCCTAAAACTAATAAAAAAAACCTTATGAAGCTGGTCCAGATTCAAAACTCATAACTTTCCCGAATCTTTTAAGTGAATTACAGCCGTGTCCTGTCAGTTCTGGTGAAACTGCACCATGAATCTCAGCTGTGAGTTGGTCCACTGGTTGTCCGCATTTATTCTGTTTTTCTTTCGAGGCTGACAAGCCTGAACGGAGTTTATCTGAGGAGGGAACTGCAGATGATCGAACGCCTCATGTGTGCACCAGCTGTGTGTTTCCAGTGGTTCGGCCCTCCATGAGGTCCCCGAAAAGTGCTTATGTGGCACCTAGAATATCCTTCATTATTTTCTCTGTGATCTCTCCTCTTTTATAGTGACATGTTTAGGAGTTACTGTTGCACCTTGACACATATCCAGGGTTTGCTTTTTTAGTAATAGTTATTTATAAATGTGCTGTAAAACTAATAAAACCCAACAAAAGCAACTACTCAGGCCCTCCCACCTTCTCCTCTCCTGTCTTTAATTTCTGTGCCTCTGAGACGCCTCATTGGCCAAAACTTTGAGCCAATCATCTTGTTGAGGTATAGCCCCCAGACCCCCCCCCTTCAGGTGGTCCATGTGTGTACTAGTGTGTGGCAGAGACAATGGGCTCGGTTTAAAACCTTGTGTGAGCTTTAAGTCTAATCAGTCTGTAAGAAGGGCTAGAGGACGAGGAGTCCCACTCAGAGCCAAAGCCCACAGACACCTGGAGCCTCCAGAGTCCAGATCCGTGCCCGCAGACGGACCCGTCAGTATAAAACAAACACAAGGTAAGAGGTTTACGTAAGTAGTTTTAGGTAATTTCCAGGGTTTCTAAATCAGGTTCAAGTTTGCTTCAGTAAAAAAGAGAAAAAACCCACCTGGTTTTGTTATGATGAGAAGACAGCGGCTTCAACACAGCCAGGAGCCGTGAAGCAACGTGATTATTTAAGGAGTTCAGCTCACCTGTGGGGCCAGGTGAACTCCAGCACCGGCGGACACAGGAGGGAAAACTACCAGAAGAAAAACACTTCTGTTTAGCTCCTGTTGTGAGACCATTTTTTAACTAAACATTGCAACCATATTGTAGATGAAATGATAAAACATTCCTTTTAAAGCTGAGAAATTTAAAGCACAAAGGTGAGACATTATTCCAAGGTGAAAGATTTTTTTTATATATATAGGTGTGTTTGGTTTTAGCAGGAGTGGAAGAAGTCCAGTCATGGCTGAATGGAGGTGTTTCTGTGGCGTGTTGATCACCACGCTGCTGGTCGTGATGCTGCTGCCTGGTGAGTACACAGATCATCACATGTGACGTATGTTATAATATACCAATATGCCAAAGGTTTAAGGCTGAGCTTATTATTAAGTATATTTCAGATGTCATCCAACTGCTTGTATTTACTTTAAATTGTTCTTTTAGTTCTTAAAATGACAGCAAGTAGCAAAAAACAGCCTCAGATGAGTCCAAACTTTGCTTTTAGGTGTTTTATTTTGTAAGATTATCCACTAAAAATGCAAAAATATAAAGTTTTACACACACAAATGCATCAGTACAGCATACTTGTGAAGCTGTAGCTAGTAAATATTGACATTTTGCATCAAAACCACCTTAAAGACATGTCAAAAACTCCTCTGACGCAATGGATATTATGCCTGTTAAATTCATGCTGCGCACTGAACGTCAAGGCAAGTCAAATCTGCTCGAGTCAGCAGATTGCAGCAGCATTCGTTGATTTTCGGAGCAACTCGTCAAAGCAAAAGTCCGTGAATGGCCTGAGTACCACATGCTCTGGAAGATAAGCACATTTAGACAAAGTCGCACCTATTTGGTGATAAAAGAGCTGACTGTTCAGGTGAATACACAACCTTTCTTTACTGACTAAAAGCAGCTTTTGAATCAATAGCTGACCTGGGGCCAAACAGCAGTCATTCAAGCTTTTAGCGAGAAAAAAAACGCTGATATGACTAAATGTTAGCCACTTTTCTGTGAAAATGGTAATGATTTAGAGGTTTTACACGGCTCTAAGCTGATAAAAGAGCCATTTTAGTGTTGATGCTGAATAAAAAGGTGGTAAAGCCATTTATGTTTCTTGCCTTCTTAGCTGTATTAAGCAGATTTTGGTTACCAAGAAACGGTAACAAAATCCCGCACGTTCATTATTTGTGAGCAGAAGTAAACACCTTTTTCATTCGCACCTCCTTAATAAATAAGTCTAGCCCTTTTTGTTTGTTGAAGCTGAGGGTCGGCTGGATCGGACTCAGCCCATGACCTCCACAGATCCATAAGTCATCTTGGCAGCTTGTACATCACACAGCGAGCCTCTGATGTTCATATATCATCAGCAATGTTTCAACATGACAACAAGTCGCTCCTGTGCCACCTGTTTCCACTTTGCTTTCGACATGATTGGCGTTTTTACAAAGAGGAGGGAGGCGCAGCTTGTGCCTCCGCCTTTTAAAATGTTTTTTAAAGTTTCAGGAAAGTGTGTGGGGGGAGGGAGGGCGTTTCTTTTATCGTTCCTGCTCCTGTAAAGACAAAAAAAAAAAAAAAAAAAAAATTAGTACCTGTCAGCATCACCTCCTGCTCTGCCGTCTTAAAGCTCAGCTGTTTCCAGATGTGCCGGCTGCTTTTTTACAAGCTTGTAAAAAATAATACAGCGGATACACAGAGACAGCATCATTTAACCCACCCTCCTCCTCCTCCTCCTCCTCCTCCTCCTCCTCCTCGGGTCACCTTCACTTCTCCTTCCCTTTAATTCAGCTTTCATCTTTCATTCCTTTACTCATCACCCCTCCTATAACCTTCCTCCTCGTGTTTACTCCAGTCCAAACCTTTTCCTTTTTATATCAGGAGATTGATGTTATTTTTTTTTTTTTCCCTCTCACTTTCGTAACCCCGAGTCTCTGGATCTTTTTATACCCGCCATCTCTTCCTCTTCCTCTGTAAGGGATTAACACCGTTTCCCCGGGGAGATGAAAGAAAGCAGGAGCAAAGCGGAATGTGCTGATTCCTCAGCCTGCAGGGGGGTCAAACGGTGCACAAAACATGCTGCGCAGAGTCACACACACACGAGTGCAAAGACAGCTCTTTGAGAACACACCGGGAGGTTTGATGTTATAGGCTTCACCATAAAATCTACAAAGAGCTGCCAATGCAGTGCTTCAGGCACAGCCAATTACTCCTGCCCCTGTTTCATAAATGATACGAGCCTCTAAGTGTTTGAGGTTTTATGTCATATTATTATTGCATTAAACGCTAATTAAAACATCTGAATAGAAAAGAGGAAGTAAAATATACTTCAAAAACTTTTTGATTTTACACCTGGTTTTGCTTTTTTCCCTGTGTTTACAGCATTCCTGTCTGCTGGACCAATTGCAAAAAAGTCCAAAGGTGAAGGTAAAAGACTGTTTTTATTTTTTTATATATACTTAGACCTGACTTAATGCGTCAGCCCTTTAAATGAAAGCAGCTTTCTGTCCTTGAGTGTGTTGTTACCTGCTTTAAAAAAAAATAAAAATCACCGGTATATCTTTGAACATGATGTGGAAGTGTGACTTCTTGTCTCCGTCCTCTCCCCAGTGGGGGAAAGTATCCAGGAGAAGGCGGCCGCTGCTGCGTCGCACAGGAGGCTGATCCGGAACCGCAGGAACATCAGCTGGTACAAACAGCACTCCGACTTCTGGGCCTGGTACAAGTACTTCACTGACAACAACAACCATGACGCAGTGAGTAACCACAAACACATAAAGGACATTATCGGCAACTTTAAAAACCTGTTAAATCATCCATGATGTTTAAATGTTGGTGGACTACATGTTGCCAAGACACCAGCAACAACGATAGAAACAGTTGGACGAATTTCTGTGGTGTTTTTCAGTTTAGTTTCATTTGGAAAACAATTTAATTTACCAATGTTATCCGTACCCCAGATATTAAGTGGAATTCTATTTGAAGTTGCAAAGAGTAATAGCATTTTTTTGTTGTTCTGAAGTTTTGGTCATAATAACTGTCTGATGGGGAAGTCAGGAGGTGTGAAACGCAATATAATGGTGTTTGCTTGAACTGTAGATTCGATGCCACCAGAATCAGCTCACCAGTGGACACTTTGCCTCCTCAGGTGCAGGAAATGGATCGCATCTACTTGGCTTATCTCCAGAACAAGAACCGTGCTGAGGCGCGCCGCTCCTACAAGGCCAGCTTGCGCCACCTGGGGGAGATATACAAGTCCTGCGCTGACTCTGATGACCCCAACTGTGTGGCGTCCTATACATCGAGGTCCAAACCTAAAGAAGAGCTCCCCAAACCAGCCCCAATAAAAACCTGTGACCCCACCAAAGACCCACACTGTCTGTATATAGCTTTAGTCCAGGGTAAGAGCCCCTACATGCCCCTGGTGCTTCAGGCTGCCCCTGCAGCACCAGTTAAGGCCCCTGCTCCTCTGTACGTTCGTGCTGCTGCTGCTCCGGCTAAAGGCCCGCAGCCTGGATATAACTACTACTCTCCATCCGCAGTGTCTTACCTTACCAAGGTAAGCTACTGTGTTGAAAATGATGCGTTGATTATGCTGCACTGTTACAACAAAGCGTATTAGTTGAACAAGTTGAGCAGTTTATTTTTAGGTATCTTTGGATCAAACTTTCCATATTTTATCAGAAAAACTTGAAAGATTTTCCATTGATTAAAAAAAAAAAATCTACATCGTCCCTGAACAAGAAAGCTTCTTTCTCATTATTAATACCGAAGCTCAAACATGTTTCTTGTCTTTTTATTTTTTAGGAGCAGAAGGCTGAGCTGCTTCGCATCTGCTCTGCTGATGATGTAGAGTGTCTGCAGTACCATCTCAGAGCTGCCTATGGCTATCATTCCTCCGCTAGCTCCGCCCCGTCATATGCCCACCTGGGCTGTGACCCCAAGAAAAACCCTGCCTGCAAACCCAAACTGGCGGCTCAAAAGGCTCCGTCTGGTCTCAACCAACAGTACCCCAACTGTGATCCATACCGGGATCCCTACTGCAACTACGCCGCCTCCCTTATGGTATTTATCAGAATAATTATTTTCATCACATTTTATCTGCTGCCACCAGTTTTGGTTATATTACCACAACTTACTGGAATCTGTCCCTCCAGGCTCCCCGCGCTCCCAGCCTCCCTGCCTCTGCTGGATCCTGCAACCCTCTCTACGAAGACAACTGCAACCCTCTGACTGCCACCAGATTTGCCTCACCCCCAGAGGAGTACCGAAATGATGAAAGAGACGAGGCTGCTGCTATCCGTGTGGGTCCTCCTGCTGCTGAGCAGAGTGACCCCTATGCCATGTTTAGGGATGCTTATGCTAATGCTAACAGAGTCCCTGACCCCTATGCCATGTACCGTCAGCCTCCAACCCCAGCCCCTCTTCTGTCTACTGATCCATACAACATTTTGCGCCAATTCATGTCCCAAGCACAGGATAATGACCGGTTTGCTCCACGCATGAGTGCTCCAGAGTCCAATGACCCCTTCTCTGCCGTCCGTGACGCCATGAATCGTCACAGCGCCCCCACATCCAGGCAGCAGTACCCATATTCCAATCCAAGCTATGAAGAGCCACCCCAGGAGGAGCGACACTCCCTGGGCCCTCCAGGTAAAACCAAAGAGGGTTATGACTGCTTCATCGGTTACGACCGTGAATGCTACCCCGTGAGGCCCAGCCAACCTCGCTCTGGAGCTCATCGCCGCATCCCCTACCCCGCCGAGGCCTACGAGCCCCACCTGAAAGCTGACGGTACCCGCAACGGTGTCCTGGAGCCTTCTAACCCTCACTGCGACCCCGAGTATGACCCCGACTGCCGCTTGCGTCGCCACGACTCGGAGCAAGCCCAATCGGAGACCCAGCCCGAGCATCATGCCGAGGAAGACCACAACCAGGGAGGAGGAGAGGGCGAACAGCAGGAACAGGAGCCCTATCAGAGCGGCCAGGAAGAGCCCCATATGACTTACCAGCCTCACTCGCCAAGGATGCCCAGCCTCCAGGACATCCTCAGACTCTACGGAGACCGCTACCCTGAACAGGATGATCACAGAGCTTATGCAGATGACTACCGCAAAAAGTAACCATGCACATGCATGCAGTTGGACACCACTACAGAGTCCCATGCATTTTTGTAGCCCAGTCTTAGAATGCCTCGTGGAGCAAGCGTCCAGGTCTGACTGGTAGGGAAAAGGGACACAGGTGAAGTCTATGGACCTAAAGAGCAAGAACATGCACATATGGCCACATATATCCTCCTGCTGAAGGAACATGCTCAGAAACCTTGCAGAAAATGTTTGGCTTTGTACAATTTTAGATCCTTCAGATCTGTTTAGTGCATTGCTTTTTTTCCCTTTAAACCTCTTCCTAGCACTCAAATTTTATAATGAATTCCTAACTTCCTGCTTTATATCTTTGCTTTCCACTTTTAATTATTTGTTTTGTTTTGTTTTGTTTTGTTTGTTGCTTTTTTCCAGTAATGGATTTTGGAAAGATTTGTTTCCAAATTTGTTTTTGAATGTTCTAATAAAAACATCTCTAGACACCCTTTTTTTGGGCACTTTTGTTTTTTGCAGAACTGCAACCATACTGGTCACTCAGACCACATAAGATCATAAATCTTTCTTTTAAAATAAATGGCTTGCACAGCGCTTTATCTAATCTGAGGGCTCCACAATGCTTTACATTACAATCAGTCATTCACCCATTGATGGCAGTAAGATATATTGTAGCCACAGCTGTCCTGGTCATGCTGACAGAAGTGAGGCTGCCATTGCACCAGCACCACCAGGACCTCTGATCACCATCAGTAGGCAAGGTAGGTGAAGTGTCTTGCCCAAGGACACAACAGCTAAGATGAACAGAGCGGGGGCTTGAACTGGCAATCCTCCAGTTACAGGACAAAGCCCTACCTCCTGAGCCACTGCCGCCCATAAATAACCTCTAGAGCAGGGGTGTCCAATCCTGGTCCTCGAGTGTCGCCATCCTTCATGTTTTACCTGTTTCTCTGCTCCAACACATCTGATTTGAATCAATGGGTGATTAACAGGCTTCTGCAGAACATGAAGAGGTGATTTAAACACTGAATCAGATGTGTTGGAGCAGAGAAACAGGTAAAACATGCAGAATGGCGACACTCGAGGACCAGGATCGGACACCCCTGCTCTACAGGCTTCTTAACTCTTTCTAGGTGATGAACTTTTTGTATAGAAGCTCATTTATGTCAAAAAGCAAACAAACACACAAAATAAACCCTAAAGGAACAAACTAAAAATGCAGACATCTATAAAGGACAGAGCTTCACTCTTGATATGACTCAGTTAATATTGGTAGTAAATAATTTTATAAATATCTACTAATAAATTCATGTTTTTTTTTTTCAGGAGGTACTTCCCCCTGCTTACAAAAGAAAAAAAACAAACAATCAAACATCTGTTCCCATAGATGTGCAGAAATCACAACAAATGCTGAAATGTCCATGTCAGGCCAGCAGGTTGTGACAACATCAACATGAACAACACATCAAAATAAAAATGAAGAACATATTGAGCACAGCTACGACCTAAAATATTGTAGCTTGTTTTTAATGCGCTGTCAGTTTCCGTTTTCTCTCATTACCATTTCCAGCGCATAGCTGAAGTTTAATGGTGACAGAGTCAAAACAGAGTCAGCCGAATGAAGAAAACATAGTCAAAATGATTGTGGCGTTTCAGTGTCACTGAGTATATAAAACTCCTAATGTTGAATGTTTGTAAAAAAAAATGTTTTTGTGTTTTAAAAAATGGTGTTTACATGAATATCTGTGTTCAGCTCCATTCACATGACAGGAAACCCCACTAAGATCTACGTCACCCGTTAGAACATGGGTTAATCACAACAAATGTTTAAAATCTTCAGTGTGAGGGCAACCATGATGCTGCTATGCTTTTAGTACTTTTTTCTGCTTTTTTACATGCTCTGGTTACAGTTAACCTTATATTAACGTCTCTGTCACTTTTTAAATCTGCTCTTTTTTAGCTGCTCTTTCTTACAAGTATAAAGGTTTCCTCACGTGTCTGCTACAATCCTCTGTCTCTGTTTGCTTTGTTTTTCACAGCTTTTAGAAAGATCGAGGAGCGGCCTGCCCTCGTCCGACTCCTCCTCGGACCTCATGCTTCGCCGTGACAGCTCTCTCAGTCAGCTTCAAAGAAACAGCGAGAGGGAGAGGTCGCAGGGAGCAAAAGTTTAGGCCAAAAACCTCAGACTTCCACCATCAAAAAAAAAAGCATTTCCCACCATCACTACACCACTCCCCCTCTGTAAGGTAAAACAGAGATGTTGGGAAAAAGCAAAACGAGTTCCCTTCCGTCATCTAGTGTGCCAAAAGGCCCGATAACCATGACTATGATTGATGAGCGTGAGGATTTTTTGCGTATCTCTGCTAAATCAAAACCGGAGTTTATGAATCGTATTACAAACTCTGACACAGTGACTATCATATCAAACAAATACACAACGCTGAACATTAGTGCAGCTCCAAGAAACCACTAAAACATTGAATTTTTGCTGTGCAGACACTAAACTCTATGCTCAGACTAAAACTGTTCATTTATATTCCAGCTGAATGTGGCCAATGTCCTTTTCAAACTGGGCTTTTAATCTCTTGCCTGCAGGACGACACCTAATGCAAAGGAGCGACCATAAATCTGCTCTGACAAATTTCCACTGGAAGTGAGCTTGTGACTGCGCGTTATTGATTTGTCTTCTCTCTGCTCTCAGAGCCTGCGTTTTTACTGCTCCTCCCTGTTTTATCAGATGCTTTCTTTTAGGAGTAGTGTGTCTTTATGAAATCAAGTTTCATGGGATCTACATAAGTCCGGTTTATCCTAAAAATCCAAGGATGTGACACCGTCACGCCAACTCAAACCTCACTTAATCAAGAGAGTACTGAAGAAGCCATCACTCCTTAATTCAGCCCCATTTATGACAAGAACTCTCATAAATAAAATAATTGCATGTCCAATTAAAGGCAACTGGTCCTCTCTTTGACTCTTAAAGATATTTTGCTTCTCACACGAGGAGCTTTCGCAGCTCTGAGAAGAATTGATTCAGCTTGCTTTGTGTGACAGAGAATCTACAACAGTATATCTTATAAACATTCAGTAACAAATGCATTTAAACTTTAAAAGAGCTGATCACTTTTTGGCCTACCTCTCTGCCAGATTGCAGGGCTCAAAATCGGGAACACGAAAGTAGTGAGCAAGGAATGAAAGCAATGGGAGGTTTAAAAATACAGAACAAAAAAGTGAAAAGACAAAATCATTTTGGTGAAATCATTCCTTTTATTTTTTTAGAGATTGAGCAGATTGAGCCTCAACAAAAACTCACACGTATCTTTGCAGGTTTTAGTTAACTGAGGAAAAAAAACAACTACCGGACTGTCAGCTGCGTCACCAAATATAAAGAGGTGATACTTCTGTCACCTTGTGTTCAGATCTGGGATCTGGTACCAGGTGCGGAGAAGCTCTGAGGGGGGTTCCACCTCTGCTCCTATTTTCAAATTATTGACCTTAAGCAAGAACAAAAGCAGTGGAGCCGGTGCAGGAAAAAAAAAATAAAAAAGGAAAAAGGTGATGTAATAATGGAGAGAAGGGCTGAGAAAACAGAAGGACACAGCGGGTGTTTGGATAAAAAGGGCAAACTCGCAGCATCTCGACGTGCAGAAATATTCCAGCTCATGTCACTGTTTATGGACCGTCATGATGCGAAGGAGAAAAGTATTGAACTGCCATGTCTCACCTTTCAGAGTGGTGGACGAACAGACACGACGTGATCTCTAAATGTTCATGTTGAGTGTTACAGGGAGATAAAGGTCACACATGACTTAATGCCCTTTAAAGCCAGGATAAACAAAAAAGTTCCTCATTAGTCTGTCACAAAGTGTAATATTAGTTTTGAGTTAGTCAGAGATGCAGTACTTTGTGTTCTATGTCACTATATGGATTCATATAACAAGTTTAAACAAATTATGACAATTTACTAAGGTATTTTACATCTTACTAATTGTAAAACAGACAAAAATGATGCAATAGCCTGCTGTTTAACAAAACCAAAAGTGTGTTGTAGCTGATATGGATTGTTGTGTACTACTGTTGGTTTGCAGGGCACTAAAAGACTCATTTCTTTTTCAAGTTCAGCCTTTAAGTTTTCCTTTTTTTTGTTTGTTTCCTGAAGAAACAGAAACTGTTGAAACAAGGACGAAAGAAAGGAAAAAAAAATGGATACAAACATGGAAACGAGGTAGTGGGGGTCTTATCGTTGTGTTGCAGGGTCGCTCAGAGTCTGGAAACCATGAGCTCATTTCATACCAGATTTACATGAAATTAATTACCCTGCGATATTGGGAATTTTAGAAACATATATTTGTTCCATATGCAAACATTATTAAGGAAAAATAATATGTTTCTGATCCCTGTGTGTAAATGTGTTTCATGGTGCTTTGGATTTTAAAAACCAAACCAATCAGTATTATTTGAAGGTCTGATAAACTTTCTTTTCTCTTTGTTGAATAACTCTTTTTAGTTAGATCCCGTATTGTTTGATGCTCAAGGGTCAGGACTCTCAGAGGCGAGCGGTTGCCTGGTGACGTGTTGTCATGTTGTCATGTTGTCATGACAACCTTGGTGTGATAGATGTCCCAGCCTCCTGGAGTTGCCTTGGCGATGCTCTTGTGTTTATCATGCCATCCTTCGCCTTGAGCTCCCATCACTCTCCTGCTCAAGAAAAAGGCACATCCCACAGTAACGATTAAACATGAATCACTGTTTTGAAACGTGTGTTCTGGGTTCTTCTCTGCAAATCCAGTCGCTCGTGTTTATTTTCCAAACTTGCCGTCATCCAGTGTTTAATTAGCTTCCCACTGAGCGCCAGCTTTTCAGCATTTAATTAAAATAAAGGGATGTAATGTTCTGGAAATTAATTCTGAAGTGGCTAGGAAAGTGGAGCAGCCATTTGTTCACTGTGTTCAAGTCCCTTCTAATAAAATCTGCAAATTTCCGTGTTGCAGAATTGTGCCGACCTGCCTTGTGCCTTTGTGTACATTTCAAACATTTCATGGACATTTGCCATGTGGTGTTGAGCCCATTTTGAGTTAGTCCATTGGAAATGTTGTCTTAAACATTATGACCTTACTGCATGTGATGTTTGCTTCCAAACATAGCTGGTATTTACCTCAATCTAGTTATTCATACCTATGCTTACTATTTATTTAACCAGAATAGTCCCAAAATCTCATGCCATTATCTACCGACAGAGTGTTACCTCTTAAGAGCTGTATTTCCTAAAATTAATTAATCAACAATTGTTCATTAAACTCTTTAATTTATCATTTAAATATTTGTATATAGTTAGTAAATAGTAAATAAATAATTTCCAAGCATCCTGTGAAGGAGGCAACATCTCCTTCTGAGACTAAGTTTAAATTCTGAATCTCCATAGATGATCCTAATCAGGAACCATCTTCAAATCTATCCATACCCTCTTTATGCATTCACAGAATCTAACACAATCACTTCTCATTAAATCCCATTGTGGTGCAGCACTTGTAGGCGAGTCACAGATAATAAATGTCAGGGAAACGATCAAAAAGGTAAACACAGAAAGGTTTTGTGGCTTGAACTAGATATAACCTTGTTAACACAAACTAAATCCACATTTAGACAAAAAACAAACAAAAAACTCTTTAACTCACCTCTTGAGTAAAGGGTTGAAACATTAATCAGATTTTTTTTTCTGTGTATGATTTTTAGTAAGGTCCCATTTTCTTATAGCCTACATAACACTATAAATATAAACTCAACATTTACCTGCTTACATTATTCATGTGTTGTTTTAGTCTTGTTCAAAAAATTAAATTAACAACAGAAATATGAGGGTCGACAAATACAGAGAAGGAAAACTCATATTTGAAAGTAGCGCCGCTTCTTAGACAAAATTACTATTCCTGGAAGACTATTTCTCTGAATTGTTTACCTCAGTCCAAACCGCATCAGGGTATTCAAACCTTCCCCCTCCCGAGGATAAGAAACACGAGCAAAGGGCAAACAGTCAGAACGGCTGCATTCAGTAAGGACCTGCAGAGGTCAGGGATCCTGGCAGGCGTTTTTTTTTATATTTATATTCAGGATGAGCAGCAGCATTTGTCTTCATTGCTGTGATCAGTCACAGCATGTAGAGAGGGACGAAGGTGAAAGATGATGGATGAAAGGGAACGACTGAACAATAAACATGCATCACATGGCTCCGCACTCATGTTGCATGTTTAAAGGTGCACCTTAAATCAGGCGGCGTTTTCAGCGGCAGCTGTTTGCTTCTGATGAATATTTTCATTTCTCAGCACCCCCTTTGACATTTCCTTTCCAATTCAACCAAGTTTAAAAAAAAACTTAGACCAAAGTTTAATCCAGGTTCTAGATTTTTCACGAATAAATGCAAAAAATAAAAAAGAAGTTTAAATTCAAGATGTGTAAGATCCCTTCCCACACACATCCTTCTTTTTACAGAAGGTAAATGTGGAGTTTTTGTAATTTATTGTCTTTTTTGGATGCTGTAAAAAGTTTCCACTCTCAATTTCTACCTCCATGTTTTGTCTAAGTAAATTAAAGATGAAGGTTTAGAAAGTTTGACATTTTGAAATAAAAGAGTTTCCGAAACTCATCCAGTCTCAGAAAAAAAATAATTTTAGATAAACCAAAACATCTTTCTTTATCTTTGTATTGTCCTGAATGGCAAACAACTTCACTGTAATGTAAATCTTAGATTAGTCAAAACAACTTAAAGCAGGAGTGTCAAACTCCAGTCCTCAGGGGCCACTCTCTTGCATGTTTTAGTTGTGTTCTTGCTTTAAAACACCTGGTTTAAATGGATGACGTGTGTACATGCTCCTGGAGAATTTGATGATTTGGTGAGGAAGTAATTAAACCATTTAAATCAGGTGTGGTGGAGCAGGAAACCCTAAAACTCCCAGGACAATGGCCCTCGAGGCCTGGAGTTTGACACCCCCGACTTAAAGGAAATTCAGAAATATTTGACGATGATACACCACTGTAATTAACACTCTGGTTTCTCTCTATTTTCTGTACCTTAGACATATCTCCTTTCCTATTTTTCCTGTGTTTTTTTACCGCTCTCTCCTGTCTTCTCAGACCCCAGCTGGTCGGGGCAGATGGACGCCCATTCTGAGCCTGGTTCTGCTGGAGGTTTTTCCTCCCAACTGTCTCCCATTGTCCTTTGCTTACTCAGGATAGGGGATTGCATTGAAGTGAAGATTCAATGCAATCAATTTGTTTACTTAGTTTCCAATCAGCTTGGCGTTTTATTTAAATATTCTGACTCTGTTGTGTGGGATTGTAAAGTAGATGTGGTGGTTGATACAGGGGACTAATGCATGAGGAAAGATTAAGGTTTTATAATATTTGCAGTATGTACAAGAGACTTAGCTGAGGATGATGATAGAGGTCTTGAGGTGTCAACTTTGTTTTCTTTCTATTTCCCATATTAGAGGAGGAGGTTGAGTTCAGGGAGAGGAAGGGGAATCCACGGTGGAGAGTGGGCTGGCAGGTAAGTCAGCAGTGAGTATTTCTTTCTACGGGTAGATCAGTGAGAAGGGATAATCCAGATCAGACAGTACATGAAGATCACAGAGAAGGAATGTCTGTCTGCTTGTCCTTTCATCAAATGACCTGCACAGATAAAAATAATTCAAACAAGTTCAAGGTAACAAGGAATCATAAGAATAAACAAGAGTAAGCCACAGTGTTCACCAAAGTGACAGTTCAGGAAGCTTCAGGAAGTAATAGGACACAGGAGAGATGACTAGAACAGGATGTGAGTTGGAACCAGGGAGGGTTAAATCAGCTGAACAGTCAGCCTACAGCGCCACCTAAAGGAGAAGGAAGATAAGGAGGAGAGACAGGAGCAAGTAGAATCCTAACAAGATCAGCAGAGCGTACCATTAAACCACACCTCATCCCTGTGTGGACGGTTCCATTCTTCATTTTCACAGATGCTTTGCAGCCCTAAAATGTTCCTGAACTGTTCTGGATGGCTCGATTCTTTAGATGTTCTGTGAGGGACTGTTTGCTTGTTTACTTATTTGGTGCCATGATGACATTGAAGCATTGAGTTGACCAGCAGGCAGGCTCACAAACGTCGGACAGTCCACTCCTCTTTCTGACAAGTATAGTCACATTTAATCCCTGATGTCAGGGCAGGAGTTCACCGATTATTTCTCCTCAGCCTGTGTGATTACTGCACTTTTTTCCCCACAGGTGCTCAAATCAATGCCACAAGTTCATCTATTATGAAACATCTCAATTTATCCAAAGTGCTGGCTCTTTTAAAAACTGCCTCACATTTTGATCTATAAAACAATTATCATTAACCCATTATTAACTTCAAGCAAGCTGAAATCGTAAGCTTTGTTTGCAGGCTGAAGCATCTTTTGTAAAAACATGAAGGTTTACCACAGAGAGCTTCAGTTTAAGGCTCAACAAAACTCTAATGTGCATTTTTAAATTCATGTACTTTTATTCCATTTTACAAAAGAAATCAAATTAATTCAAGCAAAATCGTTTCATCTGTCCTCTTTCTCAGCTCTGATTCACTCTGCTTTATACAGTTTGATCTGTGCTAATGTTTTAATGATTTTTTATTTTATTTTAAATAGCTCCATTTGTTTTGGCAGATCATCAGCAACTATAATCCCTCTTCTTCATTGAGAGCTAACACTCAGGGAAGAAAAACTGATATTTTCTGTCATTTTCTGCTGGATTTCCTCTTAACTGACTCTTGGGAAAAGTGTGATCAGTGCTCCTTTTTTCTGCCAGCCTTGTCTCAGGTGGGTTTTTCACCAGGGTCACTATTTATCCACGCAAAGTGAATAAGAGTGCTGTGATTGCAAGAGGGTCCTTTGTTTGATCGAAAGCCTCTGTCCAACAGGAGACAAAGCTAAAAGTTTATTGACTATGCAATTTAAAAGAAGGAAAACCTCTATAAGATCTGATCATCATCACTGGTACTCGGGGCGTTTGCTGCCAGCAGAAGCTCTCTGAAAAGAAGAAGGGAGGAATAAAACGCTGTAATTATTAAAATCATTGAACTGACTTTTTTAAAAGTACATAAAATACAATGTGTGTGATCTGATTTTCAGGTGAACAAAGTAAATGTACAGGACAAATGCTCAAACACCAGTTCTAAGAAGAATTACACTGACATTTTTCCTCTCAACAAACTTTAAAAAGGTTCAAACAAACCACAAAAGTTTCCATTGATTTAAATCAAACTAACATTTTGTTCATTACACACATTATTTGAAAGCAGAACAGAATCTGATTGAATGAGCTGAGACCAATCATTACGTGGAGTGAAAGAGAAAACCACCTTACTGTTTTAAACCACTGCAGTCATCCTGAAAACAAAAGTCCTTTTTCATTATTAAGACACTAAAGAGGATTCATAAAGTGTTTCAGTAAAAACAATTACTCTCTTCTCTTAAATGACTCTCTATGGGGTTAAAGATTTTAAACTAGTTCCAGATGAGTCAGTGAAAAAACAAGGTTATCTGGCAGGACCTTGAAATTTATCTTTATCATTGTCTGAATGTTTGAAATGACTCATATTTATCTAGATTACTTGTTTCTTCTGTGGTAGGATTATTGTTACAGGATATGATGTAAAATGAACATCAGTGACAGCTTTTATCCCCATAATGCTTTAAAAGAATTGCTACGTAAACCTTATTTAACTGGAATCAGGGTTATTGTTTTTGTTTTTTCATGTAAAACAACATAGGAGGTGACCACATCCCTATCACCCACCTTTCCACCTTTGTTGCTAAAAGAATCAGGGTGAAGCTAACTTACATGCCTTCAAAATTCTCCTGCAACACACTAGCAGTCGCTGTATCGACTTGACTGCGTATCTCCTTCACACAGTTTGCCGTTTTCTTTGCCAGTTTGCCGTTCTGGCTTTTGCCTCAGCAGCTGTGTTGCTGTAAGCCTGGATTAAATATTCATATTACACACATTTGTTTACGCTCATCTATTCCTCTGAGGAGAAAAGTACAACTCCGTGTTGGTCATCTGCTGCCAACACTGCCCAGAGTCTGAAAACAATCAAAGGTTAGCAGATTTTACAGGAATAATGAGCTTATGATAATATATTTCCTGCAGAATTTTTTATTTTTTTAATGATAAAACATCAATCCGGGGCAGAACTTCACCTTTAAGTGTATTTTAGTCAAACCAGGTGGACAGAAATTCCACCCAACGTCACGTTCTGGTACTCACAGAAAGAACGAGCGTCAAATTCAGGCGCTCATTTCTGAAGTGGATGGTTCTGTGTTTCAGCAGAGCTCATCAAACATCAGCAGACACCCAAGCTGCTTCATGTTCCTCCTGGCAATCTGTCATGGGGCTCTAACAGTACGGCGGCATCGTTTCCCAGTTAAAACGAAATTAATGTTAATGTGTGACAAATGCAAAGACGGAGGACGAGAGAAGAGGAACATGACAGATTATCTGCAAATTAGGGATTACTCAAAGCACAACTATTAATAAACTGTAAGAAATGTAAAATTTGCATGTGTAGTTCGGTTCATTTTATGCATTTCTTTTAATCACAGTAAACATTTCCCGTGTATTTTAGAAGCTGATGTGTAAAATGTCATAGTTAGTGTATAACTGAACGACAATGCTTTTCAAATAATCTGTTATATTAGGTGAAAAAGTCCTCAGTTTGTGCTTCAATTATGCTGTTTTGTTTTCTCTTATCCCACTGATTGATAACTTGTTATGTCTGTGTTTTAGTGAATGAACGTGAATGTTGTTTGGAAGAGTCATTTTCCCGTCTTCAGCTCTACATCAGGTTTTAGGGTTGCCCCACCTCCCAGTTAAACCCAGAAATAAGTACACATAAACATAACCAGCTGCCATGTTCTGTGCTGTCTGCTTCAAGCAGTTCAGCTCTTTTTAAGTGGGATTCTGGGGGAAAGTTATGAAGAATTAATATTTTACGTGTTGTAGACAGGTCTTTGAACAATTAAGGTTTGGAAAAATTTAGTTTAATTTTGACCAATCCAATTGATGGCAATGTAAAGGCTTATGACATGCATGAGCAGCTATGAAATCTTTGAGACTGGTGTTGATTTAAAATGACAGCAATCCACTTTGGTCTCACCATTAGCTCGACAGTGTTGTCAGATTAAATATGTCTTTCTTCAAACTGAGGTCATTCAAATAACTGTTGTTCATAACCTTCTCACAGAACCAATTTCAGAAGAGCCAAACTATTGTTTTAAACTTGTAACCTTATAAATATTCAATATAATTTGATTAATATGATTAATATGAGTCGAGATGCTCTGTGAGAACTGAGATTTATGATACTGTGAGGATGAAAAGGGCACTGCAGTTAGGTGGGGATGGCTGGGACTGACAATCCCTTTAAATCTAATGTGTCTGATTATGTAACGTGCCACTGCAGTAACAAGGCCACAGCTCGTTGACTTCATAGTGTTTCTATTAGCATCCTACACAGGCAGACCCATAAGCAAACACACTGGATACACACACAAGGCAGCCTTGGCCTGCAGCATCAATCAAAGTGAACAAGGTTAAAGTCACTTTATAGAAATGATATGCAGATATGATCTATATTAACATTTTATTGCCGCTTGGGGCTTTTTGTGAATCTCAGAGGTACGTCAGTCATTCACTTCTAGAGTCGTGGCACAGATGCAATAAACAATTATTGACTTTGTTTTAATTAGTTTAGCTTCAACAAACAATAAAGATTTCCCTGTATTTCATTTTAATTTTTTTATTACTTAGAAAAAACAAAAACAAAATATACTACGGGAAAAAAAGAGTGCAATGGAGGTTTTATTTAAGCTAAAGAGAACTGAAATCTGGCATTTTAAAGCACTAAAAAAATGATATAAAATGCTTTGAGCAGCTACAAGGAACATTAGGGCTGTTTATGTTCGTATCTGTTAGCTGCCTGTGTTTGTCTGCCTGTTAGTAAAATATCTCTTGAACCACTGGATGAATTTCAATAACTTAAAGGCTTGTTAAAGACTTGACGTATCAAAGTTACGATAAAGTTATTTCTAACCTTCTAAACAGCTTTTACAATCCAGGGAATTAGATATTTCTCAAAGCTTAATTATAAGGGACTTGTAGCTTACAACTAACGAAGCCAGTTTGATTCTGTTACAGTAATTAAAGTCAGATTTCATGGCTCTGCTGTTTTTATTTTTTTATTTTTACTCTTCAGATAAATAGCTTAGCGAATTAAAGCTTTTCATCTTTAAATTTAGGCCAAACGAGGCTCACGTGGAAGAAAGTAAATTGCTCAATTAATCTGTTTATTGCTGAACCTAAAGGAGACATATTGTGCCTTACTTTCACAAGATGACACGACTCCCCGAGGTCTTGATAAAAATATCTGTGATATGCTTTAGTTATATTACAACAGGATTAAAGTACCAAAGCAGTAGTTTTCTATAACTTGTGTTCAAGCTTTGTCTTCACTCTTCATTTCTGCTAAAAGAAGCGATTTAAAGTGATTTTTTATTGCCCTCCACCTTAAACGATGTGCAATCTTGCGTGTGTGTTTCTGTTTCTGTCTGCCTGTCTGTTAGCAAAATATCTTGTGAATCAATGGAAGAATTTCAAAGAAACACTTGAAAAATAATCACTGGATGTACATCTATACTCATTAACTTTTGCAATGAACTTATAACTTTACTTTGTCTGTTTGCAACATTTACAGCTCATTGGTTACAATTTTCAGCTGATTCATCTAAAAGTCTTTAATCCACTTCCCACCCTGTAATAATGTCTGTGTTAATAAATCATGAAATAAATGAGGGCAGGGAAAAAAGACTCACAAACTAAAAGAAAAGGACAGAAGCACCTCCGTCTGTTTGTGACGTGGTTTTAGTTTATTACATGAAATACATAAGGAGACAACACAAAACCAGATTTACAACAAAGTAGAAATTGCAGCAACAGAAACATCTACACAAATAAAAG
This sequence comes from Kryptolebias marmoratus, assembly GCF_001649575.2. NCBI lineage: Eukaryota > Metazoa > Chordata > Actinopteri > Cyprinodontiformes > Rivulidae > Kryptolebias > Kryptolebias marmoratus. The sequence continues at coordinate 11,007,907 of NC_051450.1, read as the reverse complement.
CAGTGAACTCTAATTCTACCAATAAAACAGTAACAGATTTTCATTTAATGGTTTTTGTAACAGTCCCAGCTCTGATAACAGAGGATTTAAACTCAGCAACATGTAAGTGGAAACATAAAACGCCTTCTTAGAGATAAACTGTGAAATTGCTCAACTAATCTGTTAACAACAAGCATGAAAATGAGATCACACAGAAACTCGAAACCCTCCTTCAACCAAAGGGGTTCTGAAAAAAGGGAACAATCCTTTGACATGAATTGAAAGCAATACAAAACATCACCAGTTCATGAGTTTTTGCTTCCAAAATATTCCTCATTCAGTTTAAGAAAGATTGTCTGGTTGCGCAAAGTACAAAATAGTACTTGTTCATGTGGATTTTTATGTTTGTAATAAAATAACTGAAGGGAAGAGAGACTGTGGTGAGTCAGTAAAGTGCGATCGTGCTTATTTCCATATTGTTTTCTAACGCTGATATTGGTCTGAAAAACATGTTCTTGGCTCGGAGCAAAAGCGTTTTTTACTTGTTTTGACACTTTTTGTTTTTGACAAACTTGACAAAACATTTGAATTCACCTAAGAAAATGCCTTTTTTTTGTTTAGCACATCTAATTGTTTAATAATTTGCTTCCAAAGAACAAGACTTTCTTATAATCTCTTAAAAATAATTTTAACAGGATTTTTTCCGAAGGTCTTTAGACTTTCCTCTGCACAAGACTGTACAGCAACAGTTCAGTAGCAACATGTTGATGTGTTAGTTTTATGACTTTAAAAGAGTCCTTACTTGCAGTCAGTATACATTTACACTGTTGTTACATTGATCCAAGTCTGCAGAAGTAGACAGGAGCTCAAACACAAAAAACTAAGATTGTATGTCTACTTGTCAGTCACATTAAGAATAAATTAAACAGCCATGACAAACTAAGTACATATTTTAAATAAATGAAGTTTAACTGCAGTTCTTTTTACAAGTAAAAGTCCAGATTAAAGGACACTGTTCCCTGTTTCTGTATACTCCAGAACCCGGACAGGGAACCCAGAATGTTCTGTTCGGCCGCCCATCCTGAGCCTGGTTCTGATGGAGGTTTCTTCTTGTTAAAAGGGGGTCGTTCCTTTCCACTGTCACCTCTGTGTTTGATCAGGGTGGGAGATTCCATCAAAGTAAAGATTTACTGGTTTCCTTAAATAACACTTTTACCAGTTCACATAATGTTTTTTCTTTTTTAATTAAAACTGGATTGAATTGACCGTAATTGGATTTGAACCTGAATCTGGTTTGGACCTTTGGTGTGAACTGACCCCACATAAATAAACTGAACTTCGGTCAGATGGAGGCGTTTCATCAGGCTCCATCTGCTTCAGATCGGTTCAAAGCTTGGACAGCTTTTCTAGATAAAACCCGCTGTCGGGAACTGAAACAGTTTTATCAGAACGCAGAAGATGCATTAGCTGAGTCATTTTGAGACTTATAAATCTCTTCTCAGCTTTTCAAACACAAATCAAGATGGACCCTATTTTAGTGGATAAAATGATTTTCTGCTGACTTAGTTCACAAAACCTGAACAAAGAACCACTAAGGCATAAAAAAGTGGGGGAAAAAAAAGCTTGTTCTTGTTTTCTGCAAACTCAGTTTACGTTGTATGTATGTAGTATGTTGCTGCTTCCATCATGAGGTCGATCTTGACATTGTTTGCTTTTCTTGCATTAAGTGTTTAACTCTATTTCCTAAATACATTTCCTCAACAACAACTGATTTGTGTTGCCAGATCTTGTGACAGAAACAAGCCCCCCTGAAAAGTGATGCTGGGCTCAGTGGCTGCGACAGGAGAGGGGTGGAGGACACAGCGCCTAACAGATAAACCTATAAAAGCTATAAAAAGAAAAAAAAATAGGTAGAATAAAGAAAACTGCTGCAGAGTTTTGTCTTTGCTGTAACATTTATCGCAGTAATATTGCCACAGCAATAATGGCCCACTGTGCAAATGAATACAAATGATTCATGCCAAGGTAATAAAACCAGCAACTCATTTTGCAAAACAGTTAGATACTATATGTAACATCTTGTTTTATCTAAAACTAAGCATAACTTTGTTCTAAAACATTTTAAACACAACATTTCTGAGGTCAACAAAAACCCACTTTGTGACCTGAATTGTCTCTTTGTTAAAATGTGCAACAAATCAGCCTCTTCTTGACTCAGCATGGGCCTTGATCTGACCTCGCAGTCCTGATCTTTTCCCTCAAAGTAAACTGAAAAGTTCTGCGTGAAACAAACAGCTGTCCTGATCAATTAATACTGAGAATATTTGTTGTAAATCTGGGATGAACCCCTCAGTGGGGTGATCACTTTTTTGCTTAACTTCAGGCAAATTATACAAATTTTGATGTGACGTTTGTGCTTTTGTGATTCACATTTGACATTTTATTGATAAAAGGGTGTAGGCTAGTGTTACCACAAAGCTTTAGGTGTAGCCCTAATGTTCCTATCTTCATTCTGATTTGTACACAACACCTCTGAAATCTTTTGCTTTCTCATGTTTCCAGATTGCAAAACAGCCATCCTCTGTTCCAACTTGTGTTAAAGAGTCCACCTGAATTAACATCTCTGCTACTGAAGAGGATTTGTTGTAATTGGAGTCCTGCTCCCTTCATTCTTCCTCTCATTAGCAAATGTTTGTTTCGTGTTTATTCCCTGTAGTGAGCCACCAGAGTCAGTTTAGGCTTAGGGTCGACAGCAGCGGGATCTTCAGAAGCCCCTCTGCTTGTTGAAGATGGAGCCACGTGATTGGCTCCCTGCGAGCACCCGTGGACGGAGTTGGGCATGGGCACGGCTGTGGACAGGGCGGGGGCGGTCACATGGAGGTCTTTCTCCCTGCGCAACGTCTTGGTCACCGGCGAAAAAGTCTTTAAGGTGGAGCCTCGCTCGGGACTGGAGCAGTAGACAAACGCCCGGAAACATCTGGAAAACTACACAGCAAAGAGAAACAGCAGCAGTTGGAAAGGTAATTACACATTTAATGAAAGTTAGAACGACGTGAAGTCGTATTTTGATAAGTTACAGGAAGTTTTCTAAAGAAACGGCAGCTTTATAGGCCTTCAACAGCACAACAAAAGACAATCAACAGTGATTTATGGCAACAAAGAAAATTGATGTTAACAGACATGTAGCTGTAGGAAAAAAAAAATACTCTAAATCAGCGTTGATGACTGTCAAAAACACAACACCCAAATAATTAGCTTAAACATATTAAAAACTACAAACAAATCCTGACAGATCTTAAAATAGGTACAAGTAAAATACTGCACCTTAAAGCATTCCTCCAAAAATGACCTTAAGACTTGTTTCTGTGCTAAATTTGAGCGTTTTGTCCTGTTTTCTTTCCTCAGTGTCTGTAGTCCAGCAGGCTTCCCCTGGATAAACGTAGTGTACTTAGTATACTCGCCAGTTCCACACGTATACTTAAAGTCTACTACATTTCTCCACAGTGCTGCAGGTTAAACAGGCAAACTTCAACAGACAGGACACAAACATAACTTAATACTGCATCAAGCTTCCTCCAGCATGTTCCCAAAACCAGATCCATACTTGTACATACAAATCAAACCAGCATGTGGTGCTTCCAAAACTAAAATATTTCACCCAGACAATGAGCCAAGAATAGGAACACAGGGACTGTAAAGTCCTTAAAAAGCACCTGAAACACCCTTTACCCCTGCAGCACATCGTTCAATTTAAACCTGTTAAACCTGGCTTCAATCCAACTCAGTTCAATCCAAAGTGGACAGATCAAAGTGCATCAGTGATTATAGTGTGTCTTCACTTGTGACTGGTTACCACTTTGTTGCCAAATTCATAATGACAAATAACATAATCTGCATTAGTTTAAAGTTGTTGCCCTGTAAACAAATCTGTCAGGACACATCGTAATCGAATTCTGCAATAACGACACGACAATAGCGCCAGGAAAAAACAACCCTTCCTTGTATTTTTTAGTTTGTTTGTCCTCATACCTTTGTAGTTTGTCCTACTTGTGATGATGGAAGCAAAGAAATGAGGAAGGCGTATGAAAAAGTTGACATTTTTTTGCTTTGAAGATGTCATTTTCAATCAGTCTCAAGAAAAATATAGGAGCTGTATAATTTTTCAATATTCCACATGTATATTTTCTCTAAATTTAGCTTATAATATGGCAATAGCATGATTCTTCAGCTTGTTTAAGTGGGGTTCTGCAGAAAGAGTGTTAACAATTAATATCTGACCAGTTGTAGATAGCTTGAACTAGCTGTAAGCTCACCAATCTGCTCAGAAATAAAGTATCTCTCCAAACTGAGGTTGTTATAAAAACCCTGCTTGAAAGGATCTGAACTGCCACTTTAATGGTCCGTGGCCCCATCATGCATCACAGATGCGCTGAAGATTTCACAGGTGAGCACACATCTGGTCATCATCACTTCCCGCCCCTCCAATAAGCTTTCTCTCTCTCCTGAAAGTGTATTTTAGGAGCTGATTCATCCTTCATGTTGGCTGCGAGTAGAGCAGACCAAAAAAAAAAAGAAAGAAAAGAGGGGAGTATTCAGGTTTCCAGCTGCTATCGAGAAGGTGCTTATAGCAGTTAATTAACAGCAGCTCATATTAGAGGCATCATCAGATTCAAGCGGCATCCCATCGCAGCATCAGCTGTTCAGAGAAGACTGTGAGAATCAGATCACTGCCGGGGGAGGCTGAAAGGGAGGAAAGTGCTCGGGCACGAGGGGGATGAACAGATGGCACCTTCATGTGTGATTCTCCGCAGGAAGCGTCGAAGAGGAGCTGCGATTATGTTCTGGGGGGTTTGCTACTGGCACGGCAGGAGACGCAGGGGAACAGTGAAACTGGTTTACCACCAGCTGGACAATGAAGAAAAACTGAGCTGAAGTCTCTGAAAAAAGGCAGTTTGACCAAAACACAGTGATGGAGAAGAGCATCAGATGGCCTGTCCTTCCCAATCTATATCAGACCCAAGCTCAACCAATAGGAGCTCAGAGCTAATGTATGCAAAACTGAAGGGACTGAATCGAGGGAGATTTTGTCTGTGGTTAACATAGAGCAGGCAACAACTATTCACACTCTCACTCACAACCCAGGACAACAGAGCTAAACGACTGCACCACTCTGCAGCAATAACCTGCTGAGACTTCTAAAGTTTAACATGAGAAAAAGATGAGTTATTGATGTTGTAGGAGTCATATTTGGGCAAATTTAATTTACAGTCAAAGCTGAAGGCTCAACCTCTCAAAGCTGTCCTCGTCTTCGTCTTCATCTTCTTTATCCTCATATTCTTCATTGTCCTTTTCTTCTTGTTATTTAATATATATTTAAAGGTTGACAAAGGACATGTTTTCACAGATAGTCATGTTTTTCCAGAAAACTTTGAAGATAAACAGGTTGAAAAGTTTAAATCCAAAATGAATCCTGCTTATAAATTTGAGAGTAAGTTAATTAAATTACATAAAAAATTAATGAGCATTGATTTTCAATAAGTGCATTTAGCATGGGCACTTGTGAATTGAAGAGTGTGATTGTTGTAATATTTATGATGCAAACCGACAATAATCACAAACATCAGGTTTGTTCAGGTTTGGCACAAACTTTATTTGGGAACGTTAATACGATCCGATCTTCAAATACGTCCTGGTCTTTATGACGTCAACTTAATTGACAAAACAAAAAGTCGTGAATTTCTGGACATACAGCTGCTCGTTGCTTTGAGTTTTCAGGAATGAATTCAATGTAACTAATAAATGCTTGAATGTGTCACTGAAAAAATAAATGCTTAGGTAAAATAAAGGATTTTTTTTCCAAATACAATAGTGCTGAATCAAAACAACATAAAGTTAAACAAACCTCTGCACAGTTTTTTATAAAATTGTCAGTTTCCATCATAAGCATAGTTTCATGCTTTTTTTTTTTACTAAAAACAAGTTGATGATTTATTGTAAGTTTTTAAAGCGAGGGAAAACGAGTTCACAGACCGACAAACCAGGGGTGTCAAAGGAGCCATTTGTTGGATGTTAACTGAGGTCCGGCTCGTGAATCTGTGCAGCGCTTGAAGTCTTCAACTCGCCTCAACTCAGTGCTGCTATGATCATGGGCTGGGAGGAACTGAAGACTGAAAGCGCCACACAGTGCAGCCTCCCGCTCGCTCCTCTGTGGCTTCGTCCGGCAGAAAGACTTCCCTCCGCTGTCACAACAAGTCAGCCATCAAACCAAGTTAAATGTCTCACAAGCCGAAAGCCTGAGCGACAGCCTGACGACGAGGCGGATGAAAGGAGATGGAGGCAGATAAAAGGAGGGGTGGGGAGTGGAAAGGTCATCGCTCCCTGATAGTAACATCACATGCTAATCCAAATCAAAGCTACATTACTGTCTGAAGATTAAAAAGAACTTTCATCCTTTACTTTCTCCTTCGACTGTGTCTTTTACCTTCATGTTTGCATCCATTTCAACTGTTTACAACTGCTTGGCTGCTCTTTCTTCACTGCCTGCTCCTCATTTTAATTCCCGTCCTGTTTTTTATTTCTCCTCGACATTCATCCCAGCATCAGTCTTCATGATTTCACTTTACCTTTTGCAAACAAATGCCCACACGAGTTCAAATGCAGTCAAATGCAGTCGTCTGCAAACTTTACCAAGCTGCTGCAACTGGGGATTTACAGAAAACATGACACTCATAAGAGAGCTGATTCCTAAAACAATTAAAAGGACTTTGAGAAAGTTTTGAACAGAGCGTGTATTTTGAACATGTTGTGAATAGAAAAGACCTAATTTTTTCAGATTTTCTGACTGCATCTCCTTGTTCCTGCATATCAAATGTGTGATAAAATGGCACGAAAGACACTTTTATTATTGAACTGCTTAAAGAAATTTGGCTTACACCCACAAAAGCAACAACACAACTTGTGTAAACTGCATTCTTTTAAATTATTTTGTTTATAACTCTGAATACAACTAATTATTACATTTTTGAACTTGTGTCTTTTCAAGGTTGCAGAAATTATTCAACTCAAAACTAAAGTACAAAATACCGTACACATTTTAATGAAAAAAAAAGGGGAGATTAAGTTTTTGGACCTAAATCGATTCAGCCTGTGCTCATGTAAACTGCATTGATTTCAAAATCAAATGGTAAAATCCAACCTATGACTCAGTTTGGCTGAGCTGAAACCAGACCATCCAAAAACTAATTACTTTAGAGACTTTCATCCCAAACCAGTCTAAAACTCATCCAAGCTAAAAAAAAACAACAAACTTAGTTCAACAGCAGGTCTGAAACCTGACCGTAATCAGCATAAAATCCAAAACTAATATAAAACAGCCTAAAACATCCAGAAAATTCCATTTATGTCAGATAGATTGAACACAGTGAGATAAATCCAAAGACCAATTTTGCCTTGTTCTCCATGATGTTTTAAAATGTCATTTTATAACGTGTGAAAAACACTGTAAAACAGAAAATACAAAACAAAACAAACAAAAAAAAGAATAAAATTCCTCAATATCTTTTGACAGTCACAAAGACTGCTATATAAATGTGTTGGGTTCTCTCTTTAACGTTTGTCCTTAAATATCTTATTATGCTTTTGTTTATTTTTAAAAATACACTGATCATTTTAATCAAGTCAATGTGAAATAAGTTGGCTCTAAAAGTTTTCTGTGGTCACAATATGCAAAGCATTGTGAAGCTGTCCTTCCACGCGCTGCACTTATATTTTAAGTTATGAATCAATTATCGGGTGTCTGAGGATTCATTGGTTGTGAAATGTTGCACACAGAAAACATCTTGGCGTTTGCTCTGCCGTGAATCAGGAATGGGGGTGCTGGAGAGCAGATCCCTTCTTCCTTCATCGTTTCCCTTTCCGTGCAGCGTCTTTGAACTGGGATGTGCAGCCGTGCGGGGGGTGGTGGTGATGATGGCAGTAGGGGACTGGGGAAGGCACTGGGCGTTGGATCATGTCTGTTCTCTCTGAAGGTGCAAATGAAGAGCTAAAAGACCAAAATAGTGTCATCTACTTGCTCTGACTGGGTGTAAATCACAGACGACCTTGATCACTGCCCTGGGTGTCAAGTAATTAGACCCAATCTGCTGGTGGGCAAATAATAGATGACCCTAAGGTGCTTCTTCTACTTCTTTTTCTTTTAGAATACTAATGTGGTTTTAAAATAAGGACATGCAAGTGTTTATTAGTCAAGAAAATCTTTTTATCTCTTCATGTAAACTTTTAAAAGAGGGAAGCAGTATCAATTAAAACGTGTTTATTTGCTCACAGAAACCCTTTATTGTGTTTTAACCCATTAGTCAAGTCTAACATGCTTGTGACAGCTACCCTTCCTGAACTGTCAAATGCTTTTTTCCCCTTCCAGATAATGTTTGTCTCAGTAGAACTCAGGCTTCCACTGAGCTTCTTGACAAGACAATATTAAAGTTTCATTCATGGCTTTTAGACACGTAGTTAATGGAATTAACAGTAAAGAGTTGATATACTCGGCTGCCATCTCTGTTTATATCAACATGCAAAAAGCCCCGAACGTTAAGCTGTGGTGTGAATCGGAAGCTGCCCTGTGAACGCTTTGATTAGCAAACGCAGCGAGCAAAACTGTGATTCTTAAGCCTTAGAGCAAATTATGCCGCTTCGCTCATTTCAGCCTGCTATTATTCTGCAGCCCACACACCGCAGCTCAAAGACAAGCTGGTCTGAATTGGGAATAATAAAATTCAAAAAGGAGGATAAAATACAGATGGTAAAGGCACGAGGTGACAGAGAGTCAGGGTGGTGTATTTGAAAGGCTGTGCACAAAAACGGCAAGAAATTTGCTAAAAATCATTTTTACAACGATACATAGATCCTGATCATATATAGTGCGGATCGCTTGCAAAGAATAAAACATCCATCTGTTTTCTTCTTGCTTCATTCTGTTTAGGGATGCTGGGTTGTGGCTGGTCCCTATCTCCAGGGGTCAATGTGCCCAGGAAAGGTCACCAGTCCATCACAGATCCTAGAGAAAAGCTGGAATTCCTTTCACTAATACCTGGGGCCAATTTAGAATAACCAAATAGTCTCACATGCATGTTTTTGGACTGCATGGGAAAAACGGAACAACCGGACCAAAACCCACAAATGCACGAGAAGAACATGCAAACTCCACACAAAAAGATCCCAGCTCAGACCTTTCTGCTGTGAGGCGATGGTGCTCACCAGCTGCTTAACCATGCAGCCAATAAGAACACGAGAACAACAGCAGTTCACTTCCTATCACCTTGAATTTACTCATAACATGCTCATTTCAGTGTTAGCAGTCCTGATTAGTTGCAATAGGAAAAACAGTTTTAAAATATCTTCAAGGAATTGACTGATGCTGCAGCATTGTTTTCTAGTTTCACCAACTCCTCATTAAAGGTCTATGAAATGGCCATTTATAATTAATTTTTTAAGATGTGGAAAATCCCTTAATGCACTCCAAGTTGTCAATAAAATCAAAGATCTGACTCATATGTAGAACGTGAAATTCATCACAAAATTTTGGAGGGGGGGAAGGAGCGATATTTCATCAATGGTTAAAACAGATGTGATAGCACTTTAAAGTTGTTTCTTGTTAGTAAACCAGACTAAATCTGAATGATCAAACCACCAATTTAAATGTACAGATTTTCACAAACTGGTGAAGAATGGACGTTAGAATCCAGAGCCTTGCTGCTGTAAGTAACATCCTGCCTGTTCAGTGCCTTTCATTGCAAACACAACATGTTCAAAACCCTAATCTGCAGACAAACAGCACGACAAAACAAAAACTAGGCTTAGCAAGAGCGAGAACGCATTGCAAACTAGAATGTTGATCGCAACAAGGATCTGGCAAAAGAAAGAAAAATAAAAAGAAGCTACCACAAAGCTGGGATGTAAATGTCAGACACATGCGCGATGACTGATGATTTCTCATCAGGTAAAAAAAGAGAGCAGAAAGCAAGAGCGGACTGACGAGATGAAACAAAAGGAAATGAAGCTGAAAAGTCAAGGCAATCCAATCAAAACCTGCAGAGAAAAAACAAAAACCTGAAACCATAAAACCCTAAATAAGAATAAAAGACGAGGTTGCACAAACCAGCAAGACAATGGCAGGGATTTGAAACTACAGGAGAGAAGACCATGAAGACAGTCAGAGACAATGTTTTAAAATCAAACTTAATCTTTTAGGTGGGGCTGGGGAATAAAAATTTAATAATAGCTTCTTTTTTCAGAATCTGATAGTCAAATATAAGTGATCTTCATCATTCAGATTATGTAAACAAACAAACAAATTTCTATGGACAGTAAAGTTTTATCTTATCTTATCTTATCTTATCTTATCTTATCTTATCTTATCTTATCTTATCTTATCTTATCTTATCTTATCCTATCTTATCTCCCTTGCTTGGTATTCGTTCACACATGCCAGCCTGCGTATATTTTACAAATCTTCTCTTTAGTCCAAATGGAAACTTTAAAAAACACAGTTTTCCGGATCAGAAGAAAAGTGGTTCAGAAGATGCAGCACCTCAATGAGACCCATCTTCACTGCCTCACCTGTTTGTTCATGAATATGTAGATGAAAGGGTTGATGACGGTGGAGCACTTGGCCAGCAGCGACGGCGTGATGCTCGCCTCCGGGGTCAACAGGTCAGGCGGGCCGAAGGTGGCGAGCAGCGCTGCCACGCCGTACGGCAGCCAGCAGCCCAGGTAGCACATCACCATGACGACGACCATCACCAACACCCGCTGCTCCCTGCGGCGGGTCACCACCGAACTCACGCTGCGCACCTGAAAGACAGAAAGCACTTTATTACCACACTCCGATGAGTCAAAATAAGTTCAAAATAAAGTTTTAGAACTTTTCCAACAACATTTTTCATTGTTTCTACTTGGTGGCTTTAATGCAAGTGTGCCAACACTTGGTCGCTGTTTGATTTATTAAGCAGGGCTCAAATGAATTATCCACAACACCTAAAAGAAAAAGATCTGTTCTTAGGGAGACAGAAAACTCTGATAAATTTTGGAAAATAATTTATGATGCCAAAAACAGGAATTTGTTTGTTCTTTTGAAATCAAATTCTTCATTCCTTCAACAAGACTTTAAACACTGACTGACATGTGTTTTTGTTTTGTTTTTTTATTCTCAAAAAGATGAAGTTATTGAATTCTTTAGAGAATTTTAACATGTTTTCTTTATCTTTTCGCCTTAGTTATTGTGAGAATCTGGGTGTTTTTGTTTTTCTTTCCTTCGTTTGGCGCTATCTTGGTTGGGTGTTGGCTTTTCTGTTTTTATGATCTACGTTATGGTTTTATTTTATTTCTTTTTTTTAGTTTGCATTCATGTTTATCTGTTGTTCTTTTCATGGTTCCTGTGTGTTCATGTCATTCTCTAGTCTCGTGTCTTTGTGCGATCTGTCATGTGTGTTTCTGGTGTTCAGTTCTCTGTGACCTTTGTCTATGTGTAGTTCTGTCTGTGTTCTTAGTTTTATGAGTTCTGTGTTATCCGTCTTTGTGTTTCTGTTCTTCTTGGATTTATTCTTGCAAGCTTCTGCTTCTAGATCTTCCTGTGTCATTATCCATGTTGCCCTCAGTCTGCTGTGTTTTCTCCATGTCTGCATGTGACACCTATCCACACCTGTCCTCAGTTTGTAATCAGTCACATGTTTCCTCATCTACTCAGCCTCCTTATATTCAGTCTCTTCCGTCTGCTCTGCAGTGAAGCATTGTCTGGTTGTCCTTGTTGTTCTTTCACCATTTGTGAGTTTCCTGCCATATCAACCTTGTTTTTTTTTAGTTTTTTCTAATAAAAGAATTGTAGTTTCATGAGCTCCTTGTGTTGCCTGTGTGGTGGGATGGGGTTTTACCCTCCCCCGCTCTGCATGCCAGGTGTAGCTCAGGACGCACCGTTGATTGGTGGGCGGGGCAGATGCCTTTATAGTCAGGCAGGCTGCGGCAGGTGTGTGTATTTGTTTCTCCCACTGTGGCTACAATCGGCAGCTATTTGTTGGTCGGTGTTTGGTCGACTC
>NC_051450.1:10987782-10995542 GCF_001649575.2 Kryptolebias marmoratus | reverse complement strand
AGCTGGACCTGTCGCTGGTCGGGCAGACTGTGGGGGCGTGGCGTTACTTCTCTGGCCCCATCGAAGGGCATTTGGACTGGATGACAACAATTGTTCTATTGTTTGAAGTGTTTTTTTTTACGGTTTGTATTTGGTTGAGTGAAGTTACTAATGTTTTTTTGTTTGGTTTTACTAACTTTGTTTGCATGGCATGTTTTATTTCTTTGTTGGAATAATTGAACTTGTCCATCCCTTTTGCTACCTTTCGAGTAGTGAGCCTGAAGTCTCGTATTGTTTTTAACAGAATGTTTTAAAGAGATTGTTTAATAAAATATTGTGCACTGTTCAGTCTGTGTTCTGGTGCATCTTGTAACCTTCAAAAAGACCCCTGCCAGTTCCTGGTCACACCTGCTTTCTCTGTCCGACCTTTAACCCGCAAGCTGATAATTTACCATATATGTGTATGTTGATGTTGTGAGTTTACTGTATAACGCAGTAACTTTAGGATAAGTTTCCCCACAGTAAGAAAACCAGGTATGTTTTATTATTTGTCTTATCATTTGATGTCAACCAAAACTTTAGACACTGAAAAGACAAAATTGTAAATAAATAAATACATCTTTATTGTTTGTTTTCCTTGTTTTTATTCATGTATTGGATATAAAATTGACAATAAAACGTAAAACAAAGAATTTTTCATCCTGAATTAATTTGAAGTTATGTGAAGGAAAGAAAAGTTTATTGCAAGTATGGCAAATGTTTAGGGTAACTTGTTTTCAGTTAAATGTTTTAAGGGGAGTGGAGCCTCATTTGTTTCTGTTACATTTTGTGAAGTAAAAAGACCCAAAAGCAGACAGGCAGGAGGTGGTTCATTAAAATAAACTTTAACAGCCTCCACTGGGAGTTCAAAACAAGGCGTGGACATGACAAAAACTGAGGATCTGACAGTAAAACTAAGAGACATATTGTTTATACAGAGGAAGGGAACAGCTTTAGTCGTACATTAGCATCTTTATAATTAAGCATAATTCAGTTTATGTGGATTCCCGCTGCTTCCTCATTATCCTTTTCTCAGCTCCAAGTTCTGTTTTCCATCAGGTTTTACCCCTGGAAGGTAATAAACTGACTGACAGCCAGACAGGAAACACGATAGATCAATTAAACTATTGACTGATTCCCTGAGATAACAAAATGGAGCGGAGAACATTTTTTTTTATTGCCAGAAGCAGCAGAAGCTGAACTGACATTTAAATGTGCCCAATCAGATCCTCTTCTGTCAGAAACTACTTACTATTCATATATACTGCTGTGTCATTTTGAAGTAAAAAATCAGCAGAGATGAGAGACAAAGTGAGAAAGGTTCAGTCACTGTGAATGTATCCTAATTAAGTTTAAATGGATTTATCCAAAATAATGAGCCAACTCTCTTCAGAGAACTAACTTCTGGACCCTCATCTACAAGAATATGTTTATGCTTGACTTCTTATTTTCACGCAGAGTCTAATAAAGAGTAAATGGTAACAGAGTGTGTCAAAATCAAAATTATAACCACATTTGCACATTTATGAATCCAAATATTCACTTTTAATAATCTTTGCCTCAAACGATCGGTTCCTTTAAGTTTTTATGCAGGATTTCTGTGCTGAAAGTTCAGAAATTTATTTTATTTTTTATTGTAATGTAAGAAAATATCCTTGAGGAGTTTTTCTATGAATTTGTAGATCCTGCAGGGGAAGAACTCGGTCTTTAGTATTCAGAGGGAGACAAAATTTGGAACCCAGAATCGTCCCTAAATTTGTTACCTTTGGCTAAACGAATAAAGAACTTTGATATGCAATAGGTCTTCAAATTGCTTTCAGAAAGCCGGAGGGAATGTTCACAAAAAATCAGAAGAGCTCATGAGGGGAAGATGTCCTTGAAGTTGCTCCGCCAGCGCTTGAATTATTTCCCCTGAAATTTTGCCCATTTCTTTTTTTTTTCTGAGGACAAACTGAATATTATGCTTTAGGAATGCGGAAAGTCATATTTAAGGGCAGCATATGCAGAAAAAAAAACATACAAAACATGACAGAGTCGGGTCAGAAACAGGTAGCACAAGGTCGCATAATCAAGGACGAGTGATGCTGCACATGTCAACAAAGTAAAGGAAATATGGTGAAAAAGAAGAATAAGTAAACCCAACAAACATCTGGCACATGTTTGGGGGAAAAAAACTATTAAGTTGAGAAGGACAAAAAAAAACTGGTAATACCAATAAAAAATCAACACGCCTTATCTTTGAATTAACAAAGAATAATTACAATGAAATAAAGAACTTTAAAGTAGACGATTCATAAATTTTGTTGCTTCTGGACAAAATGGGCCAGCTACTGTATCTCCTACACTTTCAGGGCAAACAGGCTTGACAGCACTATTTAAATTATCATAAAAAAGGTAACAGATATCATTTAAATGTGGTCCAAAAAGCATAAAAAGCACAACAAGGGGTGGAGGGAGGTTAAGCAAATCTGTATTTAGCCCTCAGACAGACAAGATTAAAGTTCTTATGGCGTAAAAACTCATGCAGGATTATAGAAATTTAAATCCAAGCAGTCTGTCTCTAAGAAATGTGTTTATTAAATAAATGTTCACAGCTATATCTGCAGCTGAATCTCAAATATGAAACGTGTTCTGCTATGACTGCTCTGCAGGCACAGCTGAATGCATTAATCAAAGGCTATCATGTTTTCCACATGATGGGCCTCAGTGGTGTGGAATTAAAGGCAATTTGTCTTTAATAATCAGTCATTTCTGCAGTGATTTAGCTTGATTTTCACATCTGTTTTTCTCCTCTTCTGTGATGTTCATCTAAAAATATATAAAATGTGCACATTCCTGAAGGAATCTCTTGATGTCTCTGCTGGAATAAACACAAAATGCAAAACTGATAGCAGTGTAAAGTTTTTAAAAATCTTAATCACTAAATTTAGATCTGAAACTAATTTTTTAACCCAAGCAAACAAGGTCACCTTTGTGAACACAAATACGGCTGTAACTCAGTCAGTTGTGGAAATACTGAGCTTAAATTCAGTGTGGTAGTAGATGATAGTCCTCTTTAACACATACCCTGAGTGCTAACAGCAAAACGTACCAAGTGGCAAGCACCGTCTAAATCTCTTCAAGATTTTTTTTTTAAGCAGCAATCCACTTTGGTCTTGGCTCTGCTCAGTCTGGTTAGAGTTAAATTACATTTCTCAAAAACTGAAGCGATATCTACAACAGGTAACATGTTAACTGTTCATAACCGTTTCCACAGAACCCCCCTTCAAATGATCTTAACTATTGCTTTTCGCATTTAATCCATTAAGAAAGTCTAGTTAAAAGTAAGAAGTGACTGTTTTTATCAAGCCTTAAAGCCTTCAGCTGGTAATCAGGATTTCTGCATAATTAAAATGTTTCTCCTTTGGATTTTTGTACAAAATTAAACATTTTTAGTTTGAGTGCTGAATAAATGTCCTTTACTCGTAAAAAATGACATGCCAAACAGCAATTCAAACAAAGTTGTCAAATAAATCATTTTTAAAGTACTTATTAAAAATGTTTAATCAAGATGTTTTTGGAGAATTTCAACTTCTTTTGTCAGAAGACTAAAAGGTTTGTGTCAACTATGATAAACCTAAGAAATATGAGTTTCTGCAGCGGCCAAATGCATCAATAAAAAAAAAAAATCACAAATGTCACTCTACCACAGCTGTTGTTTCTTCTCAGTTTTCTGCGAGTTTGTGCTTTTCTTTACACCTTCGCGTATCCATTAGTGTACCTGCCATCGCTGACAAGAAGGACGCTGAGAGACTTCTCACCACATCTGTCTCTATTTTCCTCGTGTAATTAATTCAGACGGCGTCACTGACAACATGAGTGCAGCATCAATTTCTTCCTGTCCCAACTCCCCCCACTTCTATTCCCTGTGCCCTGTGGCATTAATGACAGTTTACAACAGATGTGAATTCAGCTGCTTCTCTGAAAACCTCAGATGTCCTAATGTTTTAATCCTACATCAGTCATAAAGCGTCAAATCAAACTGGGATCGTGGCGGATTTCACTCCCGCTGATAGAAAAATTACAACTTAATTACAGGTTTGCTTGATATAGGAAATAATTGCCTGTCTACAAACAATTGTTCACTTTTTTTTTATAAAAGCAACAAATCTCCACTATTGAGTGAACAAATAGCTGAAGAATCTGAATGACTAATCTTACAGTGCTGTCTCCAAATCTCTAGTTGTCTTTACTTAAAGGGAAACTTAAAAACATTTTTTTTGTACTCCTGATTGATTCACACAAACAAAACCTGAGCAAGAAAAATGTGATTCATGAAAGTCAATCAGAAAATGAGTTCCTGTCATAGAACAATTTAAAAAAGAGAGACCGTCTATCAGCAAAGTGGAAGAAAAAAAACTTTACTGTCAGCCAGCAGAGAGTGTACAAATTATACAGTGACAGTTGGGGTGGGGACAGCTTATTGTCTTTTGAGTCGAAGCAGCGCAAACATGTACATCAGTAAACTCAAGTCTTTTAATTTCGCGCTGTTTTACTTGTTTGAACACAATGTTTGCCATCAGTAGACGTGCACAGGATGTTTTTCCACCATATTGGAGGACAAACAAACCGCGTTACCGGAGGATTTTCCAGCAAAATATATTCATTTTTGAGTTTGACTGCCCAGAAACTGGAAAAAAGTTAAATATTTAAATATGTGGCGATACGTGAAAAAACTGACAAGCAACGATAGTGGCAGAAATTGAAGTTATTGAAAAACTTTGACCCCTATGAAGAGGTGCAATATAGGGTCCAAATGACCTGACATAGTTTTCTTATCCTGAAATAATAAATCATCTGGTTTTCAATCCAAACACGTCAAAGTATACAAAAGTCTCCAAGCCTACTTTTATTATTCTGTAATGATAAAAGCTTGTAATTGATATTTCTGCCCAACCAAGATTTGTCAGCCATCAGTGCATTTCCTGCTGGTATAATTCATGGCTTGTTCTCTTTGATTAATCACAATGGGAGAGGTTTTGAAGTACCGTATGACTTTTTTTTAATCTTTGTCAGCCTTATTTCAGCAGCCGAAAACTGCACAAAAGATGACCAATTGCTCTTTGTGTTCTCTCTATCCTGTGTCTATCCACTGGAGCTTGTCCTCCAACATGGCAGCTGCAGCAGTCCAAAAATGACAATAAATCACATTAATTCCGTCTGTTCACAAGTTATGCACCACGCAGCAGGGGTGGGTGGTCAGGGTTAGGAGTTATAAGGTACACCGGGATATCCAAAAAGAGCAACTGCATTGTTTTAAATACTGTCCTCAAAAGCTCTGCTGTGAATTTATTCCCAGCCATGCAATAAATTCAATCTGTAGTTTGTGTATGAAGCCTGTACTTCCTTATCTGCTGCCATTCCTATTGTATTTTTTTTGTTTGTCTGTGATATTTTAGAGCCCAATAAAATGATTTAAAATGGCCTTTAATGACAGAACTCATAAATTATGAAAAAAGAAGGAACCACTGGAACCTAGAATATTAACCCTCTCAAGGCAGACGTTGCAGATTTGCAACAGCGAATTGCAACAGCGAATTGCAACAGCGAATTGCATATACCTAATTACTCCACATTCATATTTTATGAGCCTTATTTTACTCAGATGATAATTTCCCCAAATATCTGATTTTTCCTGTTACTAAAACTTAATTTGAGCCTGAGAGGGTTAAAAAAATGACCAATGGTTAGTTTGGTTACTGTTGTGATAGTGGCAGTGGGACACAGAGGACAAGAGAAACCAGAGGTGGTTGGATATTGTATAGTCTGTGATAAAGATAACACAAATATTCTCTACAAATATGCTCTACATTTGTTGTTTAAATTGCTTTTTGTGGTAAAGTAGGGACAACAAAATAAATCTTGTCTGTTAGATATATATTTTAGGAAAGTAAAGTACATAAGAAACTTAAAATACTCTAAACTGCATGTAGTACCAAGACAATATCACAAACCTTATTGGGCAGATACCGCGGTGCACTTTGATGAAGGCTTATTACCGCCCGACCCCACCACACTTTGCAGTCAGATGTCACAATAAAGATTTTCTGAGTCAAAACTGCCAGGAAAACAAACCCTCAACATCTAACAAGAGCAGCCTCACATCCAAAAATCTCTGTCAACATGGCAAACAGTGCATTATGTACTTGTTTGATTACATGGTGTGAAATATGAGGTTCAATTAATGACAAAATTGGTTTATATTAATGGGAAGTTGCATGCATAATTCTTTTATGCTCAGATATGATAAATGTATTGAACAACCACCTCTGGAGGGCTCAAAATGTTATGATTATTCTAATACCATCTTTTGAAATTACAATATGGGAGGATTCTGTATTTTAAGGGACAGTTGGCAACCCTATTTACTTCCACTTCAGATTTCACTCGTCTCTTGCCTTCAGAAAACAGCCTCTTCTTTTTAACGGTGATGTGGTTTGAGAAGGTGGCATAATTTCTGTCAGATTGACCAGCATCGCCATGCAAACACTGAAAGTATGAAATGCTCCTTTGTGTGCCAAGTTTTCAAACTGTTTCGAGTTTATACAAAAACTGCACCCTTTACTCATAATAGTAGCCTGAATGGGCAAACAGCCACCTTTCACGTAGCTTCCATTACATCACTTTTCTATAGAAAACTCATTTTCTATGTAAAGGAAATTTCAGCCAATTTCACACTTTCTATTCAGTTCTGCTTTTATAACTTTGACTTCACTCGTTTTCCTGAGTTGAGAGGCTGCAAAACAAAGAAAAAGCCTTCCAAGTGCTTGCAGACGTGTTTGGAAGCCAAAAGGTTCAAGGCACACGAACAGCAAATGGGGTGTTAAATTAAATTCTTGGGCAAACTGAAGGAAACGACACAATGTGAAGACCAGTGACACACAACTAAATGCTGAACCAAGTCGAACTAACTGCAAATTTATAGAGAAACATTGTGAAAACAAAACGTCACACAGATGGATCGATGTATACTTCATTAAACCTGTCAGCAAATAGCCACACACCATCAGTGTGAAGAGAGCACAAATTAAAATGTTATCATAAAATCCCATAAAAAACAGATGCTCAGCCTGAGGGACTAATCAGTGTAAAGTGAAAAGGAAAAATTACCACTATTCTCTTGCACAAAGTCACAGTCATACAAAAAAAAATGCAACTTTAGAAATATTGATTTAAATCAATTTTCATGATTTTATCTTTCTTTAAAACAGACATCATCCAAAACATCTGCTTAAGGGTCAAAATGTTTCTAAGCAGATGGTGCGAAGGACCAGAATTTGAATAGCTGTTTCAATAAAAATTGGACAGTAAGAATTTGGAAAAACATTACCTCCTCTGATGAGTTTCAATTTACTGGACTCCAGTGATTGCCACGGTCATCAGATCTCAGTCTAATCGAGCACCTTTGGGTTGTGGTGGAACAGGAGACTCACATCATGGATGTGCAGCGGACAAATCTACAGCCACAGCGTGATGCTATCACATCAATATGGACCAAAATCTTTGAGCAATGTTTCCAACAACTTGTTGAATTTATGACATTAAGTAAATGGGCTGTATTTCTAGTCAATCAGGCTACTCAAAGTGCTTCACAACAGAATCTGTGCCCTCATTTACCCATCCACACACACATTCATACAGCACTCTTTTTTCTCTCTGTCTCCTTGTGCCCCCGCCTTTCCTTTTTCGAAGCCTCTTTTTAC
>NC_051450.1:10926980-10986565 GCF_001649575.2 Kryptolebias marmoratus | reverse complement strand
TGTACCTTTGTTGGCATTGTCATGTTTTAGCTTAGTTATCTTGTCATGTTCTGTAACTCTGTCTGTAATTTTGTTCTTGTGTTGTAAAGCACTTTGAGTCGCCTCGTGCTGAAAAGTGCTATATAAATAAATGTACCTACCTACCTACTACATATCTACAAAGCTGATCTGATAAATCATTCTATAGAGTCTAATCAGTGCTTTAAATCGCATTCATACACGGATGGGGCACACATCACAGGCAATAAGGGGTTCAGTGTTTTGCCCAGGGAAACTTCAACATGTGGCACCATGGTGGAATCAAACCTCCAACTATCTCACTGGAGGTCGACTGCTCTAACCACTGATCCACAGCCTCTTCAATTAACCCTCCTGAAGCCCTTAAAAGAGAGACAGAGAGACAAAGAGAGGTAGAGAATCCCTTATAACTTCGGACCTGAAGGCGGAAAAGGAGGGTTATGGCAGTACAGGCAAAAGGGAGACAAACCCAGCACTAGCAAGGTGTACCTAATAAAGTGGCTGGTGAGTGCAGATAGATGGTATCTGCCATAATATTTGTGTCTCAGCTGAGCTGAGTTTGATCACCTGGGTATGAATAAACACTCTGATTGGTCAACTACTGTCATCATTTCTCCTTCCTGATTAACTGATTCTTGTTTTGGGATTGTGTGTATTTTATAATTCAATCATTTTGGGGCCAAACGTAATGAACTTGCAGCCCAGATATGGCTCAGGAGCCACTGGCGGACAATCACTGCATTCATATTTTGTTTGTGAAGCTGTTTATTACTGAGGATGATGTCTTGATACTTATGTTTTTCTGTAGAAACTTTATTTTTGGCTCAAAATAATCTAATAAATGTTTTTTATCATTAACAAATTCCTAAATAAACACGCTGAGGTGATCAAAGATAGAAGAACCAGCGAGGAATGATTGATCAAATGTTGCTGTGAAGGCCAGAGCAGCATGTGAAATTAGCATCACTTAAAAAAAAATGTAACATGCTTTTTCATGCTCTACTTTTCACATCCTGCTAACAAATAAATTCTACTCTTCAGAAAACTCTTGATAAACCTCTTGTTAGTAGAAGTAGTTGCTAGATGAGGCCTAATGAGTCATGTTATTTTTATTTCTTCTTTCTGTGGATAATTTGTGCAGAATGAGCTCTCCTCCTCAGGTCATTAAAAAAAAACACACTTGCAACGAACTTCAGTTTCATCAGTGGGAGTTACAGACTCCCAGTTGCACAGTTAGTATTTTTTTTTTTTTTTACTTTTGTCCTCAGTGATAGGGTGACAATGAGTAAAGAGGTCTGAACACTTCAGAAGTATTCAATGAAGACGTGTATTCTGTAATTCTGTCAAAAACCACTTCTGCGCTGCTCTTATCTGCTCCCCTCTTCCTTTTTTTCGGCTATGACCCTTAAAAGCCTTCCTTGAACCTGGTTTTCTCAACAAGGTCTTAACAACCGAACCCACAGAGAATATCTTCACCTGTGAGTCAGTTTAGTGAGATAAAGAGAGATCGAATCTAGCCTCATTCACGATCAGATGCTTGTACTCGTCTTGAAATGGTTTTTTTTTTTTTTTTAACTTTCACACTTTTCCTTTGTGCTCTTATTGTGCTAAAAAATAAAGCTTTACAAAGAAAGAGAACGCTTTAACGAGCACAAAACTCACTTTCACACTTGGTCAAAAACAAGACAGAGGCAAAAAGAACACTTTAGCAACAATATAGGGACACAAATAACAGGTTGAGCTTAATTAATTAAGCTTGTGCTCCAGCAATTAGCTTCAGGTGCTTTTATAAGTCAAACAGCAGCTCTTTATCACCCACTGGTAAAAGGCAGGTGATCATGTTTTTGCCCGTGTCTATGTGTGTGTGTTTGTCTGTGTGATAGCAATGCCTCTCCTGAACGACTTTACAGATTTTAACGAAACTTTTAGAAAGGAATCATTGGATGCACATCTACAACCAATTAACTTTCAGAGCCAGCTGACCCCAGAAAACACACCAAAAAGGACTATAAATTAGGTGTGGTAGTAGCTGCGAGTCATCCCCAACACATACCATGAGCATTCGTCTTTGCACAAGATCTTTGGCATTAACTGTTGGAGTCAGCCCTGTTTGTCTGTTAGCAAAATATTTCCTAAACAGCCTTAATGAGGACGTTGTAAAGAAGCCAAACCTGATTTTCAGATCAGAACATTTATCAAGTTTTCAAATCCAGTCTCACCTAAAATCTACATTAGAGCAGATTTAATTGCTCTTTTCCAAACAAGTGAAAATGGTTTCATTCCAACACCTGTAACAGAAAACATCTTACCTGTCTGATTGCGTGCAGCAGCTTGCCGTAGGAGTAGACGATGACGGCGAAGGGCAGGGCCAGGCAGAAGACGAAAAGGCTGATGATGTAGGAGATGTTGTTGGGCGTCTGGGTCTTCCAGTCCACCGAGCACGTGGTGCCGGGGCCCTCGGGTCCGTACTTGCTCCAGCCCAGCAACGGGGGCACGGTCCAGGCCACGGAGTAGAGCCAGGAGAAGCAGATCCCTCCCAACGCCGGGCGGAAGTCTCTGCCGTCAGCAATAGTGGGTGCCATCATGGTGCAGTAACGCTCGTAAGACAGAACCGCCAGGGAAATCAGGGAGACGATACCTGAGGGAAAGAAAGAGGGGCACGTGTTACAAGATGCTGTCCTGTAAAAGTGGCAAAAAAAACAAACAAAAAAATACAAAACAATGATTTTAACTAAATTGGATTTTTATTCAGGCTTTCAGGAGCCAGCAAGAAGATTCTCCAAAGTGGAGCATCTGCTCTGTTTCCAAGAAAATGATTAGGATGCATTTAGATGCAAGGAGAAGCTGATGTTCCACTTGCTTTGATCATCTTAATGTGTCTTAATTTTGGATCTGTGGGGCACCATCAAAAACATAATCCACTGACATTTACTCTGGTAAAATGTCAAAATTAGCTTTGATTGTGACGACTTTCTATCCAATTCATGCAACAATTTTTCAAACTTTTCCAGTAGCTTTACCAATATTACTGACTTTTCATCATTGTCTTTACAGTAATGATGCATACAGTGTGGAAAATATTAAATTTATGAAGCATAGTTAAATATATAGGCCTGTTTTATTCTGTATTTAACAACAAATGAAAGTTTCTGGGTTGGTGTAGTGGAATGCAAACTGAATTAGCTTTGGGTGAACAATTGAACGCTTTGTTTTATCAACCCAGACTTATGAGTGAGAAGAAAAACACACCAGGTAAATGTTTTGTAATCACATTTAATTTAAGCTCTTAGCAACTTTCTTTTGCCAAATTGTTCAGAACAACAAAAAAAAACTACAGAGGTTGCTCACTGTCATTATTCAGGAGAAAACACTTTTAAACTTTATATGCAAAATAACAACTCCTCAACACTTGTTGCAACAACCCACAGCTGTCAAGCTTCATGAAAATTAAAGTAGTTAAGCAGGAGGAAGTTATAAGAAGATAGCAAAGTGTTTTTCAGGATGGTAAGTCAGTTACAGTACTTTTAAAATCAAATGTACTGAAAATAACAACAGTTTAACTGAGGCATAAAATCATTTTCACAGTCAGCTGCTTGTAGGATTGTTAAAAACGCTGATCAAAATCCTGATTGGCTGCAGAAATCATGGTTTGTTTGTCGAAATTCACATTTATCTGCTTCACTTTTAAAGGAACAAAGTCAGATGCCAGCATTACTGTTGTCTGACGACGTTAAATTAGTTGGTAAAATCACAACTACAGCTAAGATGAAAAAAAAAGAGTAAAAGGGGCGAAGGATATATATTTCTAGAAGAGTGCAGAACCCGAAAATTCCCATTTTTGGCTCAAATCTTGTGTTGTGACCTGGTCTGTGGTCATGTGAACTATAAACACCTATTCAGTGAGGCAGTGTCTTGTATTAAAGTGGATACAGACGTTAGCAAAACCTTCAACAATCCTTTTTTTAAAATATAACTGATAACAGATAAACATATTTAGTGATGGAGGTACCTGTGTCTGAAGCAACTTTTAGTCCATAATTAAAGCTAATCAGCACATACGGACTAAAGTGCTGATCAAGAGGCACTTTGACTTCACAACAAGAACTTTAATTACACACAATCACGCGCTCCTGAAATGGAGCGCTCTGATTGGCTGTAAATGCGTCTTAGCATCTGGACATGCATGGGTTGCTGGTGGTGCACAGCGAGGTGAAAAGAAGAAGAGCGAGTCTTGAAAAGATAAATGTTCTTATTGGACATCTGTTCTGGTTTGTGTGTTCACAGGTAGCAGAATAAAAATGAGTCGCTTCATTTTGTCATCAATTACCTGCTTTAGATGGACTCTACAAGTGTAGCCTTCAAACATCCATTCATGATGAACATCCACTGGATGTAGACTTATAAATAATACTTAAACAGTACAATTATAATCACTGTGCATATTTTATCTTCACTTGATTCAACTTTCATGTTGCGATTGCTTTGTTCTTAAATTCTTTTACTTACTTGACACATAGTTTCACATCACCGCTAGCCTCTAAAGAAAGAATAGCACAAAATTAAATAAAGTTTCATTGTTTGAGAAAGAATTTTGGATAAAAACTATTTAAAGGGAATAAAAACAGGGCCAAAGATAGTAGCTTCCAAGCTGGCTTAAATCATAGGTTTTCGAGTCAAGGCTTAACCTTGATCACATGACCAAAGCTAACGTGTCCATAAACAACAGATAAATTATTTAATCAGAGTTACCTGCTGAATATAAACCCAAACCAGTAAGATGACAGACCGCTGAGTGAAACCATTACAATCTTCTTTAGGTTTGAGAAATTTCTAATTATTTAATGATGCTAATGTCATCATCTGGTACCAAGCTCCGTCACATGATGATGTTTTCTTTTTCTCAGTTTCTAGTGCAAAAAACAAAACTATTCTTCAGACCAGCTGATTTTATCCATTACAAGACTATAATAGGGGCATTGAATAGATAAAAGAACAAAAAAAGAACTATGACAGGAAGTTTAAGTATGTGTGGATAAAACAAATATTGCAAAAAATACAATTACTCCAGACCTCCTCGGCGTGTGAAAGTGGTCTTTTTTGTATTTGGATGGTCTGCTTGCTCAGCAGCGGCCAGTTTTCCATTAATTTCTTGTGACGACTACACAATGTGCACCCTGAGCCTGGAGGGAATATGAATCCCCCTAACGCTGGGTTTGATTCATACATGGCCCACTTTCTTTCTCCTGCGTGCATTTTAATGGGTTTTTCACCTGAGGCCTGGTTCTTCCTCACCCACCTCCTGAAAGGTGTGGAACAGGGTTATAGTAAAATTAATGACCTCCAAGTCCCAGACCTGAGTCAGCACAGGAGCTAATCATCTCTCACTGACTCTGGCTTCTCATTTTATCTGTGATAATCGCTGTGGTTTCCTGTGTTGTTCTTCTGCTTTATGCCTCTTTCTGTGTTTCCCTTCTTTGTTACGTCACTTCTTTTGTTTCTGATCAGGACGGCAAAGCAGCTGCAGCACAATCACACCCGTATCTCCTGTAACCTGATTGATTCAGTGTCATAAGTGAACAACTTTGTTTGCATAATAGCAGTTAAATGGTTTTGTCTTCAAACAAAGTACATTTCTTACAGTTGAATGAAAAAAAAAATGTCCACAAATATGTGCATTACTAATTATCCTGCAGAGAATTGTTACCTTATTTATTTCTGTTAGAGTTTATTAAAAACACTGAACACTACGACAAAAAAAGAGATCAGCAAATCCAAAAAGTGTCCATTTTCTCTATTCAATTTTAGTTTAATTTATTAAATTTACTTTGAAACAAACAATAAAGGTCCTGGCCCTGCTTAGACTAGCTCATCATCAAAATTTAACTTAATTTCTCCACACTGAGGTCATTCAAAGAGCTGTGTACAGCTATCTATACTTTCCACAGAGCACCACTGCTAAATATCCGAACTGCAGCTTTATTGAGCACACGGCGGCTTATTTTTAAAGAAGCAAGGCTTTTCAAGCTAAATCTCCTCTGTGGGCTGCAATTAAACACAGTCGACTTTGATCTCATTCCATTAAAAGATATTAAAATCACATTAAGTCCCACTTTATAAATAAATAAGCATCATCTCAGCATCTATTAATACGATGCGAAGCAATTAGGTGTTTTTTTTCTCCTACGAGGCAATCAATTCAAACCGTCAATCACTTATTACTACTTAATAAATGTTTGATGCCGGGGAGCCTATCCCCTCATTCAGGCAGCCTGAACAAACCCCACTCCAGTTCTAATAAATAACTTCTTACCGGTTTGTGGTTTTCCCCGCATTATGAATATAACTCTTTGAAACTTTTTTTGTTAAATAAAGAAAGTATTTCACGTTTCAAATCATGCAGAGTTCAATTAGCAAACCACAGCAAAAGCCTTGACTCATCTTTTTATTTCTCTATATTTGGTTTAAAGCAAATCCTTTAAAGTGGTTTTGATCAATGTTTCTCCAGGCTTTAAGGTAAACTTTATACGTTTTTATTTGGACTTTGGCTGCTTTTTCATTAACTTTCAGTTCAGTTCCAGACCATTTCCAGTGGATTGTGTAGTTGTTAAGCCACTTCTACTTATTTTTAAGTCTGACACTTATTTTGTCCACTTTCTTTTTTTTTTTTTTACAGCCCCTGATACAAAGGCTGAATTCACATTAACAAAAAAAAAAAAAACATACATTTGAATGTCTTAAGTTACAAACTTTTACATCTAAAAGCAGCTTTTTGTTTTGTGAGCAGTGAAGACAGACTAAAAGCTTTCTTACAGCCTAGGTTATTCTTAAATGAGAGTTTTTAAATCTCAAGAGTTTATTTCTTATTTAGATTTCTTAGTTGAACGAAGGTCTAAACAAAACCTATCATTTTGTAACAAGCAGGTTTTATCACGAGCATTTATCAGATCAATATGAAATCACACAGAGGTTCAGTGTTTTACTTTTTACAGCTTTTTAAAATTTTGTATTGACTTTAAAATGATTTAAATGTTTTTGTTTTTTAGCATCACACTGTTCACACCACGTGGTTGTACATACAAGTCCAGAAGTCACCTCGCTGTTTCTATTCTCCTCTTTTATTGTCCTGCTCTGTGGAGCAGAACGAAAACATTCAGTGACGCAGCTGTTATTCTCCAAACTGCTGACTCAGCCTCCCAGAGGATGGGATACTTCCCAAATCCTTTTTTTTTCAGTTTGCCTTTTTGTCTCATTACACCATTTTTTATTATTATTTCATTAATTGGATATATTTAACTTTTTAGGCTTATTTTACATTGAATATTATGTTATGTGTCAGTATTTAACTGATTACTAATAATTCTGCATTCAGTTCAGGCCAAATAAATGTGTTCTGTGCAAAGCTTCATAGTTTGTTTTCCCCTCTTATTGCTTATATTATTTTTTCATTTTTACCTCTTGTTTAGTTACAGTGCTTTCCCCTTTGTCTTCTGCAATATTTAACTTCTTCTGCATGACTGAGTCTCCAGATCTGCTCTTTCCCATTAATTTTGTCAATTTGTAGTGTTTTAAGACCCAATATTTGAGACTATTTTTAAAGTCCAGACCAGGAAACAAGAGATTAGGAGCAACAACATATTGATGCACAGCACCTGAAAACTAAAGAAACTCCAAACCGCAGCTCACTGTTCTGACCTCAGAGTCCAAGCAGAAAAGCCGGGATTAAATCAGTCGGCAGGGCCAGGAAAATGAGAACTTAAGTCCACAACAGATCAATTCTTCATAAAATCTAAACCACAAATAGAGAAGATCTGAAGTGAGACCACTGATCAGCATGGTGGGGTCAGCCCCTCACCTTTCTGCTTCAGTTTGCAGCGCTCCAGTGGCTGGAAAATCTGGACTCTTCAGCTTCTGAGCTGTGAGCCTAAATCAATAAACCCTGATCAGAGTGATTGCCCTGAAACCAACAGGTCACTGGTTTGACTTCCTGTCAACATGTGCTTAGATATAAACACAGCTTTGGATGAACAAGAAAAGATGATTTATTATGCACTAGAAATGCTTTTTCCTTGTTTTATTTTAGTGTGCATCCCACTCATGATGGAGCAGTGATCACTTTCGGGCAAAAAAGAAAATGATGGAGAGTCACATATTTGTTTGTTTGTATATTAAGTTTGGAAGCCTGGTGCACTTAACAGAACAGCAAACTGCACTTTTTGCAACTTATTGATTTGCAGTTTACAAAATTGAAATGTAACTGGAAAGTAGCTGGATCTTTATGTTGGACAGCTGCAGGCAGTGATTGCAGCCTTTTTCGTGTTGATCATGCAAGAAGAAAAACACAAGTGCAGCACAGGTTTTGTTAGTTTTGTTTCAGAACTTTTGCGCTGAATGGATCATCGTGCATCGAAAATAATACAATCCATTATAAGATGCACTTTCTGAGTTGCAGTCGAGTTAGAGGGAACATCTGAACTTGTTTTTTTTTATTATTCTAATTATTATTATTCAGTCTCTGCTGACACATGGTGCTGAACAGAATAAAAGCGGCTGCTGACTCACCCAGACATGCGTTAATGAACCCGTACCAAACGCACCCCGCGCGCCCGATCAGCCAGCGCCCCTGCGTGCTGGCCGCGAAGCTGAACGGGGTCCCCAGCACGCTGACCAACAGGTCGCTCGCGGAGATGCTCACCAGCAGCAGGTTCATGGGCGTGCGCAGAGCCCGGTACCGGCAGAACAGCGCGAGCACCAGGAAGTTCGTGAGGAAGCCGAGGGCGCCGATGAAGCCCAGGCACAGCGCCACCACCAGGTGCCCGGTGGCGCTCAGGGACGGAGGGGGCGCGGAGCCGTGCGGGCCCGTGGTCACCTCCCCGTGGCAGCGCGCGCAGCTCGGGCTCGCGTTTGAAGCGATCATCGCCGGGCTGAGGCGCGGAGCTTGGACCAGAACCATCCGGTCTCGGCGCTTCTCATGCGGTCAGCTCATCTGGAGGAGCGAGGGCGCGCGGACTCCGGGAATCACGCTCATTTGTAAAATAGGGTGTCCTGTCCCTGAGACCCAGTTGTGCAATGAATGAAGTCTTAGAGAAGCAGATCCAGGTGTCTTGTAGACCCGCCCCTCCGCCGCGCGCTCCAGGTCTTGCCATCACCGTGGTGCGCAAAGTGCGCCTCGGCGACTGCGGCTTTTAACGCGCCCGCGGGGATAAAAACTCAACTGGGGGGGGGGAGTGTCACAAATTTACTTTCAATCCTTCATTCTCAATGAAATCATCGCATAAGTCAACAACAACAAAATGAAGTAGAAAAATGCTGACACAAAGGCACATTTTTAATTAAGAAGCTGATGAACAGACATACATGAAGGTCTCTGCAGAGGTTTCTTTCTACCATCCCAGTTCCAATATGCATTGATACCTTGTATGCTAGTTAAAGCTCTATCATGCAGAAAAGAAGCCTCATGTGAACACCATCCAGAAACGCTGCCGTCTTCTCTGCCAAAGCTAGCTTAAAATGAAGTGAGGCAAAAGTGGAAAACGGTTCTGGGGTCAGACGAATCGAAATGTGTCATTCTTATTGGAAACCACGAACGACTCGTCCTTTGTGTAAAGAAGAGAAGGACCATCTGGCTTGTTGGCAGCGCACAGTTCCAAAGCCAGCCTCTCTGATGGCATGGGGGTGCATTACATCGTCTGGCATGACACATCTGGAAAGGCACCATCAATGCAGAACAGTATATAGAGGTTTTGGAACATGTGCCTACAACCTGGTTCTAAAATGACAAACAGTCGGTAAACCTTTCCATCTTTGTAAAGAACACACCCATGTTTCTGATTATGCCCTTACTGATATTATGTGAAGTGCCTCATGCACTTCATGTGACCTTAAATACAATGTGACCTTTAATGAAATTATACATGCAGGGCTGCTTCACTTCACATTAAAAAAAAAAAAAACACATCTGCTGGAAAACCAAATCAGGCTAATAATACTAACCCTAATGCAATTTTCAAACCGTTTAAAGAGCAACGATGAGAATTTTATTGGAGATGTGATGCGTCTAACATCTGCTCAAGACGTTACAGCCGAGTGAGTTTGAAAACATATTTGAACACAAACTTGTTTGTGTCTGGTTTAATCTTTCAATCAAAGTAAAAAGTGCACGCACTGGTATGCTGTTGATGTTCTGAGCTTTTCAGATGAAACATTTAGTGGAAGAGGCACCATATTAGATTAGTTTTTATGATAACATGAATGTGACCATTTGTCTGTTTTTGTTTTATTTGTTAAACTGGGCTTGCTTCAGCCTTTCATGGTGTTGGGTGATCATGCCGTTGCCATTGTCTGTTAGCGAAATATCTCATGACCACTGGGTGGTTTTTAATGAAACTCTCAGAAAGTAATAATTGGATGTACATCGACAACTGATTAACTTATGGAATGAGCTTGATTCAAGACAGCCACCATCGATGACTTTATCCAGCACAAAAAATGTCTATAACTCAATTAATTTGTAACAAATATTGAGCTAAAATGTGATTTGGTAGTAGCTGAGGGTCATCCCCAACACACACTTTGAGGGTCAACAGATCATACAGATCTTTGTTTAAAAATGTGGCATGGAAGGTTGGTTTTTAAAATCTGTAAAGATGAACTTTGCAAACATTTTCAAGCACTAAAGTTTCCAATTTTTTATTTATTATTTTCTAAAGAAAACACCACAGGTACCTTTAAGATTAGTCTAGAAGACCAAATGAATTTTTATTTCTTATTTTAAACTGAATAATTTTCAGTTCATTAGATCATGACTTACAAAGGTGTGAAGATTTAAGAAGCAATAACTCGAATAAAATATTTACAAAAACCCAGTCAGACCAATTTTTAGGAAATAGTTAACATCTACGTGCCTTGTACATTTGAACAAAGAGTTAATAAAGTTATGTGAGGGCAGCAAGAAGAAACAGTGATTACTTTTTTATTTTTGTGCAATAACATGTTTGGATTTTGAATGAGAATAAATAAAATTTCTTTTAATCAACACACAGCTGTGCAATCAGGAATATTTTCACTGCTCCGTATTAATAAAAATGAGATTAACACATCAAAAATCACAGACATCCCCCCCCCCCAGCAAGTGTATTTATTACGATAAGAAATGAATACATGAATATCAAGTTTATTTGTTTGTTTGAAGTTTTATGCATTTAAATACAAATCTGCATATAAATGTCACATTTCGGTGTCTCGTTTCAGCAGCAACTATAGATGTTCAAAATGTCAAAAAAAATAAATAACTAAATAAAAAAGATTTGGTGGTTTTGTGCCAAAAGCAAAAGCCTTCAAAGAATTAAAAAAAAAAAAACAGTTTCAGTGTTGACCAAGACCGCTTCATCCTCCAGCTTGTTGTTTTTCCAGAAATAAACCAAAGTGACTCAAAATGAAAAAAAAAAAAAAAATACACACTGAAACAAGACAATGTGCTCCTGCTGGTAATAAAAAGGTCATGATCCCGGGGTCATGTGTTGCTTTGATCGTTTTGAGTTTATTATAATTGTGTTTAGTTATGTTCTTGTTGTTTTCTTGTGTTCAGCATGTTATGTTATGTTAGTTTCCTCCGTCGGTCATTTACCATCGTTTTCCCCTCAGATGCTCCGGTATTCAGCTCCCCACTCACATCTGCACTCCATCTGCTCATCAGCCCTGGTGTTCCCACTTGGCAATCACTTCTCCATCATATTTACTCTCTTGTTCAGTCGTACTGTTTGCTCTCTGGGTCCATGAGAAGGTTTTCCTGCTCCTCTTTTTGGGCATTGCTTCTTTGATTATGTTGTTTTGTTTTTATATCTGGTCATTCATTTTGTTTTCATTATTGAACTTCACTTTTTTTATATTCGAGTTTCACTTGTCCTGGAGCCTGCAGTTTGGGTCTTCATCACACAGACATTACAAACACATGAAGCTGAAGTGTTTGATTCGAGCACACAGGCTTTTAGTTTGGTTTTATCTCACGGGGAACTGGAAGAATGCTGCTCAGCTGAAGAAAACAACACAACAAAGTCACAGAATCAGGCTGCAGTGAACCCAAAGTTGCCTTATAGTGTCTTGGTTACCTACTGATTGGCTGTATAAATAAAGGAATAGTTCAAAATCTTCTGAAGTGGGATTCTATGGAATGGTTATGAACAAACAACATCTTACCTGTTGTAGATAGCTCTTTTCATGATGTCAGTTTGGAGGAATAGTTGAATTTTGATTGGACTGGATTGCTGCAGTCTTAAAACAACTCCAATCTAAAAAATACTCATAACTGGTCATGTAAATGCTATTTTATAAACCTTTAAAACACACTTCCTGGATGCACATTCAACTGGAATCTCATGTTTCTGATGGAATAGCCCTTTAATTCTACAGTGACAGCACTATAACGGCTTATAAAGCTGCGTTCACATGAGCAAATATGAAATGTTTAGGATCGGAGTTGTTTTAAGACAACATTTACACTTTGGATACAGCACAAAATCACATATTAGGTTGTGTCACAGGGTTCACATATGAATGTAAATGTAAGTGAGCGCTGTACATAAATTTTGTCCCATTTCTTTGGATTGCTTTTTCAAAATAAAGAACAGCCAAATAGGAAATGTGCCTTGGTGGCTGTACATCAAACAGGATGGGAGTATGTGCAAACACATACTATCCATATTCTCATCGTTTGTACTTGCAAAGATGGGTTGGATGGGCAGAGAGAGATGAACTGGTGTTGTATCTGTTTGTGCTCTGTCTTTGTCTTGTCCTCTGATTCGCTCTGCCAACCGACTTGTTTGGACTGGGTCTGCGCTGGGATAAGCATCAGTATCCATTTATCCACATCATTACCCATGTCAGCCACCGCAGCCACAGAATCACAGAGTTCAGACTCCAATCTCCTGGCCACAGGACGACACTCCGACTCCGGGGAAGAGCAGCCATGTGATCAGCGAGGAGTCAGAGGAAGACTGTTTATCCTTGAAAGAGTTTAACATTGAAAATACGTATTAAACGATTTTCTTTCTGCTCTCTTCTACTTTACCTGATTTATTATTTACCACTTTTATTTTGTGAGCTATATAAATGTGGTTTAAAGTTTAAAGCTGCCACAGTTTTCTTTACATTTTGTTTTCAAAGACTTTCTTGTAATCTTTTAAGGTGGTTTTGATGGACAGTTCTTCACTCTCTGAATATATTTTAATGTTCCGCTTTAGACCTTTGCTCCATTTTTAATTTCTTTTTCTTATTATTATTTTTAAGCTTTTTTGTCCAGTCTGTGTAGCTGACCATAACAGCATATTGTTCATTAAAGAAAAGTGGACAAGTGGAGGACAAAAGAAGGATTGTCAGACCAAAACAAACCGTCAACAGAAGATGAACAGTGTCTGATAGTTGGGTTTTAAATAAACAATAAATAAATAAGAATCCACCAAAGACCAGACATTGTATGTCAAGTTTTCAGCTAATAGAGCTTCAGGAATTGCTTTTTAGTAATAGTTTCCATTAAAGAAATTGGAACACATTGTGGCTTTTTGACAGGTTGCTGGTAAGAAATGTCTAAAGATCTAATTTATCTTCAACTTGTTAAGTTCTTTGCTTAGTGTGAACACAACACGGGTTCACTGCTTTGATTTAGGAACCTTTTCATGCCAAAGTGAATCCTTGGTCAGAGTTATATGGCTTAAAAAAAGCATCATCCCTCAGAAAATGGTCAGATACTGAACTGAACCCAGAGGGTTGATGTGCTGATTGACAGCGAGATGCAACAATAAGTAGCTTTGTGTGAATCTGAACAAATTCAATCAGTCAATCAAGCTTTGACTATAAAGCCCTTTTCATACAACAAAGTGTAACAGAAAGTGCTGTAGTGCTTTTTAAGCAGCAAACTAGCATAGGAAAACACATATAAAATAATTTCTAACAGTGAGAAGTTGTTAAAGTTTTAAACAATGGGACTGAAGAGCTGAGGAAACCCATTTTTGTTAATGGGAAACACTAATGGAGGGTGTAAAACATCAAGTATGCAAATCACAAAAGATGAATTCCAACATGTAAAGATTAGTAAAAACAAAGAGACGAAAGAGGAGAAATTCAGCTCCTCGTTATTAAGGCTGGGATCGTCAGTGCACTGTGAGCTGTGTGTATCTAATATTGGCATTCCAGCTCATCAGTGGGTCACAGGGATCCTCGTGTAGATAAACGAATGGAGAGGAGCATCAGATAAACGTTCAACAGCAGCTATATAAAGGCTGAGACGTCTCAAAGGACATGGAGCAGACAGACGATATTACTCTCCCCCACCTGGAGGGAAGAACAGAACCTTGTGAGGAACATTACAGCCACGTGACAATCAATAACTATTTCTCTTCATGCCTGTGCAATCTGAGGTTATTGAAGCGAGCAGCATTGTCAAGAGACTGCCTTCCATAAGTGTAAGGTCATCAGATTGACCCCAAAGGAAGGTGATCAATCTGTGACCGCAACAAAGAATAATAATGAATTTAGACTAGATCAAAAGGCTGGACCTGTGTGATAAGACCGGTCCAGAATTGTAATGTAAAGATGGAGAAGATAGGGATAGATTTTCAAAGAGCAGGCAAAAATAAAAAAACGTCCTGGTGTCATTGCAAGAATTCAGCTTAAAATGTCACACTGTCTGCCCAGTGAGGATGCTGACACATGCCAGAAATGAGGTGCTCCCATTTCATGCATGTCGTATCATGATCTATGTGTTGATTTAGACCTTTTTGACCCCGTTCTTGTGGAGGACTGTACACATTCTTCTTCTTTATTTTATTTTATTTTTTTAAAAACACATCATAGCCAAAGACATCTTGAAAGGTTGCTTACTTACGTTTTCTTTAAGTATTCAGGAGCAGCCACTAACTGGAGTCACAACCTTGTTTCAAAAAGTTTGGACACAATAAAGAAACAAAGAAAGAAGGTCAGTAAATAATTTTAACTCATGTTAGAACTGAGAAACATCAAACTGACCGGCAAAACCTGACAAGTTATTTAGTTACATATATAGGGGCACATTCAAATTCAGTATTAATGATGCACTGAAAAAATGATCAAGTTACTTGAAGACTAAAGCAGCCCTGATAATGGAACAAGGTGTTTGAGCCATGTTGTGTGCACCCTGTGATTGTTCCTATTAGTGTGTGACTGAGAGCTAAAAACACTGCATGTCTAAGATTGCTGTATAAGTGTTTGTGCGATCGAGAAAACGTTGTAAAAAAGGCTTTGTAAAACCTAAAACAAGCCAATAAATTTGAGCTGTTTGCTGTAAATGTAAGCATTTTTATATCCCCCTCACAGGCGACGCAGGATTTTGGTGATGTGTTCACTATATGATGGAAAATTATCATCTAGAGTATGTGTGTGATTCTGAGACCAGGTCAAAGCGCCCTTCCCACTGATAAAACTGGTTCTGCCGAAGACTGCTGCCTTTTGGTTGCATCTCACCGGGTTGGAAACGGCTTTCGTAGGGGAGTTTTTCGAAACGTCTCAAAACATTTGCGAGGGTTCTCAGTTTTCTTGCTGCTCTTGTGTTGCAGGACTTTCAATCTCGTTCAAAAGCCGACAAATTTCCCATCGAAACAGTCAAAAAGTCATTGCAGGTGACTGGAACCCTTCTCAGTTTCGTCCCTGTGAGTCTGAAAGTAGAAGAATTGTGAGACAATTTAGGAAGGGTTTGGCAAAAAAATGAAATCTAATTGTGAGACAAAGAAGAGAATAAACTGTGGTCAAATGGAGACATGGTTAACACACTTATTGATTAAACTGCACTTAAAAAATTGCACTACATTTGCAGGGATTTTGCACAAATGTCTCACACTTTATTCAGTTACAAGCTGTAAGCCAACGTATTGTAAAAATCGATGAGATTCCATGTAATTTCTCTTTTGTGCCTCCAAGACTCACAGCCCAGTGAGATACAGGCCTTGGTATTAGATCTGTGCTGATACCTGCATAAATCTGGCACTTACTTTCCTTACAGCTTACATTTGCAGCTGTCAGGCTTCAGTAGTAGGAATTCACCTCTAGAGGTGTTTTTTTTCTCGACGTTAAATTTAAAATTAAAAAGCAGAATGTTTTTCGTCTCACTTGTTTACGACAATACTTGGCGACTTGCGCCTAATTTGGTTTGTTAACAAAAAAAACAAAAAACATGAGAAGCAAAACAGATAACAGGATTATAATTGCAAAGAGGTCTCAGAGATTTCTAAGGACACTCTCTGGGCCCGGTTCCAATGTTTATCTCCAACGACTAGATGAAAATTTGGATTAGGGAGAGGCTGGGTAATACCATTTCTGCTCTCGTCTTTGACTCCGAGTTTAGTCTCTGGGATTCTTTTGATTTTCCTAAGTGGTCTGATAGCATGTCGCACAGCATAAGCCAGCACTTAGCCTAATTTTTTTAAACCCTCTGAGACTTTAAATGATGTCACCTCTGTGAGCGGTGTAAGGTGCTCTAATGCTGCATTAGGGGAAGGACAACATGTTGTGGAACATCTGCGCCCGGCACCGTGTCAGCTTCGCAGACGCAGGCTTGTTAATCTCGGTCGGGTCTTCGTTGAACACGAGGCAAGTTCAGGCCCAAACGCAAGCGAAAACGTGATTTCAGAGTCAGGGAAAGAGATGCCAACACTGACAAAAGACTAAACAGATCAGCTTTTAATTATATTTGTGAAAACAGGAATTAGGACTTAGATTTTCTCTTTCCTGTACCTCGTAGCCCTACACGCTACATCCTCCATCTTCATAACGGGAGCTAGGTGATGTCCAAACCTTTGTGGGGGAAGCAGTGAAATGGACAAAGTGGTATCCGGTCGTTCAAAGCGATTTTTTTAGAGGCACACTTTAAATGAAGACATACATTATGTTTAAACAAGAAGGAATGTAATTTCTCAGCTCACTGAAGCACATGAGCGCACCACTTTAGCCAGAAATATGGTCACAATTTCTTCTGTTCCCATGTCGTGACAGTTTTGTAATCTAACGTTGACCTTCAAGCCGCCTTTTTTTTTTTTTTTTTTTTATTGTCTGAGGAAACAATTTGCTGCAGAAACGTTGGAATGTTTTCCACTTGTTTCTTGTTTATCGTCACTTGGAGGCGCAGCGAAGGAGAAAAAGGGGTGTCGAAACAACCCAAGGAGAACAAGTTTTTGTTGTTTTATGAAAAGAGGATTCATGTTTCAGCTTTAAACGTTTTTTATTGGTCCCATTAAACCCAAAGCACACACATATACCATAATGGTTGC
Organism: Kryptolebias marmoratus; assembly: GCF_001649575.2. Lineage (NCBI taxonomy): Eukaryota > Metazoa > Chordata > Actinopteri > Cyprinodontiformes > Rivulidae > Kryptolebias > Kryptolebias marmoratus. Next base: position 10,969,259 of record NC_051450.1, on the reverse strand, counting down.
ATTTCTGCTTGAATTGGTGCATTTATGAACACTCGCCATTGTTTTTGGTTTGTTTGTTATTTTGTTTTTGTTTTTTGTAAAGTCCCTTCACTTCTTCTAACACCTCTGTCCTTTGGTCCATTCCCGTCTCTGCAGGGAGAACATCTTTTCCTCACGGTTTGGCTCAATCGATTTCAACCCACTCCAAGGATGAGTCATTTTCACAATTTTCTCCTCTGTCTGCCGCTCTTTTTCTCTGCCTTTCTTTGTACGAACTTAAACAATTATCTAATTGCTTCGAGTTTCAGGCGGTCCGGTCAGATCAGATTAATTCGAGGTTTCAGAGCGCCCCGTCTGTCCCCCGACGCACAAAGAAGGTCTGACACAGGCGTGGAGGGAACATCCGTGAGGCAAACTTAAAAGACAGTAGGAGCTGTTAACACTCAGACACTAATAAGATTGACTGAAGTGGAGGAAGTGCTGAAAACGGGAAAGTCTTCTCAGGTTCATAAACATGGCGTGTCTTGAGCTGATTCCAAATAAGTTCTTCGTCTCTGCCAGTATCTAACAATTTATTTTGCGTTGTTTTTATTGAATTTATAATAGTGTTATTACTGCTGAGTATTTATTATCGAAGCCACTGAGAGAAGGAGGTGACGGTAGGAGGCGGGATGACAAAAAAGCAGCAGCAGGAAGACACTTTAACACGAGAGGTGAGGAAATGGGTTACGGTCCGAGAAACTCAAAGTTTGAACTATTTGTCCATGAAAAAAAAAGACAACCATCAATGCTAAACTAACACCATATCTACAGTGAAACACGGTGGTGGTAGCATCACACTGTGGGTTTGAAACAGGGTTTACTCACTTTTAGAAACAGCAATGAATAAACAAATAAATAAATGGAGGGAAATCTTCATTTTCTGTCCGTAACTCTGCTGTAAAAGACCAACATCTTCCTTTTAGTCTCGTTCTCTTACTGATGATGGCTGTTTTTAAGGTTTGAAATTAAAGGATCAGTCTCTGTCATCTTCGAGGAAAAATGCAGAACAGTTCGTCACGGCGTTCGAACACTTGTCTTCACATAGTTTCAATTTTTAAACACACTAGACGAGACCAGAAACACACATTTTATTATCTGAAAACTGTTACAAACTTTTAACCTGGGAGGGGCGTAAAACTTTAGGTCACATTGAAAATATTATATATATTTTTTTGGAAGTACGTTAGCTGCTGTTAAATAGGGCCATTATTCATTCTGCTAATTGAACTTCTGAGATCGCGTGTGCTTTTGTGTCTGGCTCGCTGCTTTCTGCCAAGACGTCGGCCCTCTCCAGCATCCTCATTAGAGCCCCGGTCAGGCGTGGTTGCCAGATTGTGTTTGGTCAGCGCTGGCAGGAGCACAGACAGAGTGGCAGCACTGTTCTGCCTCCCAGATATCTGGCTTAAGACAAGAGCAAATTACCCTGAAACAATGACCTTATTTTTCAGGACCTGATCTGCGTCACCGAAGCCCCAGGTAGGGCTAGCTCTCCAACTCTCATTTCCAAGCGACTGGCCAGACTGAACCCAAAAGCAGAAAACAGACGGCAGACAAAGCGAACTTCCTCAGAGAAGCAAACGAATATGCTTACAAAAAAAAAAGCTTGAAAGACAAAACAAATAAGCTCAATATCCAAATTAAAATGTATTGATGTCTTCTGCCTCCTTGGAACAACTTAGCGGAGGAGAGCGTGTGTGTGGGTCTGCAGGGTAAATGCTAATTTATCTGAAACTAACACCAGCTGGCTTTGGAACAGAGCCACTTGATTAACCTGGGAGGTTCTGACACAAGAGGAACAAACAGAACAATTTACCAAAGTGTAAATTGAGGCTAAAGTTGGCATCATGTGAAACTTTCTTTTCTTTTTTTTTTTCTTTTTTTGCCTCCACAGATCAGAACACAAGACTGAAAATGGATCTTGTTAACAGATCTTCCTCCTTCTTCTACAAAACTTATTCAATCATCCTAACATGTCAGTATGAAGTCATTCAGACCTGATCACCTGCCCCGCTTGTTGTCTTCAAGTTTTATTTTTGGAAACGATGCAACTTCCTTGAACGAATGCATATCGCCAGCTGCTCCTTTTAGACTTACAAACTAAGATCATCTTATAACATTGTGGGTGATCTCATCCAATATCACCAACGTCACGCTCAAAGTAAGTGTTGTGAATGGGTCTCAGCTACTACCATATCAGATTTTAGCTTGCTATTTTTAAAACTGACTTATTTGTCACCATTTTAAAGTCGGCTAATATTGATTAGCTGTGGCAAACATCTTGAATTAGATTGACTTCAAACATTAATCACTTGTAGATGTACATCCAGTGATTATTTTCTGACAGTTTCATTAGAATCCATCCAGTGGTTCATGAGATATTTTGCTAACAGACAGAGTTGCCTCCAAGTAGTTAATGGGAACATTTTAAAACAGAAATATTATGAAATCTATTAGTGCTCACAATATGTGTGGTGGATCAGTCTCACCTACAACAACAGCAAATTTTAGCATAATATCGGTACAACTGACTGAGCTATAGCTATATCTGTGTTTTTAAAGTCAGATGGCAATGGTGGCCATCTTGAATTGGGTTGACTTGAAAAGTTAATCAGCTGCAGATGTATATCTAACGATTACTTTCTGACAGTTTAATTAAAATCCATTCAGCGGTTCCTGAGAAATATTGCTAACAGACAGACGAACTTTCACACATACACACAAACACCTTATCACCAGCCGTCTCCTTTTAGTAGCAGGCCAGGAAAACACACCAATAAATCAAAAGCCACTTGAGAGCAGCACGAGGTACGAAATGGGCCAATAAATGTGAAAGGGACTGTTTTTTATGCAGTGTATATCCACCCCTGTTGATTTGTCGAAGCACTTAGCACCACAAGCACCACTCACACATTCTCACATTCATTCAGACCGTGTTTTTTCCATCATACACAAACACGTTGACGAACAGATGGTAAATCCTGAGCAAAGAAAAGCTCCGAGATTTGAAATACGATTCTGAACAATTAACATCTTACCTGTTGCAGATGACCCAATTCTGACCACACTGATGAGCTAATGGTTGGTCCAGGCAGGACCAAACAACAATTCTGTTGCATATAAATGGAAATATATAAAAAAATATATTTTATTGTGAAATTTGATGAGGATGTAAAGGTTAATGGTGAGGTGTTACACGTAATATGCAGCTGAGGAAGAAGAGGCAAGGATGATCAGTTCTGATAAACGGTGTCTTTTTTTCTTTTCTTAAATCAGTGGGTTAGTTGTCCCGTTGCCGTTGGATCCGCCCGGTACCATCCACCGGGGGCTGCGGTGCGAGGCAGAGCAGACGCAGGCGAAGCCCCCAGCCCACGCTCGACGGGCCGCGGGGCTCCGACGTGGAGGAACGCCGGAAGGATCGGGAGGAAATCAGAGCACGCACACCACCCCGCGTCAGCACGGGCCTTTTTTAATAAACGCTGAGTCAAGCTGGGAGGCAATTACAGTTCCATTTACAGAGCGGAGTCAAAAACGCCCCGCTGATGACTTTCACCCTCTTCTCGGGTCAGGTGAGGAAATAAATCACGTCAGTCGGCAAACTGAGTGGGCAGCCAGATAAAGGCTTGTCGAGTCCCCGTTATTATTACCCCAGTCAGGCTTCCAAACCTAACGCAAAGTGTACAATGAGGCCAGGAGATTAGTCATTCAGATAAACACAGTGGATTATTTAAACACTGTCATTTTATGATTTGCTTGCAGGAATAAAAGTCGCACATTAGTCTCAAAAATACACATCAGCCTTCAGAGTACATATAGAGATAACTGGATCTTCCTGCATAACTACCACCTTATTATTCTGTCCTACACGGGTGGAGTTCAGGTCAAATTAAGCTCATTGTGGTTCTGAAAGTCATTAAGATCCTGATGTACGTGTCACCGACCCACACAGCTAATACGTGTTGCTGCTTGTAGGAGAACCGACAACATGAAGACACAAAACAAAACTCTCACATTTCACCAGTCTGAGTGTAAAACTGTCGGATTGGAATTATTTTGGTCCTAAATGTGTTCCCTAAAGCAAAACCTTTTAGTACAGTTAATAAAATGGGTAAACGCACAAATATTTTATTCATTAAATGCAGCAGTTTCGATGATACGAAACACAAAAAGGCTTTCAGTTCTTGGAAAGAAAAGGTGTAAGTATGTGTATATCATTACCTTTATGGTAGCAATACATATTACAGGCTATTAAGTACCTGGTACTTACCCAATAACAGGTACTTACCAAGTACAGATACTTTACTACAAGGTACAAGGTAAGAATCATGTACGTACCCAGTAAATACTGGGCTGTATTATGGATACAGAAAAGACTGGAAGTCAATGCTATGTTAGGTATAGTAATATCAACTTCTGAGTGTGTGTGTGTGTGTGTGTGTGTGTGAGGCACGGATCATCACTGAGAGTGACAAAGTGCTTCCTGATGTAGCAGAGAAGTACAGCACCCGAGTCAGGCTGTCGTCCAGGGATCACACGGCGCCGTCAGACCTCAGAAGCCAATTTAAGGAGTGGGTTGAGGTGTGAGTTAACTGAGTGGGACTTTACGTATGTGTGTGTGTGTGTGTGTGTGTGTGTGTGTGTGTGTGTGTGTGTGTGTGTGTGTGTGTGTGCGTGTAGGGGGGAAGGGGAAAGGGGGTGTACCAGCAGAGCGGAGACAAGACTGTCCATTAGGAGACAGGACTCTTGTTTACTTGTTTACCAGCTGACCTGAACTCTGAAGCCTGGAGACATTAAATACCAGAGAAGAAGTGGCTCGACAGAACTTCTCTGCTCATCGTGAATAAACTTCAATTTTACGACTCTTGAATTTCAAAGATTTTTAGCACAGACTCAGAATAAAGTGAGAATTATCACAGCAGAGACCACCCATGGCTTTAGGTAATTAAATACAATTTTGCATAAATAATTTAGAATGTCTATTTTTAATGAGGAAGATACACAATTGTGATAAAAAAATGTATACATTATTGTTTATATTCTTATCCACACCTCTTTTAAGTTCATCGTTGCTCACTCCACCTTGTTTTAGGCAGTTTGCTCCTTTACTGAATGATTCTCGCCTTTTCTGACTGTGTTTCAGTCTTCTAAATCTAGTTTTTTTCAGTTTTAGATGTCCAGCTGTCAGCTGCGCTAAGGAACTACACTTTATTCACATGTATTGTTTGTACTTATTTGCGTCTAGAAAGATTATAACAAAAAATACGTATTAAAAAATTGAAGTTTATTGGCTTTCAACATCCCAAAAGGTACATGAACTTAGCTTCAGTAACTAAAGGACTTTCTTACACTGATATATCAGTGATAACACTAAGTGATCTTAACAATTATTTTGAAATTAAACATTTACATTATGTTTAAAAAAATCACTGTTTTACAACTTTAGCTGAGACCTATGTACTCTTCTGCACAAGGTTTTTACACTTAATCCATAACACTAGAAGGAAATAAATCAATCATTATTAAAAAAAAAAAAGCATAATGTTTGTTTTGTGGTCATATTATTAAGTCACTACTTCTCCAATTGATACCATGACTGTAATCTACCCCAAATGCTTTATTTGTAGCAAATGTTTAAAATAAATGAAAAAAAGGCATGTTTTGATGAGAATTCCCATTTATTGCAAAACATCAAAGGTCGTCTTTACACGTTTGAGCTTCTTTAAATAGTTTAATGCACATGGCATCACACAGACAGTGTCAGCACGAGAGCTTCCAGCTGAGCGTTCACAGGAAAGGATGATTCAACACGTTTACTGCAGCAAAAAAAGGGGTTATAAAAACAGGATGTGGAGTATCAAAATCAATATTTGTACACACACATACACACGAGCTGCTTGCTTAATTATCAGACAGTAATATTATAACAAGTACTAGCTGTAAGTTAGAAGATGCATTAAAAAAAGACATTAGTGGAAATAAAAACAATACCCTGTATGTATCCATGTGAAACACAGCGAAACCAAAAACCTTATCAATCATTCTTTCAGATTTCTGCTCTTTAAAACGACTTTCTTGTAGAGTTTTTTTTACCTTTAATGGATTTTATGAGCTATTAATCAGTGAGTGGCTTTACTGCGTCAGTAAATCACAAAAGGAGGCGGCATGCTGGTAAAATCAGACATAATGAATGAAGGATTTAGACTTTTTGAATGTTTACATACACCTTTAAGAGACAAATAATACATCTGTAATAGCTGACATGTTCAGTATATAAAGATCATTTCCCTGACCAGCAGTTTCATACTGATTAAAGTATTTATACACGATATTATCTGTACATTTTCACTAACAGCACAACCGTACATCCCCTGACACTCAGGTTTCACATCGCTTCACTGACAACTAGAAGGCATAGTTCTTTACACATTCACAGCCAACTCAAACAGAACGTACACATAAATAGCAACGGTTCAAGTAAAAACTGACTCAGCCACAGAGCAGCCCGCTTATAATGAGCATGCGCGTGTGTGTGAGGCAGGTAGTAGCAGGTTTTCACAGTACGAGAGGCTCAAACTCGGCCTCAATCGCAGCAGAAAGCGTCTGAAGCTGATGGAGTAATGAGTCATCCAGGAAAGTCGGCGCCGTCCACCCAGATGAGACCAGGAGCTCATCAGCGGGTTGATTGGCTCTCAGTGCGTCTTCCTGTTTGCACAGAGACTTTCATCAGCTTGGAACTGTTTTTCCTTGATGTCACCGCTTTCATGTTATCAAAATTATATTTTATTGTGGCAGCGGGCATCCGTTTTATTTCAAATAAATTAATAAAACAGCTGTCCAGTCCAAAAAAAAAAGTTAATTCAAGTTAGTGGTGAGAGATTTAGAGCTAAAAGCTGACAATTATTTTTTTGTTGTAAATTTGTTTAAGTAATAGCTGTTCCAGCTCCTGAAGCTATAATAAATTAAGCCATTTATAAATTTATCTTTAGCCTGTGAGTGGCCAATTAAATCTGCTTTTATGAGTCACTTTTAAAAACACAATATTAATAAGTTTTGCACAGAAGCCTGATAAAAAAAACAAGGTCATGTAGCATAGCTGTCAAGCTGAGGTTCGTCTAACCTCAGGTTTAAACCCTCCTGAATTTCTAGAAAAGGGTACATTTTATATGATGGGAGTTTATCTCCAGCGCAGGTGTTTAAAAGGCTTCTGTCTTTAAACCTGTTAACAGATATTAAAAGTTTGCTTTTTCAAGCCGGAGGAAAGCTCCACAGAGTTTATGTGGTGGATAATCTGGTTAAAAGAACATTTAAGCACACATTCAGTTTAAGAAATGTAACTATTAATGTGACAAAAGCAAACAGTTGCCACAAAGGGGTGACATCTTTAGCCCTGGCATGAATGTGCAAAACACAGAAATAGGACTAAGTAAGTAAGAGGGGAAATGGGATTCATGGCTAAAGGAGAGCAGAGTGACAGGATGATAAGACAAGTAAGACTTCACCCTGTGTGTGTGTGTGTGTGTGTGTGTTGGAGAAACTTCAGAGGGATTGCTTGTTTCTGCTCGTCCGTTCAGGCTACTGTAAATTACCTGTTGTGATGTGGTCCGTACGTGTCCAACATGACTGTGCTGGCCTGCTCCAGGTTCCACTGGTGGAGCTGCAGAAGTTCCTCGCACTCTGCTCTTGAACGCAGCCCCAAGCGAAACAGCTGCTCCACCTGTAACGCAGATGCTGGTGGTGGGACGCGTGTGTTTTTGCACATTGCGATTACTCAGTAGTACCAATCTAAAACACGTCAGACTATCTGACTCTGGGAGAACGAAAATCAAAGAGGATGTAGATGGATAAGTGTTACCTTTAGATAATTAACAGCCTGAGGGATGCTCCAGTTATGGCTCTGCAGAGTGGCCTTACACTCCTCTATTGTGACACCGTGCACTGCTCCTTGGACCTGCCAACAATATCAGCAAGTGGTAATGAAGTTAACAGAAGCATGATTGGACTTACAGATTGTCTGTTTTGTCATAAAATACTAAATTCCATTTAAAAACCTTCCTATGTGAAGAGAGCAGTAACAACAAATTAAGACAACAAATATAAAATATTCTAATTTTTTTTAATAAAAGGCAAAAAAAGAAGGTTACCATTTTCAATTTCAAACATACATGATCATTTGTTCAATAAATCCAGCTGCAATACATTTTGAATTAATCAAAAGCTCTTTGAGGTTTCTCCTCCATTCACAGTAACTAATGAATTCAGTTCCATAGTTATTTGTTCTGCACTAATCCTTATTTAATGATAAAACACCCTTTTAAAATTATGTCACATCTGCTGCTTTTTGAGCAGAGAGTTCTGCCAATTAAAACTCTGTCGATAAAGGGATTCCATTTCAATCAGAAGCTTTCACGTTTTTAAAAACAAGTAAGAAATGCATTTTCAGTCTGCGGCAAATGTCGGCATTTCTACGATTGTCAACCTAGAAAATGAGTGAGGGAAACAAATATTTTTTGCTTTCACCTGTGTGATGCTCTGCTCCTGCTGCATGCTGGGAGGTGCGACTCGCCCATTGTTGTTGTTGAAGGAGGTGTTTGGTTTTGCTCCACCTGGCTGCTGCTGCATCATGGGTTTCACTGCTGCCATGTTGGCTGCCCCATATCTGATGGGAAAACAAAAATGAAAATAAACAATGATGTGAATAAGAACAGTATTTTCACCTCTAGTAAACAATAATAACATCATAATAAATACTGAAATAAATGTCTTAATTTGATATAAAATGTGCAGCAGCTTCTAAACGGATCTTCAGTGGAGAGTGTGTTAAATGCTGTTTTAAGAAAGAAAATTAAAAATTGTTTTATATTGTTTTAAACATAGATTTGTAACTGTTAATGCTGCGTAACTCATTTGAAGTTAGTTCTTTTAGAGAAATAACCCACCTCTCCAGAAATGCTGGTCTCTCAGGCAGGGGGGCGGGAACAGAACTTTGCGAGCTGTCAATCAGTGAGGTTAAGCCACGCCCCTCCCGAAAGGTTAGAGGATCCAGTAAGGAGGTGGAGGAGTAGGATGAACCAGGAACTGCCAGCCGAGACGAATGTAATGTTGCTTGATGTGTGGAAGAGGAAGAGGATGATGGGGAGTTGGAGGACAGGAGGGGACCCAGGAGTCCGGCAGACCGGCGTGGGGAGACAGAGAGAGGAGGAGGGGGCAGGACCACGGGTGTGGAGGAGAGAGGAGGCACCAGGGGGAGCGGGGAGGAGGAGCGAGAGCCTGGCTGAGAGAAGGCGTGGTCTCTGGGTGGGATCTGAGGGGGCGTGTCGTCCTCGTCACCCAGCGAAATGGAGCTGGAGCGGGCCTGCTGGTGGGCGGAGCGGGAGGAGAAGTTGTGTTTGGAGGGGCGCAGGGGAGGGATGGGGCTGCGAGGAGGCAGCACAGGCAGATCCTCGAAGCAGGAGGTGAAAGAGGAGGAGGTGGACGAGGGGGAGGGGGGAGGCAGGCAGATCTGTCGGTGGGGGCCCAAAGGCACAAGGGGCATGGGAGTAGGAGAGGAGGGGAGGGAGCGGCCTGTTGCCATGGGAACCTGAAGCTTGAACATCACCTGTCGACAACAGAAGCCAAAAATCAGTCAAGTTTGTATAAATGTTGTTAATCATCTGTGAACGACAAGAAAAGATCCTGTTTGTGCTCGTTCACCTCTCTCTGGAGCTCCTGGAAGAGGTTGGCTGACTGAGACTCACTCCTGCCCGCCATGCTGGCCGCTGGAGGGGCCGCGGCTTCCTCGTTTGACCCCTTATTGATGGAGCGCACCTCCTGATCCTCTGACTGGTCGTCAAAGTCTGCAGTAACCTCGTCGTAGGCTGGCTGAGGGAGAGGCCAGTCCAGGATGGACGGAGTGTCCTGAGTTGGAGAACCAGGGATATTAAGAGTTATACAACACAAAGGTCACAGGCAGAGTCTGAAAAGTAGAAATGAAAAAAGCTCAACGTGTAAAAGGTTTCATAAAAAATATGATGATATTGTCTTTCAAAATAAAAGGTAAGGTTTGTCCTTAGCTTCACATCACTAAATAAATTCTGTACCAGGACTTCTTAAGTATAAAAATTACGATTTACTGCATTTATTTGTTCTAACATCTCTGTTTTTATTTTTACTTTGATCAACATACTGTAAAAGTGTAATTTCACTTTGGCACTGTTAAAGCATTTTTCAGTTTTGTCTCAAATTAGTTAAAACTCACTTTTTATGTTTAATATGATCACAGTAACGTTCATACCGATGCACAGCAAGTATATTTATGTATAACAACAATGTATTACAGGTCAATATGAGGGAAACGTTACATTTTTATGGATTACCAAATTTTACCTGATGATGGAGCTAAATTTAAAACGCTTGAGATAAACAGAGATCCTGTCTGAACTAGAAGGTGATACTGTAGGAGGTCGGAGAATGTGTTGCTAAGGACAGTAAGACTATTTCAGACAATACAGCAGCTGATCATACATTACAAATTACAAAAGCGCTTTCAAGTATTTTAGACTTAACTTAAGTCATGCAGCCACAGAAAATGACAGATCTTTCATTTTATGCACTTTCCTTCCCACTCGAATTACTCCTCTGTTATGTAACAAAGCCTATTCAAATTAAAATTCAACTGGTAAAGTGACTCAAGCACATCTGAGATGTGTTCGAGCCTGGTTCTGGAATAATATTGTTCAAGTTATCAATGGGATTTTGCAGAAGCTTCAGACCACCAACTAATGCCACATTTGTTTCCCACAGCTGCCGGTCTGCAATGAAACCCACGTCTTTATTTGCATAAAGAGCTATGCAAGGAAATTCAGTCACAAGTGGTAACTTGAAGCACTTATAAAGGCTCTTATGTAGACCTGTTTGTGAACCGGGGATTTGATCACCCCTAAATGCAACTTAATGCTGCTGTCACCAGTTAAAGAAATAGCAATTGGTTAAATACCTGGAACACGAACATAACCTGTGTATTATTTTTCTCTTTTAACAATAAAAAAGTGTTTTTTTTTAATGTTTTTATTTTAGAGGTCATCAAAAATAACGACAACCACGTTTGCACAATGTTGCTGAACTATAGCCAGGCTTAATCCAGAAGACGAGTGAGACTGAAGCTGTGGGGTTGAACTCCTCTAAAACCTCCACAGGTTACTGAAGCATGACCAATCAATGATCAATCAATGAACACCAATCACCTTCACAAAGCACCTGCGTGGGTTCAACCAAGAGAAAAGGTTATTATTGACATTTCCAGGCCAAAGGTCGCATCTTTAGAGAACATGGAAACTATTTGTGAGCACAGACTGCATGCTCATTTTTAACCCTTCTAGAGTTAATTTGATTCGACAATTTAGCGTTTGTGGTTGTGTAGCATCTCTGATGTGCTTTGAAACCATTTGTTTTTCTGTGCAGCAGTGGGTTAGAGGCTCACATCTCCAGAAAGAGAAAAGAGGACATTTTTTCTTCTTATTGCGTAGCTGGCCCCACTGGGGTTTAAGGTTTGCTCTTAATGGAGGAATAAATTGTTTTTTTTCCTTCAAACATCAGCTCAATGAAGCGTTGGACAAAATTGTCTCACATAAAATCAGTTTGCTGACCCACAGTGTGGTCAATGAGCTTTGCTGGTTAATTAAAACATAACATTTGTCCACCATGGCCTGCAGAGCAAAGGTCATGTGGCTGATATCAGGGGGTTGAGCCAAAACTAACATGTTTACTGCTTGTTATGTGAGTTATTACTGCAGGTTTATACAGGTCATACAGGCTTTGTCATGTTTTATTAGTTTTATGTTACGATGCATTCAAAAACGTAAAGCTATATTGGAAAAATACTAGATGTATTAATGTCTAGTATCTAACATTAACAAACACTAAAGAACTAATAATTAGGCTGGAATATGTAGTTGAATCCTGACATGTTCATTAACTTAATTAATTAGAACAATTACAAAAGACAGCTTCAACACAGCAGTAACTGCTCTACTAATCAGCAAAACTAAACTAAACAACTAGTCTTACAGAGTGACTTCTCTGTGAATCAGGTAAATGTAACAACTTCTTGATTTAATTAAAACTGCTAACCAGGTGAACTAAATCAACCAAATCAAACCTAATCTTAGTAGCTATGTGTAATTTGTTTTTTTGTAATTCCAAAGACAAAACTTCTTCAATAACTGCAATGTCCCCTTGGAAAATAAAATTGTTTTTTGTTTTCTTTTTACAACCATTTCGCCACAGTCAGCAATTCGGACATCCTGTTTCCCTATACCACAAATTGAAAATGCTTTATAAGATTTAACGTCCTTTCTCGAATGCTGTGAGCAGGAAACACAAACTCTGTCAGGAACGATGGTAACTGTACCAGATTGAGTAAACACAGAAGCAGAAATTCTTCTTGGCAGAGGCTATATGCTGCTCCTTAGTGAATTACTGTTTGTCGTCTTTTATAACCTTTCGTTGAACAAGACTGTGAACAACAGCATCTGAAGCTGTTTGTGTCTTGTTTTGGGAAAAGCAAAGAAAAGAGAGTTTGAGCTTGTGTTGGTTATATGGCAAATTTTAGAAGACTGGGAGAACTGGGAGTGCAGTTGCCAGGACGTGATGCTGGCGTTCAAGTGGCTGATACGGTGAAGTCTCACTACCTTCAGGGTGTCTTCATCTGGTTGATGTGTCTCCGTTAGCGGGGAGGGAGTAGTCGAGCTGAAGCTGTCGTCTGTGAAGTCGATAAGCGACACCTCACTTTTGGCCGAGCGGACACCGGTCCCCTCCCACGGTCGGAGCTTCAGACCCAGGGACACGCCCAGCTTTTTCAGCCCTGATGAACCGCCGACGTCGTCCTCATCATCGTAATCATCCATCACTGAGTCATATAATGGCTCTGAACACGTATGCAAACAACACAGTCAGGAAAGAGCATCAGTCTCTATTTAAAGGCCAAACCACAGACAGCAGACGGCACTGAACAAAGAGGAAAACTCACTCTTGAGCAGAACAGCAGGCTGAGGCGGACGAGGAGGGGGCTTCTCTGTTAAGAACAAATTTAGTCATTTGATTAGACTTTAACAGAAATTCAATTACTTCCCTACATCATCATTATCAAAAAAGTTAAAAAAGTTACTTACTCTTTGCACGGTTGGGTAGTTTGGTTGGTCTCGCAGTACCAGAATCAAATCCCAGGATATCAGGAGGGTCCATGGGGTTCCCCAAATACAGGCTGAAGAAAGAAAAAAATCACTTTAATGCCAGCAAATGTTAAGTTTAATCAAGTTCCTAAATGAAGATGTTTAAGGAAGGTTACAGTCCTTTACGTGTTTATCACCTCTCCTTTCCACTTATACTTAATTTTGCTGAAACAAATACATTTTTGCTGTCATATAAAACTTCTGCTGCTGTAACAGCTGATAAATATCTGTACAATTCTTGAGCTAGGATTCTTCTGAGCTTGAAGCCACTGTGGGACCACCTGGATATAAATGTCTGAAAAAAAAAAAAAACTGTTGAGCTCCACAAATGGTGCTCTGCTGCCCTCCAGTGGACAGCTGCAGTACGAGCAGTGTTAAAAGTATACATACAAGACTCCAGATCAGAAACAAGATTCAGTGAAGCATCTAAGTGTTGTTCCTTTATAAAATAAAACTTTTATATTATTATTTAAAGTAATTAGAGGAAAATATTGAGTTAAACAACCCTTTCGATTTAAAAACAAAACACTGTAAGCACTCCTAACACTTTATTTCAAACTGTTAAATTTCTGGATCAAACTCTGTATTACACTGTGTGTTGTTAACCTGTCTATTCGGTCTGCGTGTCCCCAGCTCCTGTGAGGGTCTGTGTCTCCATGTCCGGTGTGGATGAAGGAGTGTTTCAGTGGTCGGCTGATATCTTGGGCAGACAGACCGGCCACTGACGTCACAACATGACGAGGGAACTGCCCGACCCGCAGCGTCCGCCTGTTCTGACCTCGCCACCAATAGTGCTCTGCCCTGCGAACACACAAACAAATACATTTAAAAACACCACAGCAGTTCATTCAGAAATATTCCTCTACTTTGTTTTCCTTTGGCAACCTACTAAAAAAAGCTTAGGCCATGTTTCTACGAGATGGAGAATTTTCACAAAGAAAGTTTTGTAGTGTCAACAAAAGGTAGCTTGTTCTTATTCCTCGTGGGAATGAACTTCATTCTTCTTTCACATGACATAGAGCAGTTCTGTTAAAATGCTGCTTTTTGTGCCAGAATTAGTTTGAAACAACGATGTAAAGAAGTGCAACATCTCTGCGTTTTACTACCACAAACTGACCTTCCCTCAATGATAGTGATAACATCGTTCATTGTGATCTGCAGCTTGTCTTCCTCCTCAAAGTCCTGCAGGGCTCTCATGTCTGTAGGCATGGTCTGCAGAAGACAAACACTCAGCATAATTTCTGCCATCAGCCACAGCACAGAAAGTGTCCTCACAAAATGCAGCATAAACAAAATGATGATCCATTCAGTTGTAGATAATTCAACATTATGGCTTTACAGCTTGATATAATCTATATTGCTGAGATTTACAAGGTCACAGCAGTTTGAGTAAAACTGTCCCACCTCGAGCAAGAAGTCTCTGAGAGCGATGAAGGTGGGCCTGTCTTCAGGTTTGGGGCTCCAGCACTGCAGCATGACGTTGTAGATATCCTGAGGACAATCATCAGGCTTACACAACCTCTCAGCCTCAACGTCCACCTTGTGGAGGATCTGCAGATAAGGACATGTATAAATATGATTGAAGCATTTTTTAATATGTTTGTGGTATTGTTTCTTGGCTATATACAGAAATACACATTTTTAGCCAAAACACTCATTTTTTATCCTTTTAATTAATGGTTAAGTGTGAAAAGATGCACCTGGCTCCCATTCAGCCCCAGCCATGGCTCCTGTCCGTGCGTGAACATCTCCCACAAAGTGACTCCGAACATCCAGGTGTCAGACGCGTGAGAGAAGGTTCGAGACTTCAGTGACTCTGGAGCACACCTGGAAACACAAGAGGACAAAGACCGGGATGCAGAGACAGTAAACAATACACTGGATGACAAAAACTTTTTAAACAATTTACAGCCTGCTCTCCTCACCATGGGAAAGGGATTTTGTGACCCTCCTCCATGATGTACTGGTCGGTGTGTGTAGGCAGTGCCCTCATCAGGCCAAAGTCTCCAATCTTCACTATTTCATTGGCAAACAGCAGAACGTTGCGGGCAGCCAGGTCCCTGTGGAGGAAACGTTTCTGCTCCAGGTAAGCCATTCCACAGGCCACCTGCACAGAAACACAAAAAGATGCTCCCGTTTCTACATCTTCAGCAAGCTCTTGATATAAAAATGTAAAAATTAATTTTTAACCACCCAGAAAAAAAAGCACTTGAAGCACATCTCTTCCTTTTGGCATAACTGACCTGCACAGCGTAGTTGCACAGAAGTGAGATGAGGATGTGACCCTGACGCTTTCTGAGACGATCCAACAGGGAGCCCAGAGGAGCCAGCTCAGTCACCTACACACAAACACAGAGCTGATCAACAATCTATAAACCAAAATGACAGATGTGAGGCAGTCATACATGCAAACTTTATCCCAAACAGTAGACATTAAGAATATTTCTGTGAAATGACAATCTGAGAAGATAAAGTGTTCTCTTGTCAGTAAGCATTAGGTAAAATATTCAGGAAGTCAGTAAGTAAAACACTTCCAAGCCTTTTGTCTGTGACAGCTGTTAATGTTGTTGGAACCAATCTCCTCAGCAGTAGATCATGAAAACTGGATAACTCTGATATTTAATATAAACAATATGAAAACAGATTCCTTGAAGGTAAAACTGTAACTGAATTGAAATCGTAACTTGAGCCAGTGTGCATGAGTTACCATCTTCATAGGCTGTGTGAGAACGATCCCGTACAGGCGGATGAGGTTCTGGTGACTCAGGGTGTGCATGGCATTAACCTCTCTGATGAAATCATCCAGACCCTCTGAGTCCAGCACGGCTGCCTTCAGACATTTCACTGCTACTGACAGCTAAAGCGACAAAAAAACAAACAAAAAAAACAAATCACTGCAACCAAAAGTGCGCATGTCTCCTACTTCATAGAGTTCCTGCACTCATAAGCACATTGAATTTTTAGAAATTATCTTATGTCTCTCTTTATCTCACCACTCCACCGTTTGGTCCAGCCCACTCTCCTCGCCGCACCACGCCGAACGTGCCGTCGCCGAGCCGCTCGAACAGCTGCAGCTCTGACTCTCTGATGAGGCAGGTGAGCGAGGCCCCCTGCTCGCTGCTGGCTGGAAGGGGAGCGGATGATGCGCCCTGGGAGAGGGGCTGCTGGGGGTCGGTGTCTGATCGTTTCACTGGAAACACCTGCAGACCCAGAAATAGAAACTAGTGACGGGCTACCAATCTTCAGCTAATAAAGAAATATGATTCTTCGGTGGATGTCCAAAACAAAAAAGCCCTATTATGACTCATTTAAATGCAAATTAAAACAACTCCAGAAGATGTTTTATATACATAATAATTCACATATTTGCAATAAAAATAAAAACAATAGATGTGTTCATGACTTTTATGGACAGAATTTCTCGGTGCAGCCAGGGGGCAGAGGGGGTCAAGTTCGGTGGCCTCAGGATTCAGTCTCTACTATTTGCAGATGATGTGGTCCTGCTGGCGTCATCGTGGTGTGATGTCCAGCTCTCCAGTTCGCAGCACAGTGTGAAGCAGCTGGGATAAGAATCAGCACCTCCAAATCTAAGGCCATGGTGCTCAGTTGGAAAAGGGTGGACTGCTCTCTCTGGGTTGGGAATGTGGTGAAGCCTCAAGTGGAGGAGTTTAAGTATCTCAGGGTCTTGTTCATGAGTGAAGAAAGAAGGGAGCGTGAAATTGACATACAGATTAGTGCAGCTCCTGCAATATTGCGAGCTCTGTACTGGTCTGTTGTGGTGAAGAGGGACCTGACCTGCAAGGCAAAACTCTCTGTTTACCAGCCAGTCTTTGTTCCTACCCTCACCTACGGTTATGAACTTTTTTGCAGTGACCAAAAGAAAGTGATCGCAGATATTTTCTGGACGCCTCCCAAGGGAGGTGTTCCAGGCATGTCCAACTGGGAGGAGATCTCGCGAAAGAGCCAGGACAGGCTGGAAAGACAATGTTTCTCAGCTGGCCTGTGAACACTCTGGAATCCTCCTGGAAGAGCTGGAATAGGTGGCTGTGGAAAGAGATGTCTGGGCTTCCCTGCTCAAGCTGCTGCCCCCATGACCCGACTCTGGAACCATCGATAGATAATGGATGGATGGGTTCAAGTATTTTTTTACCGATACTTTATTTAATAATTCTGTAAAGATGCGGTTCAGATGCAATCCCTGTAACTTTGAATGAGATCATTCACTAATATCAGACGATGAGATCATCCTTTTTAAAAGTCAGGTTTGTGGTGTTTGAATTGCCTGCAGGACAGAGGTGGTACTGCACCTTGCTCATCCAGGACTTGCGTTTGTAGAGGGCTCTTCTTCTCTTGACTGCCTCCCAAAGTCTCCTCTGACCTGAACCAGCACAACAGTTTAACAAATCAACTCTTTAATAATGAACACGTAAATATAAGGGCCCCCATAAAATACATTTTTAGAAACACAGGAAAACAGATAAAAAAAAATCTTCTCAGTTGCTCTCAAGTTTAGAAGACCCACCCGGGCGTCCCATGCCGATCTTCTCCAGATCTTCATTCTTGACGTAGTCAAAGTGGGAGAGTCGTGTGACATTGAGCTCATCGCGAATCCGCAGGAAGTACTGCTGCAGCTGCACATCAGTCAGCAACTCCAGCAGCCACTCAGTGCCCTCCTCACACTGCATCTGAACACACAGGCACATTTTACCTGTTTAATACACTGTGTGAACACGTCGGGACAGAACTTTAGTTTATAACATTTACTTTAAGTCAGTATGAAGTGTGTGTGTGAATGGCTCTGTTATTGAGTGCTATTTTAATGGATACTGTATTACACTGTAATGTGTGATTCAAACAGTTTCAACCTATTTTGAAAAATATTGCACTTTCTTTAAACACGTGGGTATGATTAGGACATGTATAGATGGTAATATTCTTAAGCAAAAAAAAAACAAAAAAAAAAACATAAATAAACTTAAACTCAAATGCTTACATTGAATGTTACTTATTAGCAGCAATTAGCAGCAATTATTAGCAACAAAATGTTGGTTTCTTTAATCATGGATAAACATAGATAAAATAAAAATACATGTAATGATTTGCTCTCTTTCCTCTTATTGTGAAGTGACCTTAAAGTTATCAGTTTCTAATTTGGGCTCAAGGCTCCAACACTGAGTCACATGTTAAACTTTGATGCTTGGCAAATCAATACTAAGACACAAAAAACAAACTTTTAGATTTAGTGCTTTTGTTAAATTTGATTTAATTAGATCCAAATGACTGAAAACAAGTCACTTATCCACTGAATTGCTTTCTGAGCTGACAGGCTTAATTATGATAAATAAACATCCTATAATCAGCTGGAAAATACAAGGTGTTGTTCCAGCCCAGTGTAAGTACATAAAAAATGATACTGTTATCTACAATTATATCTGATCACACTAACACATATGTAATGCAATGACAGAAATGCTGCACATAAATCCACATCTTCAGACTTTACCATTTGTCCCTCGACTCTTCTGTTTCTCTCCTCTTCATCCTCCCCCTCCCCCTCTCCTCTGGTGTAGGGGAGTCGCTGGTACATATAGCTCTCCCCCATACTGTAACGGCTCCTCTCGTCCTTGTTGTCTGATGCTCTCCTGTTCCTGTGCTATTCAGAGGAGGCGTTAGCTCTGCTTTCTTTTGCTCCAACGCGTTAATCTCCTCTCAGCTCCATGATCTCCTGTGTTCAATTGATGCGTGCGAGCGCATACACGAATGCAACCCTCTCTGACGGGGCATTTGACGCTGCTCTCTCCTGTCGTGTCACCTAAAGCTATCTATAAACGCACTCCATCCACCCTCCCACTGCTCTTTTCGCTCCCTGCTGACTCACGGCTCCCTGCAGCGTCGGACGCTTCCATGCTTCCCTTCTCTCTCCTGCGTTTCCTCCTCTCCTCTCCATCTGCTCCTGGCTCAGCAGCCGAGCCCACTGTCTGATGTTAAATAATTCAGCAGCTCGAATCAGAGCACGAGAGGCAGATCTTGGAGGAAGGAGGAGAGAGAATGGAGATACAAATATGCGGACAGATGGATGGGATAATGGAACATGATCCAAACCAAAGAAAAAGGATGTAGAATCAATTCCCAGAATGCATTTAATAGATGGTGGCATGGAGATGGAGCCGCAGCTTTGCCAAACCCAAACAACTGAAGCATTTCTGAAGACATTAAAGCATTCAATCACACACAACCCCAGCGGCAGAGCAGCATTATTATTATTTCTGAAAATACATGGAGTATTTTATCAAGCAAAGGTACTGCCTTTCTTTGATTTGTAAACTGCTCATGGACACTCAAGGAC
Source organism: Kryptolebias marmoratus (assembly GCF_001649575.2). Taxonomy (NCBI): domain Eukaryota; kingdom Metazoa; phylum Chordata; class Actinopteri; order Cyprinodontiformes; family Rivulidae; genus Kryptolebias; species Kryptolebias marmoratus. Next base: position 10,949,690 of record NC_051450.1, on the reverse strand, counting down.
AAAAAAGATGAACAAAAAAGCAGCAAAAAGCAGCAGAAACCTTCCGATGTTCTTCACTGCTGTTAAAATAAATGTAATTTTAACAAATAAAAGATACCGCGTTGAGGTTTCTTAACGACAATACCGTCAATATTCCCTAACCCACTTAGTTTTCTGTATTTTGTTGAAATACTAACTAAATTTGAATGTAAATGTTTGGATATGATGATGTAATGGCGATTTAAATCAGCCAACTTTTCTGAGTGTTTGATAAAACAGTTCATTTTAATTTACCTCCATGCAGTTTAAACTTTATGGTTTAGTTAGACTATCAGTTAAGTTTTTATTAAACAGGAGTTTTCAGGATTCAACAGCTTTTACATGAACAGAATAAAATTTAAAAAAATCACTGAGGTTAGTTCTTAATCACTTTTAGTGAACTATAACCATGTTTTATTAAACCTTTTATAGTATATGCAGATGATTCACACTTTTATTTTTCACATTATAGTGAGAATCCAATCTTTGTTTATATATAAATAGATCAAGTCTTTTTATACTTGTCATTGTTTTTAAACAGGAGTGGCCTTGAAGGAAATGTTTAGAATATGGTTAATTTTTATTATGTTATTCACATCCTAAAAGGTTCTAATTTGACAAATTCTCTATTATTTCCACAAATATTTGTTGCTACACAGGTTGATGGCCTCCTGCCTGGACCTCCTTAGTGTTATCTACAATCCTCACAGAGTTAGTGCTTAGGTTTAAATTAGGTCCTAAACAATCCATTAGGCAGATTGCCGGACTACGAGGAGATACTGCTTCATTCTGTCTTAACCCGCTCAGTTTGAAACTTACTGTGATCATTTATTGATGCGATAATTTGAAGCTGCATAAACTATAAAGCTTTTAAAATATGTTGCATCTTATTCAAACACATCTGAAAACTTCATGCTGCTGCATGTTGCACAAACTACGAGTGGTGTCTTCGTGAAACGTCAAGGCAATCTGCAGACTTCTTGTCAAGAGGTTTTGTTTTGTCTGAGTGAGAAAATGCCTAACCTTCAACATACAGTCTGGATCAGACTTCTAAGTGTGAAAGTGTGAAGTATTTATTATCTATTCATTTTTTTCAGTCTTTTCTGTTTTTTGTCTTGGTGAATGGTGATATTTTAGTTCGTTTGTGCTCCAAGCTCAGCTCCCGACTGATGAAAACAATGAAGAACTGAAAAAAAAGTGAGACAATGGGCTGTTACTATTTGCGACGCGTGACGTCGAATTTGACCGAACTGGTGAATGAGGAGCAGCAGGAGTGTCTCTGTACGCGCCGTTCATGAGCCTGAGTGTTTCCTGTGTGAGCGCTCGTTGAGGAGAGAACAAAATGTGAGCTTTCGTCTCTATGCCGCACACGTTTTTATCGAGGGCGATGCTCTAAAAATACCAAAGCTAATTTTAGCTTTAACTCACTGGCCTGGATATAGTGGGAACACGTTACTTTAGTTTCTTCTCATGCTAAAATCAAATATTAGAGATTCAGTTCATATTGTGGAAGAAGAAATATTAAACATTTAATATATCCACCTGCTTTGCTTGCAAGAATATATTTAGAGCAGAATTTTTTATTTAAATTGTCAAAACATACCTCAATGTATGACTGTATAAAAGTTATTTTTTAATAATTAGTATTTATTCACTTAAACCACAATATTCTGGAAGACTACAATAAATGTGGGATCAGTAACCACCTCTACAACTAAAGCAGACTATAAGGTTGTAGTTTAATACATTTTAAATGCACCATAATTACAAGGAAATTGTGGTCTGAATGTTTTGGCCCGTTAGCATATGTAGAAATCCGTCCTTACCCTGCAGAAGATTTCTGTGGGCTCAGCTGCAGTCAGGAGCGACTGAGTTGACTTAAGGTCACCTGCTCACAGCCATGGATGGAGGGATGTTCCACCTACAACGTAACAAGATGGATAACCAGGTTATCCACATCAAAACTGCCTCAACATCATGTCAGGGTTTAATCTGCTCCTCTAAACGGAGCAGCACAATAAGTCACAGCTGTGGAAGAATGAAAAATAAAAAAAATTAAAAATCTGAGCTGATGGTGTGACAGACCTGTTGCTAAATGCTACAGAGCATACTATGAAAAGAATCATTTTATTGGCTTTATAAGGCGTCTTCAGACTCAAAGACAATAGCATTCCTTAAAGGAATGAATATCACCCACTGCCCTGCATGCCAAAGTAAACAGAGATCTTTCGTAATCTGAAGTGTGTGTTTGCAATGACTCTCAGCTACTATCACACCAGATCTTGGCTCAATATCTGTAAAACTGACCGACTTACATTTGTGTTTGCTAAGGTTGATCAGCTGGGTTAATCAGGTGTAGATGCACGTTCAGTCATTACTTTCCAGTAGTTTCATTAAAATTCGTATTTCATGGCGGCAGGCAACAAAAGGTCAATCTTACCACAAACATGTCACTTTATTTTTATTTTAAGGAAGATGCTAAGATTGTTACATTATCGTATCGGCTGAAATTATAATTATCTAGCTTGCCTATTTTTATTTCCACCTACAACTTCACATCACGATGCCTTTATTTTATCTCAAATGTAGGAAGCCTTAACACTCTTGCTTGTGAAGAGTAAATAATTAAACTGTTTGAGTCTGGAGGTGGTGTAGGGGTAACCTTTTTCAATAATTTCCTCAATTTAGGTATAATTGTTGCAGATATGGACTAGTGGATATGTTTTGTATGATTTCCCAGGCCGATGAGCATCAACAAGTTTAATATCTGCAGTCTTGAGGAAAAAAATATCATATTAAGCTTTCACAAATGTGAAGATCAGACCTTGTTCATTTCCTTTTCTGGAGTGTTACCCACTAAAACAGGGTGCTTACTCACATCTAATTATCATCTTATTAATTCAAAACAAATAGCTTTAATATCAATCTCAAATTAACTGATAATCGTACAAGTTTAAATTATTTTCTTATTCATACTAATATAAATGTAAAGCCAATATTCCCTCAAGCAAACAGAGAAAGCAAGTGTAAATATTTAGTTTGATTATTATCATTTATTACCAGGTTATATAAGTGAAATGGATTCTGCATCCTGTAGGACTGTGTGCTGCTACATGATTGGCTGGTTTGAGAACAGCATTAATCAGCAGGTAAACAGGTGTTTCTATTAAAGCGCTCTGTAATTAGTATAAAATGGCGCTCCTCTATGAAAAGTGGCTCAAAGTGCCCCGACCGTTTTTATGCGTTTGAACCTTATTAGACAAATGTGGACATTTTTAAGCTCACTCCAAAACCACAACAGGGAAGAAGGCGGCAGAAAGGATTTGAACTCAGTTAATCTGATTTATAGCCCTCCTTCATATCAAAGCAGGTCCTGCTTTTCGGTGTCATTATTACAGTCGTGTTTGGACGGCTTTTGGTTAGCCTTCTTTTGCTAAATTTACATGTTTGTTTTTGGTGCAACACGTTAAAACGGAGCAAGTAGCAGAAAAAAAATAATTCCCACCGTACACACCAAAAGATGACGGACTTAATAAGGGGAGGATGCGGTCCCTCTTCCGCCGGTCAGTCCTCGCTCCTCCCGCCGCTCTCAGCCACCGCAGCCCGGCGAGAAAAGCTGCCCCGTTTATTGAGGTAGATTCAACCGTTATCTTCTTCTCCCCGTGTTTCCGTAACGCAGTTCGGTGCGCGTGCTGGGATTCGAGCGTCACGGTGCGTCAAAAAACGTTCAGACGCTCCGCTATGACCGGAAGAACCAAAACAGTGGCTTTTCCGGTCCGAATTCAAAATAAAAGCTCTTGTTTGGATCGATTAAAAAAACAAACAAAAATCTGTTCCCTTTGGTTTTCTATTTGTCAGTTTCCTATTCTTGTTTATTAGTTTAAATGAAATAAAGGGTTATAATTAAACTATGAAATAAAAAAAATATAAAAATAAAATTTGAGTATATCTGGTCCTGCCTTAAAGTATTAAAGAATAAAAACAATGAATCCTTATTATTACCACACATGTAGTAATATACTAATTAAGATGTCTTTCAACTATTTATACTAATGAAGGCCACTGACATGTGAGTGAGACCATTTCAAGTAAAAAAAGTTGGCAAACCCTTAATTTGTTTTTAAAAAGTCATAATTTTTTAAAACTTGTTTTCAAAACAAATATTACACTTGTTCCTTTTTTTTTTGTCAATTTAAGCCAAGAAAAACCCATAAAAAAGAACTGAAGAGAAGTTGAATTGAAATTTCTAAATGAATGACTAAATGAATTTAAAAATAAATAAATGATTCATTCCATATTTCCCTTCAAAACAAAAGTCAAGCTAAACGATTTGGATGAAAAATTATCAACGAGGAACTGAAACATATCACATATACCTTATACCTTTTGCTTTGATAAAAGGTCAGCCACAGACATAACGAACAATTAGCCAAAATGATTTATTTTTTTCCTGTTGATTTTGAAGGTCACATTATGTGTAATTTTAACAATAATGTCTGTTTATTTTCATTCTAAGCTTCAGCTTTAAACACAGTGAGAAAGATCTATCAACCAATTTCTATCTCAGAATTTAAAGAAATGCCCGATTCATTTTAACACCAAAAAGACAGAAAAGATGACTTGAAATACCCACGATGTACAGGTGACAAATCTAAATCTGGAAAAAGGAAAGTATGAAAGCTCTTACAAGTTTAGAGTCTGAGCTATAGTTCAGTAGCACAAAGTGAGAAGAAAAGCACACAGTGAGAGTACTGAATGGTGGAATAAATGTACGTGAACGTTGTTAGTTTTGTTGCCCTATGAAGAAACAAGATGTTTGGAGGTAACAAGGTTAAATTATTACTTATTTTGGTGGTATACATGCAGCTAATGAATACAGTGCATTTAAAATGTTCAGTGTTGAGCTACTTAATCAGAACCTAAAATTAAAATGTGATTTATTCATTTAGGAGAGGTGGGCAATATCTTTATATCATATTTTAAAACAGCTACTGCGTGTCAGTAAACATGCTGGTTCTTCTCTAATGTTAAAGATTGGAGTTTTCTTCTTATTCAGAGAAATTCAAGTTTAAATTATTAGTCAGTGTATTTGACTACTGGTATCCAGATGGTGGAGTTAAAGACTTGTAAAAAGCAGAGGTGATGACTAATGATGTGATGAAATGGACTTCAAGCTGTTTCATCAACTTCTAATCTAATAACAGTGTATATTTTGTGATTAAGCAACAATAATAAAAGGCAAATTGCACCCTCACATTCTAGACAAATGTTTTGTTACCCACCTCCCCTAGTGAGGTTCAGCTTGTGTTAAACCATAGTACAATACAGACATCCAAACATGATCAAAACAGGAAGACAACGTAGACGTTCTGAACACTGCACCAACGTACGTAATCCAAAACAAATGAACCAAAAAACACAAATATGTCAAGTATAAAACTCTGGGAAACACTGTCCCCGATAAGTTGTTCCACCCTTGAAGTGAAATATGAGAGACACTGCTCTCGATAAATACACAGCATACAAAATACAAACACACACACACACAAAAAAAGAAAAAAAAGAAGGGTAGGCAAAAACTACCGTCACTGGTATTCATCATGGAAGACACTGCTCCCGATAATGGGTTTAAATTATGGAAGGCACTGCTCCCGATAACGTCATTGCTGTATTAAGTGCTCCAGCGTAGAGACTTCGCAAACATAAATGGCTTTATTGTAAATCATAACCAATCAGTTCAGATAATTGCGCCAGAAAGAGGTTTGAGAATTTGTCCGTCTCCTTTTGTTTTTATAAAATTTAACATTTGCGTTGCCATAAATTAAAAATTTGCTAAATCCGTGCCTAGCTTTGAGGCAAATAAAGTCAGTTTCATCAAACAGTTTCTAATCTGGATTTGGACAAACCGATTTGAAATTTAGTAAATCTTTCTACCATTTATTTCTCCCATTTGACGCATATTTGGACGGGCCACAACCTAACACCTCATTCGAAAAGTTTTTCCAGCACTTCACAAACGGGAGAAATAACTGCCAGAAAAAGGAAAATGTAACGTTATCTGAGCCTCCATTTTGTCAGCAACAATTAAAGAGTCACTTCTGTAGCAGATGCTGCTGTGGCTTTCGACAGTATAACCGTCATAATTATGGAAGACACTGCTTCCGATAATGCTGTATAAAAAAAAAAAAAAGAAAGAAAAAAAGACAATAAATATAGTGGGCACTGCCACTGATAAATATGAAAAGTATAAATAAGGTCTCAGTGCTTTGATGGCAAGAGGCAGCAGCAAAAACTTTGCCTATTTCAGTATGTTGGTGAAGTAGGAGGCGAGGTGAATTCATCAGTATCTGTTTTTTCAAGTATTTGGTTCACAGTTCTTAAATTCTATTATTTGTTTCCCCCCCAATAGGATCTTTGAAATTAAAAAGAGGAAGAAAAAAACCATGTCAAATTTTAAGGATGGGACCTCTGATTGTGCCTAAGGTGTTGATGTTGGAGCACTAAAGCTAACTTTCAGACACGACCTTCACGCTCTTTAGATTTCGTCGTCGATGTCCCAGATGTTCTCCACCATGGCGCTGGCACAGCCCTGCAGGTTCCAGGTGGCCAGGGCCAGCTGGGTGCGGAGCTCCTCCAAGTCGGTGGTCTCTGCGATGGACGCCAAGGTGTGGGCGCCCCGGCCGAGCAGGAGGTGGCGGAAGGGAGTCTCAACAGGGGACACGTACGGAGAGAGGAGGGAGTGCTCCACCTAAAAGTAGGAGAGAAAACATGATCAGAGCAGGATAAATCTTTGCTTCATTTGAAACAGCATTCCACAGAATATGGAAAGCCAGAACCCATCTCTAGAGCTCTACAGCTGTATTTGACTTCTGCAGGGCAGCTCTTCTCTGAGAAAACATTCAAGGCTAATGCCCAGTTCCACAAACAACACCACTGATCAAAAAGAATTCCTGAAAAACTGGTTCCAACGTGCATATCTTCATTCCAAGACAGGTTATTCTGTTAACATGGGGGCGGCAGCCAAGGTGAGTACAAAGTGGACCAAGGCATGTTTACAAAATAATGTACAAGACCTTAAATAAAGGTATGCAAGTTGTGCTTACAAATATAGGTCACAATTTTTTTTTTAAATTGGCTGTTTAAAACTCGGCTGCAATCCTCTCTGATTGCAATTTTGAGTCATCAACAATCTCCCACAGCTGCAGCCCTTTAGCCTTATTAAGTTAATGTGCAATCTGCAAAACACTTACAACACCAAGATAAAACATTCAAATTCCACAAGTCGTATCTTTCTCTCAGACTCTTATTAGTCAATTTGTGTGGTTCTGAATATGTTGCGTTCATGACGAACTTATAAAATGCCTTTCAGATTTTCTACAGATGGTCAGAAGTCATATGAGGGGAAAGCTTAGACAACATAAACTCCAGAGGCGTACAGCTTAAAAATGAGAAAACAGACAATTCTGATCTTACCTTCATGATCCTGTCATTGAGGAGTCGGCAGGCCTCACGGTCAGTTAAGTCTGTGTTGGCGATGGCGTTGTTGATGTTGTCAGCTGCTCGCTGGTATGAACCTCGAGCTCGATTCAGCCAGTTGGGACTAATACCCTTCAGATCACCAGACTACAGAACAAAAATCAAAACGCAGACTAAATGAGCACACGTCTAGAGCATATATCCTCCTTAGCATCTTAAATTAAAACAAAACTACAGGAAAAACTTAAGCCTCAACACTTAAAGGGATTGACCTTTGAGAGCTGACTGATGCGCCTGTAGATTTTGGACACCGCTTTGGTGAGGAGGCTGTTGTATCGGCTCGGGTCCAGGATCAGCAGGTGGTCGTGGACCAGTCGCAGAGCCATCTGACCAGCGAACTGGGCAGCTGTCACCATAATCTCACTGGTGTGTTGGTTGGTTTCGTAATTGAGGTGATCTTTGTTGTCCAGGTCGGTGCCGTAGTAAGCGTACGACTCAGTCTTAAAAGACGCAAAGTCAAAAAGACTATTAGATATATCCAAAAGGGAAGTACGAAAAGTTTGAATGACAAACTTTGAAATGATTATCAAAGAAAGATAACACAATTTGAAGAGAAACTCACATTCATTGAGATGAAGTGGAAAGAGATGGAGGGAATTCCAGAGGAAGCCAGGAATGGATAGGCAGGGTCATCCATTGACATCGGCCTGAGTCTGCATGTAGACATAGACATTTAAAAAAAAAAAAAAAAAAAGATTTTGTTTTTCGAGCAGAACTTTTTGTTGTTTTTGAGTGTCACCTGCTCTAAACAATTTCCCCAAGTTACTTGTTAAAAAATGGATAGAAATGAATTCAAATCTTACTGGTTAGACTATTTTAGGGGTGGTGCTGAATGTAAAAAGTAGCTCTCAAGATGTAAAGGCAAATGTGCTCGATAAACAACACTGCATTCAAATTCAAAGGCTGAAGGAACTCCTGCTTCACTTTAGTAATAAACAAAACATTTCTGTCAGGCTTAAAATGGGGTTTTTATACACTATAAACATTTAAGTTACCGTATTTCAGAATTTGGCAGAAAAATGGTTTTGACTTGTTTTGTGTGCACAACACACTGCATACACCTCTGATTGTTTCGTCAAAAGGCCATCTAAAATATCAGTTTAAGACTCATTTATTGTAGGACATTTTACCATTTAAGATTGTTTGCATTAGTAAAAAAGAAAAAGTTTCTTTTTTATCTCGTGGAAAGTTGCCCCCCCCAATTTTCCCATTCCCCAGTCATTTTAGAACTGCAGGACAGGTGGTGTTTTATCTCCAACTGCTGTTTAAATGCAATAATTTCCTCCCACTTCTATGTAATTTTTTTGCCCTTTGATACTGGTTTTCTACTCACACTTTGGCTTCCCAGTTCTTTTCTCCCATCGTCTTGTACATTGTATCAGAACCGACAGGCATTTTCACCTGCAAGAAAAAAACAAAAAAGTTGCAATCAGTGCAGCCCGAGCTTGTTCCCACACTAGTCGGGTCACTACCAAGTTGTGTTTTACCTCTTTCATCGTGCTTTCAATGAGACCGTTGAGCAGCGGACTGGCTGAGGCTATGAAGCTCCCGCGACCTATCAGACGCATACACTTAATCACCTGACTTTATTTTTTTAAACAAATATATGAATATATGAGTGTGTGTTGTATATACCCATTACTACTCCATCCAGACTTATGTAGGTGAAGACACTTTTGTCAATCGAGGACATGTAACCCTGAAAACAGACATTTTTTTAAGCACTTAACCATTTTTCCCCTTTTTTCCCCTCATATGTGCAATATTTACCTCCAACCACTCCGTGGCTCCAACACTTCCGTACTCTCCAGCACTCCAGCTGGCGAACACCAAGCTTCTTCTGGGTCGAAAACCATCTAAAGAAACGAAAAACTTCCACATCAACTGCAAATTTTTCCAAAGGTGGAGAAGCGATCAGAGACTTGGCAGATTAGGCTCTTCCTTGCAGGAGAAGAACATTTTGGTTTTTTTGATCAAATCTACACTCATTTCACGGAATTCTGTAACAGTAAAAAGTAAATTAGTGTCGTGGCGTAGATTTAGATAATTTCTTACCTTCCTCCACCATCTTGTGGAAGGCCGTGGCCAGCTCCATTAGCACAGAGGTGCCGACGGTGGCCTTGGCAAAACCTTTTCCCCAGGCATCTCTCTGCGCTCCCAGTACAACATAACGATCTGCCGTTTCATGCAAAAAAACTCTCTCAGCACAACACATTTTCAGTTTTAGAAATATAATAATGCCCCCACACAAATAATGTTAGCTGTACCAGGATCAGTGAATCCTTTGATCACTCCGAACACGTTGTGGAGCTCCTTGTTGACCAACACGTTGTTCACCTCAACAGTGACGTTCTCAACGCCTCCCAGCTTGTAGGACACGGACTGGAGCTCCCCTTTAAAACTGTTGCTTGCGTCAGGGCCACCGATTCTCCTGCAAGCATCAGATGGAGTGTTTTTATGGTTGCAAACGGCTAATGTTTGACTTTGTATTAATCAGCAAAAAGCTTGTTTTTTTTGGGGTTTTTTTTGTGCGTGTAAGAAATCTTACTGTAGAAGAGCTGCAGCCCTGCTGGCGGTGATGGTCTGAGCTGGGATTTTAGGGAGACCAGATGAGTTTGTTTGTGCAAACTGGGTGTGATTGAAGGAGGGGAACCCAGGGGTGTAGGGGTCACCTGAGCCCAGATGGACCTGGGGTGAAAAAAAAAAAAAACAAAAAAAGAAATTTTAAATCTCTGCTTTCTTGACCGTTAGGTTTATTCGAGTTAACATGTTACAAACTCACATGTCCATAAAGTTCTGTGTTTGCAACAAGTTTGTAATCTTGAGGATCAAGGTAGATTAGAACACCAGCGGCTCCTTTTTTGGCAGCGTTGTCCACCTGAACGGGCGTAATCAGACACACAAAACAAGCTTTTGGTTCCTTGCCAAACCCCATTAAGGAACTGGAAACTTTTTCCTGTATTGTCGTATTTTCTCAGCAACACATTTTCTCTTCCTTATACAGCGTAATCCTTTTTTGCCCTGACAACATAAGCCCACAAACACACACACCTGCTGAGCAAAACTAATCTTTCCAGCTCGAAGCAGCAGCACAGAGCCAGTCAGGTCGATGCTCTTCTGTACCAACTCCAAATCCTCTTGACGACCGTAGCTTCCATACACCAGTCGGCCCTACGGAGACGAACATGAACACAAATCAGAGACCATGCGAGGACACGCAAGATCAAAACGCCGCCCTTTGAAGATAGAAAATTTCCCCAGATTTTTAATGGGTGTGAACATAAACCTTTGCGAGAGACCCTCCATTAAAAATATGTATTGCTGTTAATGTGCACTCATAGAAAACATTTTTGATCTGATAACTCAGAGCTAAGAGCTCCCAAGTTCATTACTGTAATTCTTCAAACATATTTGTGTCACACAAACTGTACCAAGTTTTTTTTTAGTCTTTTAGTTGCGAAAATAGCTTCTGTTAAGCAAATTTGAAGACGTTTCTTTATTTTCTGACTCACCTGAACTCTGCCAGGAGCACTGTAGGCTAAATACCCTTTAGGTTTAAAGTCATCTGAACCAAACTTGACAGAATTTGGACGGTTGCTGAAAAGAAGAGAGTAAAACCATTAATCCATTTTCTTTCAAATTGTTATTTTTATGCATATTTGGCTACAAAGTAAGTTGGTTTAATTGCATTCCTTTATCATGTAAAACTTTAAAGGCGATTCAAAGCAAAGCATGACTCGATCTCCCATCAATAAGAACATGATGAAGACTGCGGGGTGTCAAGTTCATAAATGATGAAGGAATTCTGTCAAAAGTTCTCTGTAACGGAAACCAGACCACAGTACCAACCTGTCTGGCGTTTGCAGCTGAACGTAGTGGCGGTCTGTCCAAGGATCCATTTCCAGGTTTTTGAATGTATTAAAGATGCTGTTTGCCAGACTTATGTCTTCTCCACTTCCTGCTGAGCGCTTGGGAAGATCAAAATCCCTGCAGAGAGATGAAATAACTTCCCAGCTTCAGGTTCCACCATTCTAGACAGGACTTTGTGTGCTTTTCTTATTGTTAGTGGTTTACAATAAGAGGAATTTAACACCCAGTGAAAACAATGAGGAGATTAACTGTGGACAATAAAGTCTCACTGAATGGTGTGATGTACAGAAAGTTAAGTGTGGACTGTTAGTTTTGGTTTAATTTGCCATGGCTGCTATTGAAAACTGTCAAGGTTTCCTTTAGAGGTAATTCATGTTAATACCATAATAAAATTTGACTAACAGAGCTAAAAGGAAAAGTGGAGTAAAGGGTTTGAATAACCTCACCCCAAATATTGGCTGCAAAAAACTGCCTGAAATGACAGCAAATATAAAAAAGCTTAGGTTTCATTTTGATCAAATTGTCACATTAGGATTACAGTAAATTAAATCAACTTGTGAAAAAGAGAAAAATCTTCTGATATTATCTTTAAAGCATTTTTGAAGACAATAGAAGACTTTGTCTCGTTCACCATTTTTGAATGAATACATAAATAAAAGGAACCATGAAACCATGTTTGTTATTTTTTTAAACCCTTTGTTTCGACATCTTCCTTTACACATAATGGACATGTTTCGCTGTGATCTTCCCGTAAAACATTAAGAATGCTCTCAACCTCTTTCATCTTATTCAGATGTTACCTCTTCCTCCTCAACTACAAAGTAAAAATAACAAACCTGCTCATTCTTCCGGGCAGTCATTTACTCATGATTAATAATCTGGCAGCGGACTCGATTGAGTGTTTGTGTTTACAAAGCAAGATGTGTTCTCTCAGATCCAGGAGCAGATATGAGGTCACGCGAGCTGGTAGTAGTGTGAAGGTGTGCACACAATGAGCATACCTAAGAGCTTCTTCAAAGGCCTGACTGGTGAGTTTGTCTGCGAGGAGCTGAGTGACATCCTGCCAGGTCGGCTGGGCATCTGGAGGCGGTACGGGCCACACTGTCGACGCATTCATCCTGTCCACTGGATTATCCGTCTTCTGCTCGCAGCTCGACTCCGCACGAGGTTTGTGGTGGCTGATGTAACCCACCAGGTAGCCTGGAGGGGACACAGTCCAGACAGGGGAATCATTAGTTCCCTGTTAGATGATTTTAAAGGAGCTCATCTATCTGTTATAACAACAGCCCTGAGCCACATGGTGCCTCAAATAGTACATTCATTTTACAACAACTAGTTGCTTTTCACTGCCTTCTTAGGCCTAATAAATGGACTAATGAAAAGAAACTAACTTGCAATGTTAGCACAAATAGAAAAAAAAATTTCCCAGCTGTCTGAACAGTCAGACTTCCCACACAAGCGCTGGACTTTACAAGTTGCAACATTTTCTGAATGCCTTTTCAGTTTTGAAACAAAATTGCACAAAACCTGACATTTGTCCACGCTGTTTTGTGTCAGTTCATCCGCGCAAGGAGTGATTTCAACAGACATGTGGTTGTCACAGTGAACAAGATGATAAAGAGATGCACTGCACGGCCAGCAAAAAGAGCAGAAATTAACCTAGAATGTCCTGTAACTGCTACTCAGTCTCACCGTTTCATTAGACATTGGTCGGATTAAGACTCTGACAATATAACTGCATTTTCAAAAGAGTGTTTGGGGTTGCCATCTTGCCCAGATTTATCAAAGCCGCAGTTTTCCAGGTTAACGTTGCATTTTAGGGTATTAAGAGTGTGACACGACAGACAAATATGACTGGAATAAATAGAATATATACTTAAATTTGATTATATACAATATATTAGTAAGCAGGCCTAATTAGGTCTAAATTTGTTATAAATTCATCATTATCATCACCCCCTAAATCAAATATCTGATCCTCCAGAGTCTACAAAGAACAATTCTGGCTCCTGAGCACAATATCATAGATATATATAATAAAATATTCATACTTCTTTTAATTCTGATATAGATAAACAAATGCAAATGTGTTGATAGTCAAACTATATAAAGTCATGGTCAAGTATTTTATATACTAAAAATTAAATTACAAGCTGTTATAAAACAACACTGTACACAAAGATAGAGGACCTAAATGCAGATTAGCTAAATTCAGTTTTGGTTTTAAAGTAAACACTTTTTTGTGTAAAATATTACTATTTTTTTCTTGTAATCCCCCTTTTTGTAAAGCATTGTTGGGGAAAAGGACAAACTAATATTATCTGGTTTACTAGCCTCATTAAAAAGCCTGAAAGAGGCCGTTTATTTCATGCTAACTTTTGTAGCATGTGGCGAAACGTTTGTTTTTAAAAGAAAAACAGGATTTGTTACTTCAAAAAGACGAACGAGTGATGAACTCTGATAGATCTGATATCCTTTCAGGTAGCAAAAAGAACACAAATAGCTACTTAAAAAAAAAAGAAAAAAGAAAGGAAACTAAGGAAATTCCCCTCTTTAAGCCACACACAGGTGACAGCTGGCAGAAACAGGTCGAGAAGGAGAAGTGCAACATAACTATTTAAATATACCATCTTAATAATAATTTAAACCAAAGAAATGGTTTGACATTAAAATAGAGGTTTTGACACTTTGGCTTTTTAACATTAGTAAATCTCAAATCTGGTCTATACCTGTGATCATTAGAATGTTTTTTTATGTATGGCAATTTTTAGATTATTTTCAAAATAAATCTGAAAGTCACAGTTTAGAGTAGAGAATAATTGCTTACCCTTTCTCATAGATAAATATAAGAATATTAAACTGCACCAAATGTGAAAACTATGCTGATTTTCCACAAACCCCCACTAATAACAAAATTCTCCAACATTAGTTTGAGTTTAACATTTTGACCTTTTTAGTGTTTAAGTGCAGAAAATAAAATGGTATGTTAGCCTATAAAGGAACACATTGTTCTTTCAGCACTAATAGATGTGAAAATGGAAATGAAACTAACCAAAAATAAATATCAGCAGGACTCCGAGGATTACAAAGACAACGGTACGTCTGCTCTGACGATGAGGAGCTGGCCTGAAGCTCGGCGAGCCATGCGCCTCCATCTCTGTGGCGTCGTCGGACAGGTTGACCTCGGCGTGCCGCTCCCCGTTCTCCCCCGGGTGCAGGGTGAACCTGCTGTACCGCTCACTCGTCATCTGGAGGAGATAGAGTTTCATTAAAAACCCATCCAGTCAATGATGACATATTTTGCCAACAGACAGACACGTGTGTACGCAGGCAAAAACCTCGCTAAAGGCGGTAAATTAACATGAAAGTGAAAGTCATGAACTGCAGTTTCTTTTTTTTTTTTTTTTTTTAAAGGAAATAACACTCACCATGCCGTTGAAAGCCGACCTTATTCGGTCCATCATTGCTGTTGCTGATCTGGAGAATAGAAGACAAAGATGAAGTCACAAACAGGCACAGGACGGGTGACAACAAGGCAGTTAGGGTGGTGGTGTGTACGTGAGGTGAATCAGAGCAGCTTTTCTACTAAATGAAGGGTGGGGCTTCTCTGTAAACTCAGGCATTTCCTGAGGCAGGAAGGGAAATGGAACATACTACAGAGGAAAAAAAAAAAAAAAAATATATATATATATATATATATATATATATATATATATATATATATATATATATATATATATATATATTTTTATTATTTTTTTTTTTTTTTAAACACAGTCCTCTGCATATGGATTATATCCTCAATGAATTGTATACAGGATTAACCTAGCTTAACGTTTTCTTTTTTTCCCCCCAGGTATATTTTCAGCTTCATCCCGTGCTGCTCAAACACTGGATAAAGATGGTGAATGACACGTGCTGCTTCTGTACCAGTGGAGCAAATGCAGTGCTGCATTAATGAGAACGGACTGACTTTGATGTTTGAAATGAAATCAGCTCCAGACCCGAAATAAATCCATCACTGCCTCAATAAAATTAAATATTTGCCGTTATGTTCTGCACGGCTGGCTGAAATCACATTAAAATCTCCAAAACGGGTTCCTTCTTTGATGGAAAAGCCTCATTTGCGATCAAAAACCAGACTCGACCTTCATTTGACACAATGTCCTATGATTACCCTCATCCAGTGTTTGCACATAACAAAACTTTCCAGATCCATGTTATCAGTTGTTGATTTAACAAATACTGCCACGAGGTGACTTAAGGAAATGTCGTTTAACTGACAAAACCACACGTTCTCCTTTTTCTCTCAGGTGTGTCTGCTTCCTCATAGATCTCGGCTGGCGCAACACCTACAATTAGCACTGGGTGTCTTCCTTCCTGAACAGATGCAGGAAACATCTGAAACAAACATCTAAATAAAGATTACCTGGTATCAAAACCTAAAGCCCTGCGCTTCTCATCAGACATCCAAATCTAAATTATGCTTAATTTAGCCTATTTCGGCTCATCTAGGAGGTGCTGCCTGCAGAAAACTACAGTCCTGCAATGGATGCTGCCTTTAAAGCTTCACTACCTGTACAAGAAATAAACAAGAATGAGAAATAAAAGGATTAGATTAAAATGAGTAACTAAAGTTTAAACACAGCAAATGTCCAGCTAACCCCTTTTAGTTGCCTTTTTATCATGATTTTAAAAAATGAATACATAGATAAATTTAATTAAATGGTCAGCACTTTGTATGAGATGAAAAGTTTACAGTGAAACACATAAATGTGGAGGACTTATTTCAGCAGGCTGCAGTGTCATGACTCAACCTTTGGCTCAGTTTACGACTGACAGGCTTTGGGGGTTATTTGTTCGTTTTTTGTTCCCCCCCATAAGGGTTATTCGCAGTTAAAGACAAGATAGTCCAATAAGTCATAATTGCTAACAAAATTACGAGGCTAAAACAATAAAAATCTTTAAGACTAACAGCGAAACGTTGTTACTTAATGGAGGACCAGCGATAATTTGCAGCCGAAAACATGGTGGGATGTGATCTCGAGCTGAGCATCAACTGTACGGCACTTCCTCCCGGATCACGACCGTTCGGTCAAACGGAGGGAGGATGAGTTATATAAAGCGAAGTACGGAAAAATAAACAACAGGGGTTGTAATAAATGCATTAACGTACACATAAGCGATGTAATTAAAAAAAATGATTTACTTCACCTTAACAACGCCCTCTTTCACTCCGAACACAACCTGTCTTCCAGTGATTTGCAGCATGAACGATTTCCTGTTTCTTCTTATTGGGCTGCGCAGCGCGACGTCTCAGTAGTGACTGACGTCATCACGTAAACACGCAAACTTTCTGTTTTGGCGGGTTTTTGGTACTTTGCAGGAAGTGTGCTGTTGAAAAAGGAACAAATAAATTATTAAATTAAAAAAAAAAGCTAATCTTAACAATCTAACTTTATTCATGAATTAAAAACTATTAAAAAATCTATTTTGTTTGTAGCTAATTGAGTTGTATATATTTATATATTATATGAGCTAGACAATGACAATAAAGATGATTTTAAGGGCGGCAATTCAGTACAATGCAGACTGAGGCACTTCCTGCAGGGATTTTTTTTTTTGGTACTTAAAATTTATGTAATGCAAAATTTATTAGAGGAAACATCTTTTTTAAAGAGTTTAGATAAGCATGCATTTTAGGACTAATTAGGTTTTTGGCTGATCTTTTTTAGATCAAATATTAACCTTGCTATATTTTCCACTGTATCACTTTCACTGTTACTTCTTATTATGATAAAAGTGGGATGGTAAAAGGATTTAATTAATTGTGGTCTCACATTATATTATATATATAACTTTTGTGAGAGTGTATAAACTATCCAAGTTCTTATTTGATCAATTTAAAATGTAAATTTTGTTAGTACGCCAACTTTTGAAGCGACTGACGTATTTTCTAAAAAGTATTGGTTCCAGACTTTTTAAAATCTCATCTATTTTTTTGTAATATCTGCTAAATCAAATAATGTGAACAAAACTATTTTGCGCATCACAATATCCTACATAGAAGGGAGGCCTGTTTACAAGGCATTAAAAAAAAAAAGAAAAACAAAAAAAGCATAACAGATCACTGATGACACAAATAGAAGAGAAAAATACTGGAATCAAACATATATATATATATATATATATATCCATCCATCCATTTTCTTTACCCGCTTCTCCATTCCGGGTCGCTGGGAGCTGGTTCCTATCCCCAGCAGTCACTGTGCGAGAGGCGGGGGACACCCTGGACAAGTCACAAGTCCATGGCAGGGCCACATAGAGACAAACACAACAAGCAACCATTCACACCTATGGACAATTTAAGAGTCACCAATTAACCCAACATGCTGGTTTTTGGTCTGAAGGAGGAAACCGGAGTACACCCATGTATGCACAGGGAGAACTTGTAAACTCCACCCAGAAAGGCCCCAGGCCAGGAAGCGATGGAGAAGCGGGTACAGAAAATGGATGGATGGTCTTTAGGTTAAAATGATTTGGTTCAGGTGGTAATAAAAATCATATATTTTGTTTACAAATATTACTAATAGTCATATTTTCTCGGCCTGCCACAGTCAAGACATAATGCAGTATATGATAAAACTATAGTAGAAAAAAAGTTGCATTAAGCTTTAACATCACATCTTCATTAAATATGTGTACATAAAGGGACAGTATCTGTGCAGGGGCTTCACTATTTCTTCATTAACTGGAGTTGAGGACACTGCAGTAGCAGCTTTGTCCCAGACGGTGTCACCTCAGTGCTTTGTGTTAAATTTACTTTTCTCTCGAGGGTGATTATGTTCAACTGTGGATGGTGAAACAATTGTCTCTTAAAGCTGCAGCACAGACGGCACGGGTGAGTGGGAGACGATCTGTGTGATTAGTTATGCCCATATAAACATACAAGGCTTAACCGCTCTGATGGCTGGTGAAGTTTAGGCTGTTTTGCCATGCAGCCTCCTCTATTTTGGTTTCCAATGCACACATTAGCGTTAATGTAAATGGGAACTGATGAAAGGCTTTTAAATTGTAAAAGAAATAACTTAAAATGCCCACAAATATGGGCCTAACGTTGACGGATACAGCCTTCAAACCAGTAAATACTCCACATATTCTAGGTGTTAAAGAGTTGGAAATCTTTATTATTGGTGCTTCTAAAAGAGAAAAGTCTAACACCTGAAAAAAGCTCAGTCCAGCAAGTGTTTTACAAGACTGTATTTTTGAGTTTTCTTTGCTGCGTTCAGCTTCTCCTGCCTCCCACGTCTTTGCTCTCCCGTCAGTGTAAGCCTACCAGCCATCTGCTTCTAACTTTTCTTTTTTTTTCTTCTTATGGGATTCTGCAGAAGAGTTTGGCTCAGGGCTACGAGGGAAGATTTACTTTACTTTCCCATGGCTATACTGATATTTACACTTCGGAGCCAATAGTTTGAAGAGCAACAGAACTCTTGAAACTGAAAATGAGATGATCAAAAATCAGCTTTGGATATCAAGTCATTGTGTAGTTAAGCACTAGCTCATCTTTATTTTAAGGCTTGAATATTTGATCCACATAATCTACAGTTAACTATAAATAACCAGGTTTATCTCCGGTCTTTTGAAGTCCCTGCCTCATAAACTTTCTCATGATTGGTTGGTGCATTTTGCAGAGGACCGCATAACTAAATTTACATCAAGCTGACAAGGGATTGTTGTCAAAGTATCAATAATACCTACTAAAAGCTCTTATTAACAGCAGCCCTAGTGTTTGAATTGAAGGTGCTACATTTGCAAACTGACTGTCTACATTTATGTTCAAAATCTAAGTCCCTACACCTAATGAATACTAAATGAAAACATTGAAATGATCACTTTAAACAGTATCAGTCCACATCGTAGTTTACACACAAGTCAAGGTCAGACAACAATCTCTTCAGTCTTGAAATGCATGTGAAAAACAAGCTGATAACTTCTCACTCTGCAACAGTTTATCAGATCCTTTCTTATCCGTGCAGCCGCTCAGAACAGCTGATAGAGAAAATCTAAATTCATCATATCTTTCTCCTGACTTTTGCTGCATCATCTCGTCGCCCTCTTTCTGCTGCCAACAGCATATTCTCCCCCCCGTGAGTGGGCATGAGAAGGACAGGACTACAGCTCTGCATCAGCATGTTGGTAGAGAGAGTTTCTGCTCTGTTTGTTTGTTTTCTGGATAAAAGTGATTACATATGTTTACACACAAATGGACTACACCATGACATTTCCTCACACCAAACACATCAAAACAGGAAGTTTTAGTCGCAACGTAAAGCATTTAGGTTCAGAAAAGGTTTTGCTTTTGCCCATCAAGCTGCTTACTTTAAAATTGACCAAAGTAAATATAAATCATGTGAATTTAATTTTTTTATATACTAAATTTATCTAATGGAAATAAAATAAATCCTGCTATTTTTATTATATTTTTTTAAACCAATCAGTTGGTGAGTTCAGGACCTTAGCAGGGCTCCCTGCTAAAATTCCTTCAGTTACATTTGAGTAGCCTTTTGATTAGCTATCGCGAGATTTGGTGTTCACAAGCGTCCACTTCAAAGACTGTTGGAAATATGACAATTGTGATTCCAAAATAAAATAAATAAATAAATAATCCGCTAATAAAGATTTTTTTTTTTAAATTATTATTGTATAACCTAAATCTAAACAACGGAGAGATAAAGAAAATATTTCAAATATAAATTTTCAAATGAAAAATTCAAATACTAATTAATTAATAAAAAAAAGATTTTTAGTTTACAAATAATTAAAAATGTTATATGTTTTTTATCTTTATATATTTATTGCCAAATGTTTCAGTAATTTATTACATCAGTATTGACTCCAGAAACATAATTTGCTTGAAATTTTATGCATTCCTCTTTCAAAGTTAGATAATTATTAGTGGACATATTCCTTTTGACAAGCAACACTACCACTGCATAAACTATACTATTTATTGTCAAAGCAAAAATCAGAATAAAAGCTACTGCAGCTGTGTTTTTACTCTGTATATGTTAATTGGTAGGTAAACTGTAAGGGTTTAGAGGTTTAATAAAATAAATAAATTAATTAATTAAAATGTAGGAGGAAATGTGGAGAAGGGATACAGAACCTGATAGAAAAATAATATTTTTAAATAATAATTGACTATATAAGTTGTGAGTAGTGAAGCCACAATAAAAATGACTAATGGATTTGCAGCTCCCGTCAGGTTAAACCTTATTATGTTTGTTTACAGTCTCTGACATTTTTGTAATTAAATTACATTATTTGTAAAAATGACACCCCTGAAGTCTAGAATTAGTTGAAATGGTAAAGGCTTCTGAAATAATATTGCATACAAGCCAAGCTTAATAAAAGCCTGGTGTGGCAACAGAGGAAATATTGTGTGTATTTCTTTCAAGTATACACAAATTAAATCATACAACATGGGGTTGTCAAGCTGTCATTTTAAAGTTCCTTACTTGGTAAAGGATGGTTACATGTTTAGCTTGTCCCAGACTGGTCCTTGTACCAAGTTATCAAAACACCAATAGCTTGTTTTTTTTTCCAATCATCTACCTGAACTCCAGTTAAAAGTTAAATTCATCAGATCTGACGCTTGGCTGAAAACAGTAACAAGAAAAAGGATTCAGGAACTATTACCACTTTGTACCAAATAACAAAAATCAAGTCCAAAAACAGAATTAAGGGTTAAAACTGCTTTTTTTTACACACTGAGTCATTGTGTTATTGCTCTAATAACTGGATTAAACACTTTCTTATTATTTAAAATAAACCATTCTATAACTCAATCATAGATTAAAGTCCTGCTGCTGAAATGTGAAGGTGAAAATGTTTTTGCTTATATCTTTGTGCATTCTGTTGCCTGAAGCTTTAGCTAAATCTCTCATGAACCACGGGACGAATTTCAACGAAACTCACAGATTGTATTCATTGGTTGCACATTTACAACTGATTAGCTTTCAGAACCAATCCAGTTCAAGATGGCTGCCACAGGCAACTGACCGTAGAAACCACATAAATGGCTATAACTCAGTCAGTTTTTTAAATATTGCACTAAAATTTGGTTTGCTAGTAGGTGAGAGTTATTTACAACACATACTCCAAGTGCTCCTCGCTGAGCAGAATCTACGCTTAAAACTTTGGCATTAGTTGTTGGTGTCATCCCTGTTTGTCTGTTAGCAAAATATCTCATAAACCACTGGACAGATTTTGATGAATCTTACAGAAAGTAGTCACTGGATGTACATCTAAAACTGACCGACTTTGGGAGTCTGTCTAATTTGAGATGGCCATCACAGCTAATGAATAGGATTTTACACATAAAAAGCTATAACTCTGTCAGTTTCACAAATATTGAGCTAAAATTTGACGTGGTAGTAGCTGAGAATCATTTGGTGTGGCATGAGATTGCACATAAGGATGAGGTTTGATCAAATGGTCTGCAATTCCATAATTTCTTCCGATCTTAGTCTAAAAGTCTGGCATTAAATATGGCGAGCAATATGCATTTTAAAATAGGTATGCTAGGCCTTTAATTTAAAGATGTGGTACAACTTAAATATTGAAACTATAATTTAAGAACAAGAATAGGTACACAAATCCCATCATTTAGGTCTATCGAGGATATTTTTGTAAATAGATCATCAGTCTGAGTGGGCAAGTTATTAAAAGATCCCATCTCATTAAACTTTAATGATAAACCTTTTTGAAATAAGTATTTAGTTCAGCTTATTAGGAGCAATGGGATTTTCCGTCCCTTAACACAGTGTTTGTGCCACCGCCATCTGTTCTGCGTGACGCATAGCGCGACACGCTGCGTCACGGCGCGCTCACTGCATCATTTACACACAGAGCTGTCGAAAATGCAAAGAGGGGAGCTGGACTTTACGAGGTGCACTTGAAGGCAACGAGATACACACACACACACACAGAGAGAGAGAGAGTTGTTCATCAGCGGTTTTTCCGTTTTCTGGCCGCTCTGTGTGCCTCCTCCTCTGTTGTGTCACTGGACAGAAAAAAAAGAGGAAGGAATATGGTTTCGTGTGACGCTCCTCCCGTTCGAGCGCTGCTGTAGCGGATCTGTGCAGACTGGAGGCTGGGGCTCGGTCCGAATAAAAGCCGCATCCGTACCGGAGACTCGCCGCCGTCCCTGGGACCGACAACCCTGCAGGAGCACTACCAGCACACCGGGAGACATAAATGGGTGAGAAGCCTTTTTTTTTTTTT
>NC_051450.1:10842943-10926764 GCF_001649575.2 Kryptolebias marmoratus | reverse complement strand
CCCCCCCTCTCTCTCACCTCTCTACCTCTACACCCACCCGCCACCCCCACCCACCTCGACCGCTACGCCAACGTCCCCCCACGCACAGAAGATCTTCGCTGTAAGGGACCACCACAGCCGTTTTTGTGGTCCGTTTCCGAAGGTTGGTCGGAAAGCCACGCGTGGGAGTGCAGCGCAGATGCGCCCCCACCCCATTTTTTTTTCTTTAGGGAAGCAGATTGATGAGTTGCAGATGTTGACACGTTTACATTCACACTGTCCGTGAAGCCCACTGTGTTGCACAGTGCTCAGCTTTGCGCGCTCGCGTGTGTGTGTGCGTGCGTATGAATACAGGCCTGACTGCTCTGATCTTTACCAGTTGTTTTCCCACCTCAGTTGACCACAGCGCATCATGACTGGGCCTGCTGCAGATTAGGTGGTCCACTGATCAGTTGAACGCTAATAAGATACTGACTGTCTTGCACATGTGTGTCCTGCAGAGCCACAAAGTCTGACCTCCCTTTCAAAATTATAAAAATGATTTAATACATTACTAAAGGCCTAGCATATTTTGAAGGAAGGCACATGCTCCGCCCCCTTTCATGCCAGACTTTTGAGAAATGACAAAGTTAAAGTCATTTTGGTTAAACCTTGAAAATAATGTTGCACACAATGTCGTGCAATATTGCCGTGTCTCGCCTGAGCTTACATAATGTGTTAGCACTTGGAGCATGGGTTGCGAATGACTCTCAGCGACTGCCACGTCAAATTTTAGCCCAGTATCTGTAAAATTCACCAAGATACAGCCAAGTTTGTGTAATCTAAGGTTGATTTGCTGTAGCGGCCATCCTGAATTGGGTTGACTCCAAAAGTTAGTCAGTTGTAGACGTACATCCAATGAATAGTTCCTGAATGTTTCATTAAAATTGATCTAATGGTTCATGAGATATTTTGCTAACAGACAAACCGGCTTAACTCCAACAGCTGATGTCAAACTTTTAGACAAAGATGCTACGCAATGTCTTGTTTTTGAACTATGCGTCGGGGACGACAATCAGCTACTACCACACCAAACTTTAGCCGAATAGCTGTAAAAATGGCTGAATTGTACTCATTTTTGTGTTTGCGAAGATCACTTTGCTGCGGCAGCCATCGTGAATCGGATTAACTTCAAAAGTTAATCAGTTGTAGATAAACACCCTGCGATTAAGTTCTGAAAGTTTCATTGACATCTGTGTAGCGATCCATGAGATATTTTGCTAACAGTACAGACAACTGAACACACTCATACGCACACATGCACAGACACGGGCAAATAACATTATAGCTCCACTTCTGCCTTTGGTGGCAGGCGATAATTATTCTGTTTTATCGCTCGGTAATGAAGGTAGCTTTATGCATTAACTGCAGCTCTTCTTGTAACAAAACCTATTCTGTACATTTTATATGCCGCCATTCCATTGGACTGCTCTGTTTGTGCCTGTCTGCAGTAAACAACCAAGGCATGGCTAACCTCTGGGTGCACACTTCCCACACACATAGTATACATAATTGTCAGTGCTGAATAACCAGCATGGAGTACGTAAGTACCCATCCCACCATCCTAAACCCTAAAGTGCTCATTTCATGGCTATTTAAGACGAGGTAATTAAATTAGCTAATGAAGTACAAAAGTAGCTGCAATTGAAGTTAATCTTTTCCTGCATAAGAGCCTGGTGTAACAACAAATTACTCACCAGGGTGCATAATCTTTATCGCCCTCTGCCTAAAACGGTAAAGGACGTCAATAATGTTTTTGCCCATGTGAGCTCGTTAACCGCTGGACGGATTTTAGTGAAACTCCAAGGAACTAATCATATGATGTACACCTACCGATTAACGTTTGGAGACAATGAGTTTCAAGGTGGCTGCCACAGCAAAGCGATCTTAGCTTACGCAAAAAAACTGCTCTGATTCAGTCAGTCTTACGGATAATCAGGTCAAATTTGGTAGCTGAGAGTCATCCCCAACACGTCCTCTGAGCACTAATTGATCTTTATTTAAAACTCTGCCATTTACTGTTGGAGTCAACTCTGTCTGTGTGTTCAAAACAGATCTCATGAACCACTGGATGGATTTTAATGAAACTCTTACAAAGTCATCATTGGATGTACGTCTACAGGCACTTTCACAAAATGCCTAAAGCCAGGACTTAGATGCCGACTTGGTGCGATTTTTAAATGAAGGAAGTGCCCAAGCTGGCTGCTGCTGTAACTATTTTTGCTTACAAATAACCATAGAATAGCATTCTCACGAATCAGTATGACATTTTTCAAACTTGGAGTTGTTTAAGGTAGTCTCTCACTGCGCTGCAACTGTTGAAGAGTAGTTGGCGACTCCAGGTTGCAAGAAAACAGATTAAACTATTCAGTGTTTGCAATTAAGCTTGTTTGCATGTGCACGTCTTGGCCGTGCACATTATTTTGTTGTCCACCTCCATCCGTGCTTGCTTTGTATCCACCTTGGCCATGAGCTACTACATTAAAGAGACTTCCTGTGCAAGTTTTGAAACAACACACCACTGGTGCTCTGTAATTTACAAAAACTAAACTGAGAAAGGTTCGAGACCCCTGCGACAACTCTGTGACTATTTCCTGAAAAAATTAGCTTTTTTTTTTCATGTTAGGGAAACATGTTCTATAATCAAGTGACAAGGCTATGATCCTCTGCAACGTACTTGAGGAAACAAGAAAAGCCCTGCAAATGTTTTGAGACATTTTGGAGACTCCCAAACGAATGCCATTTGCCCACTAGTCTCCAACAGTCGCAGCCCATTAGGTAGAAATCTGCTTTGGTCTTGGTTCCACTCAGACTAGCCATTACTTCTTAAATTTGATCAGAACTAATCAATATGTCTCCAAACTGAGGTTGTTGAAAGAGCTATCTACAACAGGTAAGATATTAAGTGTTCATAACCCTTCCACAGAACCCCACTCAAAAGATCTGAGCTATTGATTTAACAGGGATATCAATCTACCTGGAGATTTTGAGTTAATTGCGTTGTTTTTTCTTTGTGGGCTTTCACAGACAATACTTAAAGTTAGTTCTGCTGTGTATTACCTTCAGTTTCCTAAATGTATTTTGAACAAACCTTTCACGTTTATGCGCACAAAGACAGCCTCACTTGTGTCATTTCTACTCCGTCTGGCCAAATTCTGTTTCCCTTTTCCTATGTGAAACTGAGAAACACTTCCTGCCAGCCTGGCTCCTATCACCTACTCTCATAGTTTTTTTTTTTTGTTTTTCTTTATGTGGCAGACACCAAGATTACTCTGAATTCCGAGCAGACAATGCAAGTCGAAGGAATATAGAAAGAGTTTACCACAAGATTCCCTCAACAGCAGAGAGGATGAGCAGAGAATGGCAGGAATTTTCCCTTTAATGTGGGAGAATGCGCTGCGGCCTGTGATCTGATCCACAGTTGGAAGTGGGTGGCTTCGACTCTCAGTGGGCTCCAGTCCAGCCGGCGTGAATGTTTTACTGACAGAAACATGCAGCTGCTCTTGACATCGCCGGCGAGAGACACTGAAACTCACCAAGAACTAAACACAGGTCGGCTGAAAAAAAAAAAAAAAACTCTCTGAAATGTCATCCCGGCTCTGCAGAGCTGTGTGTGTGTGTGTGTGAGGAAGTTCCTATTATCTAAACTGGCTGCAGCTGTTTCGAGGATGCTTCAGTCTTCATCTCAGTTCCTGCTTCTTCGTCACTCAAGTGGGAGTTTTGTTTTGTCTGCAGGCTTGAAACTATTCTGTCTCCAGTCTTGACAAGGTCTATAGACTTTTTTTTTTAATACACCACCAAAGCACGACCTCTATTATTAGTTTAAGCAAAAAGGCTTCGCCTAACAATCATCTAAAATGTAATGTATATGGTGTTATCTTCTAAACCACTGAATGCATTTAAATAACTTTTTTAGAAAGTAATCATTAGATGTTCATCTACAACTGATTAACTTTAGGAGTCAGCCCGATTCAATATGGCCGCCACAGCTAATCAACATTAGCAAACACAAAAATGGCCCCAACTTAGTCAGTTTTACAACTATTGAGCTAAAACTTGGTGTGGTAGTAGCTGAGACTGATCCACAACACATACTCTGAGCACTAACAAATTGCGCAAGCTATTTGTTTAAAACTTTGCCAGCGACTACCGGAGTTAACGCTGTCTGTTTGTTAGCAAAATATCTTTTGAACCACTGGAAGGTTTTTAATGAAATTCTTAGACAGTAGTTATTGTGTGTACATCTACAACTGATTAACTTTTGCAGCCAGTCAAATTCAAGATGGCAAAGATATTTAATCATTCTGGGTCATCACATTCAGTTCATTTTACAGACATTGAGCAAAAATTGTAGTAGTTGAGGGTCATTCCAGACACATACACTGAGTGCTAGTAGATTGCCTTGAAATAAATTCCACCATTTAGATCCAAATAACTTACTACACTTGTGTGGGTGTAGGGATGGCCATGTTTTAGTTAAACGCTATT
Organism: Kryptolebias marmoratus; assembly: GCF_001649575.2. Lineage (NCBI taxonomy): Eukaryota > Metazoa > Chordata > Actinopteri > Cyprinodontiformes > Rivulidae > Kryptolebias > Kryptolebias marmoratus. The sequence goes on along the minus strand of NC_051450.1, from coordinate 10,922,258 downwards.
CGGATACCTCAAGTTGAGCTAAAGCTCAGTATCGGTGTAAGTTTCTAACCGTATAAATCAGTTGTACATTTCAGACAATAAATCAAGGCTGTTTATTCAGAGTCTCATTTCTCCTGGACTCCGCTCCCTCTGTAGAGCTGCACATAAGACACAGCTCCTCTCCACATTTGGCGTAAGCGTTGTGTTGCTGTGCCGTTGTGTCAGCTTGCACCCACTTTTTCACTCAGTGATGAGCAAAGCCCCAAGCTGTCGTCATCTTTTGGTGAAGTTGTTGCCAACAAACGGGGTGGTTCAGGTTCTCCCGTAACGCGGCTTAATATGGTTGGCAAGAACGCTGTCAAAAGCTATAAATTCACACTTCTCTTTACTGAGGAACTTCCAATCATAGGCTATTCACCACTTCTCCACACCCATCACTAAGAGCACCAAAAAGGGTTTCTGCACCGAGTTACTGTCACATCTGCGCCTAATCCCTTTATTTATCTCAAGCCATGATCAAATCCTTCCCATCTGAACTTGTTTCACAGCCATCTCCTTTGTCTGTTTAGTATTGGTGTCTTGTGGAAGTCTTCTTCCCTCCCTGTGATCTCAGGACGGTTCTTGACCTCCAGCTGTACCACATCTTCTTTCACAAACAGTAGTTACATCTGACCTCTGTCATCATTGTGTGTTTGCCATAGCGTATGAGTGTGAGGAAATGTTGGTGGAGGAAACTGCTTGAGTCACTGCTACCCATTTCTGCTGTAGTTCCCATGGTTACCCAACCCCAGAATCTACCCTCACCCCCCCACCCCTCTGCTAGCTGCAGTTTAGACAAGGATCAAGCCTCGGTGGCTAGCATCTGTGGGCACGCAGATGGTTTATGCGCACGTTCCACACATTTTATTGTGGCGTATGCAGCTGCACAAGTTTTCACTAGGAGTGTGTGATGTTTACACAGAAAGGAACACCAGCCAGAAACTTCAGGAGGAGTTTTGTTATGGCTCACCTTTGGCCCTGACTGGCGGCGCTGAGTGTTGCTGCGTAAACTCACTCGCAGATCCTCCAAACATCCCCCCAAATCTAACCGATGTGACAGCTCACATTTGGGCTACAACTATCCCACACAACACCCGCCACAGTCTGAGTTCCGCCCAGCTGCTCATCCTAAACACTGTGGGGTAACGGATCCAGAAGAGTCAAACGTGGTCCAGATTAGATCTAAATGTGTGGGCTGTTTGGGGAGGTGTGTTTGCATGGATTTGTTAAAAGGGGTTTCTTTATTTCCTTTACTAATTATTAACTTTCATTTACCCTTACTGTGCACTGTAAACCATAATCAATACATTTTTTTACCTACTGTAATTGCCTTTGTCGGTGTGTGTGTGTGTTTGCTTGTCTGTCTGTTAGCAAAATATCTCCACTGCACAGATTTGATTGTAATGCTCTGAAAGTAATCAGGGGATATGCATCCACAATTGAATATCTTTTGGAGTCAACCCAATTTAATATGGCTACCCCAGCTGCCTTTTCAAACACAAACATGGCTACAACAGACAATTTTACTGATATTGAGCTCAAATTTGATGTGTAAGTAGCTGAGAGTGATTCCCAACACATACTCCAAGGGCTAACAGATCACACAAGATTATGGGTAAAACTTTGGAATTGATAGTCAGACTCAACTGTATCTATTTTACAGATAATGAGATCAAATTTGGTGTGCTATTAGCTGAGTATCATCAAATCACTGAATAGATGAAAGTAATCAGTGGATGTACATCTACAACTTATGACCCTTTGAAGTCAATCAATTTTAAGATAGCTGCCATAGCTAATCAGCCTTAGCAAACACAAAAATGGGTCAGTCAAAACAGCTATAACTTTGTCATTTTTCAGCATAAAATGATCTCAGCTTAAACGCTGACATGAAAGGTAGTTGGTGATGACGAATGCTAGGCCTTTATTGTTGCATATTTTGGCCACTTTTACGTCTGTCTTCAAACAGGAACTTTTTGTTCCTTTCAGGGGCTTTAACTTTTTCCTCACTACATCAGTATCCTTTAACAGATGGTGGTTACTCTGACTGCTCCCACGATTCATTTAACTCCAGTCACAACTGCTTTGTCTTATTTCATCAATGCGTTCATCACAGATTTTCTATATTCAAACTCCAGTGACTCAAAACAATTATTCTGCCTTTAGTACTCTATATATATATTATGCAATTAGCATAAAGGTGTTTAAGGATAAGTAGAATTGAGTGGCTGTAATGCTTCACATGTGTGTGAAATTGAATGTCTAAACAGGGATAATGTTTGTTGATTTTAACGTCTTGTGTTTGACTAATCATAATATGTTGCAGCTCTGTGTTCCATGTCAGCTTTTCAGTCTTGACTTTTATCTCCACACTCCAGAGGGTTTGCTACACATGTTAAAAGCTGTTTGGGAAAGGTCATGTGAAGGAAGTTGGTTAATGTCACTGTTTTTTTTTTTTAAAGACAGTCAAAAAAGGAACAAGAGCATTTATTTTATAGGGTGTTGCTCTTCCTTAAGTGAAGAAATGCTCTCCCAAATTCTGTAGTTTCCAGCTCAGCAGGCTGACTGATCTAACCAACTGTGCCTTGGCCACACATAGCCTGAAGCCTCGCAAGATGGATAATCTCCTAATTGTGTTCTTGTGAATCACCTTGTAACATAAACTCCGTGCCACGCTGCTGACATGTTTGGAGGAAGCAAGAAGTAGCACAATGGGGCGTAAATTGGAACATCAGGAGCAACATCCCCGGAGATTTTGAGACGAATGTCATTTATTTCAAAGGGGTGCATTTGAAGTTCACTCAAGTAAAGCTTCCTTTAACACAGCGTCTCATCTTAATGCGTTAAGGATTTCCATCTGGGGATATATGAAAGGTGACCTTAACAGCCTCCTTTTGTGTAAACATTAATCTCTGAAAAAGATAAAGATGATGCAACTGAAGGAAGTTCATAAATCTTACGTTTAAAACGCAGACAGAGAATAACAGGAACAAACCTGAACTTGACATGTCAAGGCGCCCACACAGTGAAAATTAAGCACGACGTGGTGACAAAAGACAAACAAAACCTGGTGGTATGTACGACGAGGGATGAAGCTCACGCATGGATGTGGAAACTTTCTTCATCAGCAGTTTCTACTCCGTAGTAAAAGTCTTCGTTCTCAGTCACCATCAGCGCAATTAAACCAGTATCTCACCGGGCTGCAACTGTTGGAGATTACACAGCGGCTTAAAATTTGCAGATTTTCAGTTGCAGTCACAGTGAATTCGAAGCGTTTGCAACCAAGCCACCAGCGAGTCACATGTCCTCGTTTTGCATGGCAAATTTTAAAATAACAGCCTGTTTTTATGTGTGTGGCTTGCAAAGCTGTATTCTAGGCTGTGCACTTAATTTCGTTGATCACGCCAAGACTTTTCGTAAATGTCCTCGCAAATGCCGTTCGCCAACTGGTTGCCATCAGTCGATGCTCAGTGAGGTACTGGTTTGAGCGCTGGAAACTTCCAGAAATATTTTGCCTTTCCAAATAGTCCTTTTAGCCTTTTTTGTAGATTCTTAATCATCCATGACATGGCAAATCCTAATCATTTTAAAACAAAGCAACTAAACTTTTTTTCTTGGTTTTGTCCTATATTTGATTATTATTATAATTATTATTCATTTAGTTCTTTTCTTTTGCAAACAGCTTAAAGAATTACAGTATGACCAACCATTAAACTAAGGTTTGTGGTGTACTTATCAATTGCATGTAGGTGTAGATTTCCAGAAAATCCAGTTCTGTAAACAAACTAGCTAATAAAATGAGTTAGCGATAGCCAGATGCTAGTACTGCAGCTACCCCACGTGGCAGATTTACATATTTATTTTTCATCTAGTTCAAGGACAAACTTTTAAAATATAATTCAATTTTATAAGACTCATTTTTAATTTTTTTTTTTACTTCTACATATTTTAAAGCAGACAGCTTTATAATGAGATTGCCAGAATGTGAAAGAGAACAAAAAAAAAAAAGAAAAAAGTGTGGGTTGACTTATCTTTGTCTTGAAATGCTCTGGCTGTCAGATGTGTTTCTCATCTATTAAGTCTCATTTATAGCACTGCGTTTGTGGAAAAGACAGATACAGTATAGACTAATTAAAGAAGCCCTTTTTTGAAAATGGGAACAATGCAAACACAAGCAAAAAGAGGAAATGCTAAAGATAACTGAAATGAAATTAAAACTTACAAGAACCCTTGTATGGGAATTTTCAAAGCACATTGTGTAACCCTGCTCTAATATAACTTTCAGTGGTTTGCATGCGTTCCTTTAACTTTAACTTGAATCAATAAATAAAAGCTGCAGAATTATCAGATGCTAAACTTTGATACAGAGAATTTAGAAGCACGCGGCTCTAATGTGGCTAACTCGAACTCTTTCTCTTGTTCTCTAGTGGAGGCCGTGGTGGAGTTCGACTATGAGGCTCAGCAGGACGATGAGTTGACCCTGACAGTGGGCGACATCATCAGGAACATACAGCGGGATGATGGAGGCTGGTGGGAGGGCGAGCTGGGCGGACGCAGGGGGCTTTTCCCTGATAACTTTGTCCGAGTAAGTAAAGTTTTTTTGTTTTTTTTCCCCTCCCTTTTTGTGCCAGCCCAAAGAAGATCCTTCACATACAGCCACAGAAACAAACAGATCCTTGTGGCATTTGTGTGAGTTCCCGTCTGTATTTTTAGTGCGGCATAATGACACTTCTCACATCTCTCAGACTTTCAGTGTTCCTTTAATTGACTGAGAGAAAATCATGGACATACAAAGAAATTCAGATTTTATGTTTGCGTTGAAATCATGCAGTCTTCCAGTCCATTTTCTCTTTTGCACAGTGCCCATACTGTTTAATCTTCAAATAAAACATGCAAATGAGGGGAGATTACTTATAAAACCCTGTAAATGTTTTACTGAAGTGCTGTTATTTGAATGTTGGAGAGCAGATGTGAACAGCATATAATTTTCAGACTCATCAAACCATTCATAAAACCCTCAGTCCCATTCTGAAAGCAGCTGTTACTGTTTTGATTTGTCCCTAGACTGAATAATAAAGGATTATTTTGTCTCTTTTTTGTTACTTTTGTTTAAATTACATGTATATGGTTACTGATTTTTGAGTGGTGTTGTGTGAAAAACATGAGCAATCTTCCTGACCGCAGCAAGCTCTCAGTTTGGAAAAGCAGGAAGTGGGAAAAAGGCTGCAAACCAAACTAACATTTACTCCTAACACGGGCGTCTTTATTGCAGTTCAGGGGATTCTTAATTCGGGATATTTTTAGATACTGCATTGTGTCGCTTATGCATTGATAATTTATTTATCACTGTCTTTTTAAGTGAAAAACGCCTGTGTTGCCACACTGATCACCTTTGGCCGCCAAAGGGTTGAAAACCATAGCGAACAAATAAACGCATCCTATTTTTGAATCTTACCAAAGCAATGTAAGAAGCTGGTTATCTGGTCAGTGAGACATAACCACAGACAGAATCAGCTCATCGGCAAAATGACGCATGTGGAGCCACTTTTCATGCAATGAGACAAACATAGATAGCTTTTAGTTAGGAGAAAAAAAACCCCAAATCAAATGACTGACGCAAGAAAAACGTTATTTAAACCCCCCAAAGTACAGCACCGACTAAACCAATACAAGTTTGTCCAAGTTTGAGTAGTTTAAGATTGAAAATTTTAATCTTTTCTGTGACCCGTGCATTGAGTAATTTGTAGCTTTACTTGCCGTCAGACTTCCTCTCTTCCTCTCCAGCCTGACTGCTGTTTATGTTTATGTGACAGTTAAATATGTCAAACCCAACAAAACCCAACTTTTAAATAAAAAAAAAAAATCACTTTTTTTTTTAAAAAATGTGCAGAACTTCAAACAAGGAGGAACTCTTTTTTGCATCTGTCATCCAGTGAAGCAGGTCACCAACAAAAATTAGTCCTTAAGTTGCATTCAGGGTTACAACTGCTACGTGTTAAGCTTTGAAATAAAATGTAAGAAACATTATAATAAAACCTGAGACTGACTTCACCGTTGGAAGTTAAATCTAATACCTCGTGGGATCTCGATGTGGACTTAGGCGACTAGTTGGAGACACAAATTTGTAAAAAAAAAAAAAAAAAAATGTACGAGAATTTTCACTTAATATCTTTGCACACCATTGCGCATACAGTAGGCAACTAGTTTTAGTTCATAAAGCAAACCTGGTGATTGTGTTCCTAATCCTAACCACATAGTTGTGAGGCCTACACTTAAATAAAAGGCCCCAAAAAAGTCAAAAAAAGAAAACCCAAAGCGAGAAAAAATGGAGAATAGAAATTAAGATTAAAGAAATGTCTAAAACTGATCTCAGACGCGAAGCTGCAGTTTCAAACCTTTCCTACAGCTTAACAATGATTTCTTTGTTGATAAATTCTTGTTAAAAATAGCTGCGGCTGCTGAATAAGAGAAGCTCAAGTATGTTTACAGGAAACGCGAACACATTTGGTGCGGTGCAATTTTATACTTTTTTATTTTTAAGTACCAACCAGGAGCCTTATATTTTAAATTTCTGCCTTCTTAGACAATGTTACGTTTTATGGAACTAAAGTACTTAAACCTATTTTTACCCTCATTTTAATTATTTATTTTTTATTTTCAGCAACAGCAGTGTTAGGTTTTGGAAGGTGAAGGTACTTAGTTTGTTTTTTGGAAAAACATATTGAATTTAAGACCCTTTCAAATGTCAACTACAGTCTTGTAACATAATGTAAAATCAGAGAAAGAATTACTAGTTTTATTGTTGTTAAAACATAAGCACCAGGCATTTTTGTCCTTTATTATGTTTTCATGCTTCTTCGTTATTTTCAGTATAAAAAAATACATTTAGTTAAATCAGCTGTTGACTTAAATAATTAATGTAAGCAGACAACTTTTCAGCGCAGTGCAACAGTTTCACTTTGTATCTTGTCTCAGTGGTCATTGTCACAAAACCCACTGGCACCATTCAGTAATGTTTTCACTACCATTGTTAACTTCAGGTGTAAAAAATAGACTTTAAATTTGTTCTGTTCGCCAGTGAGCTTAAGGATTTATTTTAAGGCGTATGAAAGCCTGATGGTCATGTAGTTTTAGTAAGTAGTTTGTGTTTGAATCGGGTGTTTGTCTTTAACATTATCTCTCATCTATTCATATAAAAAACTTATAATGATGTATGAATGTAAGACTTTTGACCACAAGTTAAAGCAGCAGTTTCATCGGAAATGTGTTATTTGATGTGCTATTAACTGTTTCAAGAAATATGTATAATAAAATATAAAAGATATTATTTACTCTTAGTTTTGAACGATTTGAGGTGAACATTTCCTCCAAGTGCTTAGTAGCTACGAAGATTCTCTTCAAAGTTTTCCTGGTTTATGAGAGCTGTAATGATTTGCTCAAAGGAATTTGAACAAACAGGTGACACTCATCAAATTTAGGAATACTCTTTAGGAACGATTTAAAGAAAGATAAAGTTAAGTGCAACCGAACCAGAATTATGCTCTCTTTTTTATGCACTCATAAATCCCCTCCAATGGACTCCAGCAGAAACAAACACAACAAAAAAACGGCTGCATATTTAGGTATCCAAGGAGATTACTGTAGCCTTCAGCTGTCAGCCTCAAGTGGAGACAAACACTGGCTGTAGAGACTGAGCAATCTTTCATTTTTTTTTTTTTTTTTTTTTTTTACAACTTGACATATTTGACTTATTTAAAGCACAACCAGTACTGATTAAAGAGGCAGTTTATCATATTTGGGAATGCTGCTCCCACTTCGATAAAACAAAAGCTTCATAAAAGGTTTCAGCGTATTTTGATCACATCTTAAAGGGTGTAATTAAAAAGGAAATGTCAATGTGGTTCAGATATTTTGAGAAGGTGTTTTGACCAGGTTTTAGACAAAGCAATAAACAGATTTAATAGCTTTCTTGCTTTTAAGACACAGAGATCATCTTTTCTTATTGCAATGTGATAAAGTACCTGGGATTACTCAGTTTTGGTCCAATGTTCTTCAGTCAGACAGCTCAGAGGAAACTGGGCAGAGATTTGCGCTTCAGGATCGAATCGGTCTGAAGAATCAAAACTAACTAACTGTTTCAGAAACCTCCGGAGACGGTTAGTTTGTAGCAACGAGAAGAGGGAAGTATCGTCTGTCTCAACAGGAGAAGTTGAACAGAGCCACAAGCTGAGGTCAACAGGACACATTTTGACAAGAGGTCCGCCTTTTGTCAGGTTTGTTTGCGGAGCAGCCGGGGCTGCATTTGTGCTGACTGACTGTCACAGCAGAGCCAGACAATGAGTGTGTGAAGCCCGTGTGTGGTAGCTGTGTGTGTTTCTGTGTGTGTGTGTGAAAGAGAAAAAAGGCAGAGGGAAGCCGTGAGTAATGCTGCAATGCTAGACTGGTCCGTCATAAGGCTGCAGTGATGGGAATCAGTGGCATTACTCTTTGCAGGGGCTGATGAATGTGTGTGTGTTTGTAGGAAGTGGGGGATGTGGACATACGGGATAAAGAGGTCGCTCAGTGTTATAGCATGTATGTAGCCCCATCCAGCTACTACAGGAATTTATAACTTAAAGTCACTGGTAGCAGAAATGTTTTTTTGTCTCCTACAAATGGAAGCGAGAAGCATCAGCTGACTGCGGATATGCTTAATGTGATCAGTTAAGTCATTTAGCTCAGAAGCAGCTTTAGATTCCTTTAGATCTCAATCTTCAAACGCCACTTTGAGTCGCTTTTTTCCAGTTCGTGATGCTTTTGCGGTAACCTTTATCAGTAACTATCAGCAACTTGATCAACAAGCTGCACACACGTATCTAAAAACCACATAAGTCACACGGGAAACGCTCAGTGTGCTCAGCCCTGTCAAATATTTCGATTTACCGCCTACAAGCAGTTATCAACTGCTGCTCTTCAGAAACTTTTTCCTTTCTTTTTTTTTTACTTTTTATTTGTTTTTACAATTAAGTTTCCTAAATATGTCCAAGCTAAGCGTTTTTTTTTTGTTCAGCTTTTGTTTCTAAGAAGTTAGGGATCTCCTAATTAGCGCTGCACATCTGACTTTTTAAAAAAACGCATAGCTTAAATTAGGCGAGTCTCTCATTTATGTCCCAATAGTCTCTTACAGAGCTGAACAACATCCTGTTCATGAAATTTACCACTGTTTTTTTTTCTTTTTTTTTAAATAAGCTGCTATCATTAATGCGTTATCTGATAAGAAATGCGTTGAAAGTGAAGGCAGACTCAGCTCATACAAACCCACAAACAGCTCCGACTAGCAGCTAGCTCATCAGTCTGGTGAGAACTGATCTTTATTCTTCCAACCTGATGCTGCTCAAAGAAAAACAAATATAATTAACCATGAAATTTTCACAGAATCTCACTTTAAAGATTTGAACTATCCATTTATTATGTCTAGAAAAATGCATTCAAAGTAATCAGAAGTGTGAGGTACTGTCTTCACCAATGGGTGAAATCCTATAGGTTTTAATTAAAAAAATATATGATCATGGTTTGAAAATGTAGTGGTAAATTATATAAATAAAAAAAATTCAATAAGTTTACAATCAATGTTTTCTCTCAGTGTTTGTATATTGTGCATGTGTTATTTAACTAAAAAAAGGAAAAATACATTTAAAGTTTGACAATAGTAATTCAGCTTTGAATACATTCCAAGGTTGTAGTATATGGAGAACAGACGTCAGAGTTGTGCTCAAAAGAAGGAATGAATTAAAAAGAGAGGAAGTAAGAATTTGTGTCGCTGTCAAAACAAGATGCATTTTGTTTTGCACAAGCATCAGCTTTGTCTCTCCAGGTCCTTGACTCTTTGTCAGATTGTTTCCAATACTAATCCTGCATGTCCTGCACAGTTTACTGCTTCACTGTCCCGTTTTGCAATGTAGAGAAAAGGTCAGAGATCTAAGGGACACGTGTTTAGCATTGAAAGCGGTGAAGCGTAAACTGCATAGTTGCCATCAGGCTTTTTACAATCACAAACACAGTGACTGAACACGGCAGTGTACACGATCCAGGTGTTTCCTGCTCAGATACGGTGAATCACGTTCTCTTCCTCTTCTCTTTTCAGCTGGGCTTCCTTTAACTCCCGGCTACCTCCATGTCCCTGCAGGAATTGCATGAATGTAGCCCATGTTGCAGCCAAGCGCAGCGCAATTAGCCTTTTGTGTTTTCCTTATTTCCACAGACAGTATTAATTATTTAAACTCAGGCAGTTTATATTTGTACTCCATTTATATTTAATTTCTTTTCAAAAAGCCATCCCATGTCAGCACTGCCTCCCCATCACTTCTGATAACATTAAAAGAGGTGTAGGCAAACAAATGGCTGCTGGAGGTATTAATGTGGGCTGGCTAGACTCTAACCTAAAAGTGTGATGTTTTCAGCATGTATGTCAGTGTGTGTGGGTGTGTGTGTGAATTTCTGAATGAATGTGAGTTTCTTTCTTTGCAGTGGCTTCAGAATATGTAGCTGGCAGTCATGTTTTTAGTCTGCAGAACCATTGTCTGTTTGTGCAGGAGCAGTGTTAGCGTCATTAGCCTAAGTTAGCTTTTCACCTGACCTCTGTCGTCAGAGATTACTGACAGCCAATCGGGCACCTGATTGTCAGCACCTGAGGTACCAAAACAAGAGCCCATTGCAGAATTAGCTGTTTGGTATTGGCAATCCACGCATTCAACTCTGCTGCTCAATTCACAAATGCATTTTCCTTGCAAATGTGGGACCATTTATGGTAATAAACAGGCTTTCTAACTGTATCAGATTTATTGCCAACAGCATTTTACAACAAATAATAAATCAACCAATCACAAATGTCCTTATTTTTTGTGCTAAGTGTATTTTATAATAATATAAAATATACTGTGTATAGTGAGAATTTTAATTCATCAAGCACTCTAAGGCTTTTATTCAATAAAATGCTTTCTCAGATTTTGAATTTAAGCAGAAGGTTTAGTGGTGTCTGTTCAGGCCTTTGGAGCTGACCAATCAGAGCACTCTGAGCTGGATCTAACGGGGGCAGCCACCTTCGCCTTCTGGTTTTGTAGACAACACGAACTGCCTTGACTATAATTGCAGATAAGCACTGTGGATGAAAACAGAAAAAGCTAACGTTGGTGATTTTCATTCAGAAAAATAAATAAATAAAGAAATAAACCAATGTTTTGAAGGAGACAGTTTCTGTTCAGTCCTTTACGTCCTAATTTGCCACTTCCTGTTGGAAGAGCAGCATACAAACCAAACCATATGTCAGATTATAATTGGCTTTTTAACCATGGGAAGCCTGGATCACTTCTCAGCAGACTCCTGAACATGTGGCTTGCAGATTGACGAAGACTCTATTTTATGCAAAAAAAATTCTACTGACCTCAATGTTGCGTTCTTACCCAGGTCCAAAAATGTCTCCTAGCCTCAAATAATCCTCAGCTGTTCTTTGAGAAAGCATCTTGTGTCAATATTTTTAGATCTTAGAGGCTCAGTAAGGCCTTCACGCCGCACCAGGCGATTCACAGCCCGAGTGTGTATGAGGGGTGAGTCAGTGTACCCGGGTCCGTCTGCTTCACTGAGCTGCGTTCGCCACAGGCCAGGGCTTACGAAACAGTGTCATGATGAATGTGGTGGGAAGATGTGAACCATCGTGTCTTTATTTCCTGGAACTCTGTGGATCCCCCTGTTCGCTTTTTGCCTGCTTGTAGAGTCTTCTGTTTCAGTGCATTTGTACGCTCGCCTTCCTCTGGGTTTCTTGATCAGTTTTGCACGCCGTCTTGTGATTTGTTACGTGAATGAAAGTCACATGAGAAACAGGCTGCTGTTGTCTGTTTAGCAAAGTTACCTAGTTAGTGAAGTCTGTTTAAATAAAAAAAATGTATAGTTTATTTATATGGCTACATTTTGCAGCTATAGCACTCTGTTATCCAGTAAATCCCATCTGGTCTCATTCTCACCTCATTTCTTTTTGTTACCAAAATATTCTCACTTGAATCTGCTGTTTTCTACTCCTCCCACAACCCTTCTTCACCTCTACTTCCAGACATGTTCATAGCTTTCCTTCTGCCTCTCTCTGCAGGAGATAAAGAAAGACGGGAAGAGGGACGGCGGACAGGCTGGCATACTCAAGTCTGAGCTTTCCAATGGCAGGGCCAGCCCCGTGTCAGACCCGACCATCCGATCCGGCAAGAAAGGTACTCAGCTCCGTCGCTCGCTGTCTCACATATTTATAAACTGTGATTATTAGGTAACCTGAAGTCTTCAGGCTCACAGATCCTATTAGTGCAAGGAAGGATTTGGGTCAAGTGTTGCTCACCATTCTGCTGCTGACAGACACTACACAACGACTGAATACTCAGGGTTTGAGTCTGGACAGAGGAGATCATGGTGTATTACTATTAATCAGCAGTTTTTATTGGTCAGGCTTTTGCATCAAGTAACTCTAACCTGTAAGGAATGGGCAAAAAGAGATGCAAAATGAATTTAATAACACTCCTGTGAATTAATATTGTTACACACGTGTGAACACCTTTAAAGAGAAACAAAAATCAAATCAAACTTCACACTCAGTTCCACTTATTTACATGGAATAGCCATAAAGTACTTTAAAATGCATAAAATCTTATGGCATAGATACAACGCGACTTTAAAAGACGTAGAACAACAGCTAAGTGATACAAACCACAATCACAAAAAAATCGGAAACGTAATGCAGTGTATGAAGACATGACTACAGGAATTATGTTTTAAAAAGTAACTAATAATGGACATGAAACAAACTTTAAAAAGTGACAAAAAGATGAAACATGGCCAAGTCATAGAGCATTTTTAGACGTTGAAGTTGCAGTAATAGCATTAATACACCAAAAAGTGTGCTACATTATCAAAAAGACTCAAAATGACAACAAAACTTACAGAATTTTGTGAAAATAATGAAATAAAATAAAATAAAAAAAACTTTGATTGTCAAGAGATACAAAACAGCCACAAAAAGATAAAAAAATGAACTGGGATGTAAAATCACAAATACCAAATAATTAACAAATAAAGCATCTCAACCAGCTGACAACAAATCCAAATAACCAATAAAAGACGAAAAATGACAAGATTCAAAGTGACGATACAAAAAAAAATGGAAAAAAAGAGCTATAAGAATAGATACCAAGCAACCAGAAAAACAAAGTGCAGAATAACCACAAAGCCACATAATTATACAGAATAAACAAAGACGCCAAGAAATCGTACAAGTAGATGCAAAATACCTCTTTTACTCTGGGCGTTTTCATTAAAAGGCCATGAATGTTGCCTCATCTATTTATCTTTACTCAGTTAATAAACTATAACCAATAAAACTAGTAAACTGAAGCATAGAATTTTTGAATATAAGCATCTTTTTTTGTTTTCTGATTGAAAGTTGTAGCTGTTGAAACACACTCCTACACACACAGCACATTGTGGCTCATGTGATCCACTCTAATTAAAGAGGGACACCTTGTGGACAGAAGCAGAAACTGCAGGGTTTTTTCAAGAGTGACATGAGTCAAGTGTAACGAGTGGGCAGCAAACGACTACGAGGCCGGTAGGAAGTGTTTTGGGGTCAGCCATGTTTAGACTCTCTGTCTCACTGAGAGGTCAGAGGTCAGCTTTAACCATGAGGGACTTTAATTACATCTGCTCTCTTACTGTATGGTCTGAATTACGGGTGACTGTATGAGCTTATTATGTCACATTATATAAGATCAAAGCATGGTCACACATGAACTCTACTCGTGTGTGTGTGTGTCTGCGTGTTTACGATGCAGGAGAGCAAATACGTAAACGGAGATGTAAAGCGGCGTTCAGCTACGTGCCTCAGCATGAAGATGAGCTGGAGCTGAAAGTAGGCGATGTCATCGAGATTATTACAGAGGTGAGACTTGATTTTTAATTGATCCCAGCCTTTTAAGCTTTCTGTGGAACATATGAGGGTGTAAATTGTGCCTGAAGGCGTAAATCTTTTGTGATTGTGTGTATATTTATCAGTCTGAGTATCTGTGGAAGTGTTTTTATGGATACTTGTGTTACATTGTATGTCTGCGTTTGATCAGGTAGAGGAGGGCTGGTGTGAGGGATTTCTTAATGGGAAAATTGGGATGTTTCCCTCCAATTTCACCAAAGAGATCCAGACAGAGTCGGACACGGCCTCTTTGGACACGCCCACATCACAGGAGGAGCATCGCAACAGCCGCACAAGTGAGGACAATACCCCCCCCCCCCCAAAAAAAAAAAAAAAAACATGAAAGAATTGTTTTGAACTTAAATTTACAGCTGCAGCAGTTTTACACTATATGTGTATTTTGCATGTGTGTGTAGGTAAGGACAGCCCCGGCAGTGAAAGTGACGGAGCTGACAGTCGGTCAGAAACAGGGTCAGAAATCCAGCCTAAAAAGGTAATTAGTTACAAATGAATAAAGCTGAGAAGTGCTTTACTGTATATGTTGAATTCAGTACCAGTAATCTTTATCCTCTTCTTCATAGATTAATCTCCTATAAGAAAAACAAACAAACAGTGTTAGCAGGTCTACGTTGTAGGTAATTATTAGTTGTCTACAATAAAAATATTAAGTCAGAAAATTAACTGCAACCATTTTATTAATCTCTCGTATATTTTTTTTTTTTTAAGCAAATATAAATTTAATTCACTGGTTTCAGCTTTATGGATGAGAAGTTTTACTATTTCAGGACACTCCTAAGTGATTTTAAACAAAAAACAAAAAATTATTTTGAAATTTTAGTAGAACTGCGTAAAAACTTTTGCACACATATAAATCAGAACAAAGAAGAAATATTTCATATTTAAAGTGCCTTTTTTAGACATTTTCTGAAAATGTTGTTCCCTCTCCTGGCTCCAAAGTGTGTATGCTTCTGGTTTCTACTAGATGGTTTCAAACGGTGATTATGGGATTTGGCACATTAGTGAGGAGAGTTTCTTCATTGTTTTATTACTGAAACGAACAACACCGAATTCTTTTAAACAATCTGAGGTGAATATGGATCCGATTTTCTCTGTAGTCTCTGTTCATACATGCTTTCCACAGTCTAAAGATTCTCCTGTTAACGATCTGTCCTTACAGTCTGAATAACTCTAGAGCGGTGTCTCAGCAGTGCTAAAAGTAGAACATGACGCAGAAAGTACAATACTGAGTAGACAACTCTGACAAAGGCGAATGAGGCTCCCATTGAGGGTTTCCAGAAGTCAAAAGAAATTTAAATACAATCATTTATAGCACATTTTTCCTATGGCTGATATAAAAGCTAAAAAAACAGCATTCGTAAATTGATAAAAAAATACTTTATTGTTGGGTCGTATTGTTTTGCAATGTGTGCATGCTTTAAAGGGCAGTAATAGTTGTCGCAGGTCTCTCCTGTTATTTTGTGGGTCAGAACCTGAAACGTTTGGGAACCACTGGTCTAGGGTTGCTGTTCTGTGTGCACACTTGTTGTCATTTAGCCATTTTTGATAGTTCTTACCACAAATCTCTGTGGTAGTCTCCTTAGGAACCATTTTGCTGATATTTGCCTTGCATTCTGTTATGATCGTGTCTAAAAGTTTCAGTGCTGCAGTGCTAGCAAGAAAATATTTCATGTCTTTGCCTGTGGCGCCCCCCACCTGTCAAAGTCAGAGATGCATTTGTGCGCACAACATTTGGATCAGAAGTAGAATTTTATAATCCTACACCAGCTGTAAGATTTTGTTCTTTTCTGAGGGAAGCAGAGCACTCATTGCCAGTGCATATTTACCCACTTTCCTGCCAAAAACAGAAGCTAGAGATGGCGCCACTTCTTCCCTAAGCGATCATTCAGTTTACAGTTTGATTGAATGCATCTCGATAACTTGATTTTTTTTTTTTCTTGAAATGTTAAAAGGGTCACAACTTAACTCATTATTTTTGCTGGG
This sequence comes from Kryptolebias marmoratus, assembly GCF_001649575.2. Lineage (NCBI taxonomy): Eukaryota > Metazoa > Chordata > Actinopteri > Cyprinodontiformes > Rivulidae > Kryptolebias > Kryptolebias marmoratus. The sequence goes on along the minus strand of NC_051450.1, from coordinate 10,906,264 downwards.
GAGACTTGTTCAAAAATAATGCTGGTTTTGCTGTTTTACGCCATATGTCATTTGGCCTCCTTCAGGTCCAAGGGTTTGGCTTTGGGAACATCTTTAAGGATCAGCCCATCAAGCTCAGACCTCGCTCCATGGACGTTGACTCGGAGAGGAACAAGGTGAGTCACACACCACCATTTCTTTTGTTTCCGTCCCTTCAGAGGACATCCTATTGACTCACCACTGTTTCCTTGAGATGGTATCTAAGCAAACTCTAACCAACTTGTCACCACAGTATGAACATTTACGCTACATCATGAGCACTTGGTAGTTATTCTCAAATAAAAACAAACAAAAAAAACACAACGTGGCTTTAATATTGATTTCCCACACCATTAACGATTTGAGCTTCGAAATGGCAGGTGTTTTTTTTTTAGATATTTTATTGGAAGAATGCTTTAGTTTTAGCTCCTCCCCTTCCTCTGTTTCAGTTTCATGGCACAGGAAGTGGTTTTATGTCAACACACACACCGGCAATCACACACACACACACACACACACACACACACACACACACACGCTCACTTACTCACAGACATCCTGCAGGGATTTGACAAGCAAAGCAGAAGTGAGAGCTCTCCAGAGCAGACAGAGGGTGAGAGGAGGGGTGGTGATACAGCTTTTTCGCTCGCGTCTACATATTCACATGTTCGCCTGCCGCCTCCATTGATGTAGCAAAGCTGTAACGGGGAAAAAGACGACGGTAGGCTCGGGCTTTCTGTGCCTGTTTTCCTCCTCCTTTCTTTTTTTTTATTTTCAATAATGCTTTCTATTTTTTTCTAACCTTTATCATGTATCCTGACTCTGTTCTTTATTTTTTCTTCTTAGTTGGAATTTGATCAACATTAGAAGTGCTCTGAGAGCTTGAAATTTTTCAGCTATGACAAGTTCTGTAAATATTTCCTGCTGAAGGTACAAATAAAAGAGAGAAAGCACTTCAGAGTTGACCTTTTTCACCATAGAGAGGAAACCTTTCTTGAGAGAAACTAATAGAAACTATGTTAAAAGAAAAATAAGTGCTCCAATATGGAACTGAAGAGGTTGTTCATTTAACTAAGGTTTTTGGCAACATATGATGGTCTTGTAACAGATTTAGGTCCAGTTTCATTCCCCGCTTTTTGTGAATATGACCTATATTTTTACTCTTATTTAAAATCAGATCAGCTTGGTTTTGTCTCCTATTAAAGAATCAGTCTAATTGTTTTTCCAAAAGCAGAGATATGGTATTTTTATTTGTACCTTGGGTTAACTTGTCCCTTATTATCTTTAAACGTGACTATTTTCATGACCAAAAAGTAAAACAAGGAGTAAAGAAAGACCTCAAAAACCTATGTTTACCATCAAGTTTCTTAAAACCCCTTAAAATGTCTTTATGAAATCCAATAATTTCCTGTAAGTAATCTTTACAAAAACATAATTTATGCGTGACACGTCTGTCAAAAGAAGAATCCAGCATTGAGGAAATAAAAAGGCCTTGAAAACCTGTTCATCAGAGTTTCCTGCAGCTGCTGCGGTTGTGTGTATGAGTTTTCGTGTCTGAAGGATGTTTGTGAGCCTGTCCCGCTGAGTAGGAGGCTGATGTGTTGCTTTAAGATGAGACGAGCCTTTCTGCTCCCTAATGAGACTCTGGAGGAGGAGACGGGGGACCGTCTCCATCCGGCTGACTCACTCGCAGCCACGTTAACTTTACAGAAGGTCAGCAGCTTGATGTTTGCTGCACAGAGAACCTGCAAGCTATATATAAAGGTTGACTGGTTAAATTTTAGTTGTGTTTTTATTTCATTTTTCACCAGCTTCTAGGCCAGCAAAAATAGAAGTCTTTCAGAAACAGGATTATGTTTGTTAGTTTCTGTAGTGTGAAATGGCAGAAGGTTACGCTGATTACTAAACATGTAATAGGAACCCTGTGTGCCAGTTTCTTCTTTTGCAAAAATGGAGAAACAAAAATGCTGTATGTCTTCTTGGTGTTTAGTCCCTTTTTTTCAGCCAAATGCAAATCACCAAATTCAATTACTGCTGTTAGCTATGCCTTTGGTTTTATTAGACTTATTCAAAAACTTGATTCAACTTTAATCAAAGGAGGACAGCTTAATTGAAGTTGTATGACTTAATGTTTGGAGTCATTTCAGTGGTTGACTACAGTCAAAAGAAGAGCTGTCTAAAAGGTTAGCTTAATGAAAAGTTGTCGTTTTTTATGTACCATAAATAGACAGTCTGCCTGCGTTAATCTGCTAAAGACTTTATCCAGTTCTTATGGAGTTTTGGATTTTTAGCTCAACAATTACATAGGAGGATTCGGAAGTTTTCAACCAGTAGAGAAGGTTGTGGACTTCACATCCTCCTTTTGTTGTATGATTCAGTTGTTGACACAGCAGACAACTTCTGTTTTTGGTGGACAATCATCACAATAGACCTTAGGTAGCAGCTAAACACCAGCTCCTTCATCAAGAAAGCTCAGCAGTGGCTGTATTGCCCGTGGTAACTAAAAGAATTTCACTTTCCAAATGGTGTTCTCGCCTCTACGTTGCTATCCACAGCCTCTTTCACACAACACTTATTAAGCCAGGCCAGATAATTCACCCTGTGTCTGTGTATTATGTGAAATCAAGCAAGGCTGCATAGGAGGTTAAAGTTGATCCAGCCCTGTTACACTGAGTCAACAAGGGCGGCCGTCATAGAGCTTAGCTGGCGAGTAGCTGTGGAGTGTGAGGCTGATGCATGCAGTCCTCCGTTCTAACCATCAGCGGTGTAGTCACTTCACTGGTTGCACAATACCAGATCATGTGTCTAAGCACACAAAAGGCACTTTCACCAAACAGTTCAGGAAGATGGCCACAAAGACCAGCGCGACTTTAGGCTGCCTCTGCCCGTTCATAAATCACTCATCAAGTTGGCCATGTCCCGTGTAGATGTGAGCTTTTACAAATGAAGCGAGCTTTGTGGAACTAGAAGAGGCGCGGAGTAGCACTCAGCTGTACTGATGTGGAGCACGGAACAGTAATGGTGTAATGGGTATGTTCCTCTTACCATTTTCAAAAACATGACAGCTGAAAGCAGTGTAGCTATCCTCTTAGTGGTAACCATTTTTAAAAAAATCTAAATGCAAAGTTGCTGTCAGTCATCTCCATGGTAATGAACCTGTTTATTGTTGTTTAAGCTTTTAAATCCAGCAGCCAGGTGGTTGCACAGGCCGCGTTTCATCACTACATCCCATTGCTGAGTTGCAAAGCCATCTTACCTTTGGACACGCCAACTGTTATGGCTCCGTCACTACCTCGCTTGACACCTAAAAGGTGCAAAAGCTTCGGGTTAGCCTCAACTGTTCCCACCTCCTCCATCACTGTCTGGTGTCCTGCTGCCACCACCAAGGACAAACAGACCGCAGCATATCATTTCCTCTGCAGAGAAGGTGATCGGTGCAATCTGCTATAGCTGCAGGACATGGACACTTTCAGGACACTGAAGAGGCTTTTCTCACCCTAGACATAAACTGTTTCAGACTCTCCCCTTTGGCAGGAAGCTGCAGGCCATCAGTTCTGTAAACCTTATGCAACAAAAACAGCCTATTTTCATAATCAGTTAATCTCAGGTAAAAAAACAAACAAAAAACAAACAAACAAAAACAGTAACATTGATAGAACCCTTGAGTCTCTGAATACAATATTGTGGAACATTAATCAAGACATTTGGAAATACTTGCATTGGCACTTTATTTGTTTAATCTTTTCTGTATGTATTGTTTGTTTCACTGGTGTTAGCTAATTTCCTTGAAATAATTTTATACCAAATCCAGTTTAACTGTTTTCCAATGGTTTTCTATTAGCCTTTCCTGAGCTCCATAATAGAGCTTCAACACAAAGTAGCTGTATTGCCATATGTAGAACATTTGATAAACCGGTGTCTGGCATTGTATATTTGCACTAAAAAGGCACATGTGGCAAAGATTTAATAGTAATTTTATAAACAAAAGTTAAAAAATACATTTTCAAAACAACTGCTTTAACAAACACTGCAGTGCTTCAATGGGAAAATGTTAACGATTAACCATCTGAGTCCTTCCACTTGTCACCACTGGCCTTCAAAAGTTCCCAAGGTTCCCGTTGGCCATTTGACGCCCAGGAATGCGTACGGCGCGACACGTAAACCTATCTGCAACGTTGCAGTGATGCCTCGAAGCCTCCACATGGGTCTCATTAGGGAGGGAAGGAGAGAGGGAAGGGGGATGGAGGAGGAGGAGGTGTTGAAGGGAAAGGCCAAACAGAACAGAGCTTTGTGTGTGTGTTCGAACAGACTGCATGCTGTGAATGTGTGTGTTTTCCTATGGAAGAGCCACCCTGGTTCCACAAACACCATCGAGCGGCCAGTGAAACAACGGCTGCTTTAACGGCACACTCATGCTCGGCAATGTGCGCAGGCTTCGTCAGCGAATTCACTTCTGGTTTCTGTGGTAAATTGAATCCATTAACAAACAGCTGTTTATGGAAGACGTGAAACATTTATGCATGCATTTAGTATTTGTTTGAGTCCTTTTGGTGCCAGAGAGTAAGCCAGGTTGGAGGTTTACTTTTAATATGATGTAGCTCTGCCAAAATACCCTCCCACCCCCCCCNCCCCAAAATAAAAAATTCAAATCAGGAAGGGCAAAAAAGCCACTTTAACTGTTTATGCTTTTCTCGAAAGCAGATTAACACATGACTTGAATGTTTTTATGACAAACTGATGAATCTGCTGGATCGCCATGAAATCTAATGCAGACATTTATGATCCGTGCAGAAAAGTTTAAAGATTTCTTTGCAACTCTTAGAATCAGGAAAATGTAAAGGCTTTTTCAGTCGTCGCACCCTTTATCATTTGGCCATATACGTGCAACAATACAGCAAATACACCACATATATCAGTAGCATTAATAACTATTTGCAGTTTCTTAAACTCTGCACTGTGCACAAAATCCAAATTGTGTAATGTTATAATAATTTTCATTGCTGTTCAGCGTCACAGGGGGCTCATGCTCCCCAGGGTCATTGGACGAGTGGCCTGGGACAGGATGCCAGAGAGACAAATGAAACCAACAATTACTAACACTCTCACATTGTCACAATTTAGAGTTGCCAACAGGCAAGTCTGTAATATGTAGGAGGAAACTTAAGTACTTTGTGCATGCATGAGCATAACATGCAAACACCAAACAGAGGTTGCAGCAGAGTTTTGAACCGGTAATGTTCTTGCTGTGAGGCAACTGTTCTAACCACTCTTCCGCCTACTTTAGATACACTAACTCATTAATTTTATGTGTAGGCTGCTTCACAAGATGCATAAAACACTTTGTGGAATCAATTCAAATTAAGTTAAAATGAAAAACATATGTATAAACTTGCAAATATGGCAGTAAAATCAATTAAATGAAAGTGTTTGAGTTATGATTTGTGCCACAAATTTTATATTTAGTCAGAATTTGCTAATCACAGAATAAACTTAAGACTCCAGTTAAAAGGGTCAAACATGGCAACATGTAAACAAATCCCTTAAAAACAGAAAAAAAAACTCGAATAAAACATTAAAAGAAGTAGATTCAAACAAAGAAAGATTATGACTTTGAGACGTTAAAAAAAAAGGAAATTAGAGGCGAATTTCTGCCACGTCACTGTTCCGTCTGCTCTGTGCTCCTAAACACAAGCCAGGTGTTCTGCAGAGAGAGTGTTGCTGCAGTAATTGCAGGAAGTCTCAAATCAAACCAGGTGTCAGTGCGTCAGAAACTAAAGGTTTCCGGTTGTCTGTCTGTCACTTAGGTCAACGAAGGAAAATCCTCCAGTGTTGCCGCTGAAAGCATGAAGACTGAACCTGACAGCAAAGCGAAGGGTGAGAAATTTCAGTCGACGATACTAATACTCCTGAACAAGAACAAAACACCAGGAACTCTGCATGTATTAGATCCTGTTAACTGAAAAACATTTTCTTTATCACTTCCTTTATTCCATGCAGGTTTCCTTTGATTTTGAAAGACTATTGTTTCTTATCATCTCCGCATCTAATGGTCTTGAGAATGCCTTTTGAAGCATTCATTTGCTTGTGGAAAGATTGGACGTGTAAGATTTTAAAACTGGATTGGAAAGCATTTCATACCATTGTACAAACAGGAAGAGGAAAATGCTTTTTTTTCTCTGTACAGCAAAGGAATTTATATTTAAGACATTTAGACTGATTTAGTACCTTTGAGGGATCCATTGCTGTATCTGATCCTGTCTCTGTACAACCCAGCAAAAGCTAGATGCTTTTGCTTTTTGATTTTTTAAGGAAAATTCTCACATTTTGATCTCACTTTGTTTTAAAAAAACTCCAAAAAATCTGTTCAAAATGTTTTTTTTTGTATATTTTTTTACTCAAATCTTTTGCAAGATTACTGTAACAGGCCTGAGGTGGTATTTTAGCTTGAATTATCTTCAAATATCACCCTTATTTTTCACAAATTTGCCTACATTTCGGTGCACTTGAGTTATTAATCTTTGCTGTGATTGGTTGTCAGTGCGGGAGCAGTGTAAGGTCCTTTTTCCATACGAAGCACAAAATGAAGACGAGCTCTCGCTGAAAGAGGGTGATATCATCAACATCGTCACCAAGGTGAGGGGGGGTTTGTCAGCAGGTGCTTTGTGAGGGCAGCCGTTCATGATGAATGCACTAATCATGTATTGAAACTGTGTGTTACCCAGGAATGTGCCGATGCGGGCTGGTGGATGGGGGAGATTGGAGGAAGGCAAGGCGTCTTCCCGGATAACTTCGTCAAACTGCTTGAAGTTGAGAAAGAGGTGATTGTAGCATCGTGGGAGGGATTGAGAAACTGTTTGCCAATGCCTAAAGACCATTTAAAATAGTTCCTCTGATGCGTCTCTGTCTGATTGTTTCCAGAGACCGAAAAAACCACCACCGCCCAGCGCTCCATCAACTAAACACACCACAGGTAAGAGCTCAGTTTCCCTCTGTACTGTTTTACTGTACTGTTATTGAAAAGAATGAGACGAATAAACCCCCAAAAAACCATTAACTTCAATTTGTAGAGAAAAAACCTGACCCGAAAAAGGTTCCTCCCGAGCGGCCTGAACACCTGCCCCACAGAGACCAGGATCGAGGTAAAACCTGGACCGCTTTGACCTCTGTTTGTCTCCTTTTACAGCCTTTTAGAGCTTTCTATTCACAATAACAAACTAACAGGATTCAAGCTCTACGTCTGAGCTGCCGCTCTAAAGAACAAAGGCCACTTTTCTGTCTGCGGTCGAGCAGCAGATTTCTCCCTTTGCAGCGTGTTTCGCCTCCTTTGTGTGCAGAGTAACAGAGCTTTGATTGAGAAAGTGTACCAGCATCTGTACATGCAGCAGGCAGCGACAGGAACTGTGGTTTTCAGCTTGATAAACGCCGGTGCCGAAAGAACTGCTGGTGCAAGACAGACGCTTCCACTTGTCACCGCAATGCAGCTGAGCTAAAACAACACAAAGCAGTTACTTTTAAGGAATTTACATAGGCAGAGCAAACTTAGAAAATGCAACCTATTGAAGAAAAGAACAGTAAACTGAAAGTACCAGCCTTTTGGTGAATAAGTAGAATGATGAGGAGGGAAAAAAAGCAGAAAATGTAGACAGCTTTTACACATAACGTGCTCTAAAATGTTGATTTTAAACATTTATTTACTTCAAAACTGCAGGAATTGTACATGCATCTTCACTGGAGGTTTTATAGCAAGTGCATAGAAATTCTAAGATTCTTGGATAAAAAAATAAATTCAGTTTACAGCCAATTTTTATAAATTGCTGTTATGTAGTTTTGTAAGTAGGCTCCCACGCTGGAGAACTGAGCAACTGAGTTCCAGTTGAGTTGGAAAACAAGGACTTTCTTTTAGTTTTGGTCGCTTAAACACAAACTTTCCACACTGAAACAGCCCGATGAAGCTCCAGCTTGGCAACAGGAAGTTCATTTTAATTCAAGACCGATCTCCAGTTTATAAATCTGCTGTTATCGTTATTGATAAGATGAGAAAGTTTGAACACTATTTCGGTTGTATTGTGGCCAATTTACCTTTTGTTTTATTCCACAATGTCACTGGAGGCGGACGCATTGTTAAAAAAAAGAACAGATTATACTGCTTGGTTTGTGTTTGAGGAGATAAAATCTCCTAAATACTGCTGCCCCCACCTTGCTTCTGGATTTTATTAATCTTCTTTGTCCTTTGCGGCTGTTTAATCTCCTATTCCTGCAGCTTTTGGCGTTTAAACCTTTTCCCTTCATTGTTTCACTCTGCTGCCTTTTTGTTTCTCTTCAAAGGTCAAGTTGAGCTCACTGTTGCTGCTGAGTTTATTTTCTCGTCTCCGAAACCCGAATGCGATACATCTGTTTTTGAGTTTCTTTTTGCCTCTGTATAAATGTGTGTGTTTAGGTGAAGAGATGAAGATCGGGGACATCCCTAAGCCCTCCCTCCCAACTCACCTTCCCAAGAAACCCCTCCTCCCAAAGTCAAGCTCCTCCTCTTCCTCCCACCCCCCACGGCGTCCCGAGAGACCACCCTCACTAGCGTCAGTACTATATATATGTCCCACATATAGCTCATACCTGCACAGGCAGAAAACATCTGCACATCTCAGGCCGTCCAGGGCCTAATGTTTTTGTATGATTTACCTGCTCAGGTGTGAAAGCCCCAAGTCTGAGGGCGGGGCTTCGACACCAGATTCTGCCCCTGATAGGTCACATGCCTCCGGTGAGTCCGACTGACCGGAGCTTCGATTCTCCCTCTCATTTCTACATGGGTCTCAACCTCTTTGTATGTGTGTTTTTTTTTTTTTTGCATAGATATTGACCTGGATGCTGTCGTCACGTCGACGGAGAAGCTCAGCCACCCGACGGCGTCCCGGCCGAGAGTCACAGACCGCCGACCTCGCTCACAGATCATCACAGCTGTGAGTGTGTTTAAAATCCCTCTCATTTATGTCCCACAAATAATTCTCTTTAAAACCACAAACTTCTGCTTTTGAGAGCATCTTAACGACACAGATAAAAGGAACAAAACAAACCCGACAGAAACAAATTCTGCGCCATACAACACTTAAATAAAAATAAATCAAAATTTACCTTTCCTTGATATTACTTGCTACTTTTATTATCCTATGACATTACAAACACAGTCAACAAAACAGCTACCTGCTTGTTTATTACAACTTTAGCTTTGAATCTGTTTGACATTAAATCTGCAGAACCATAAAAAACAGTAACAACTTTAAAATGACTTTTATATCAGTTACCTCGTATAACTGAACAGTGCTTTTGAACATTTCACAATTATCCTTCATCTTATAAATGTATTTATTTATTTTGTTTTATTTTTTTTCATTTAATCAGGACAGTCTGCAGTTTTAACACAAATGTAAAAACATTTGATGCATTGCACCCAATTTAGCTTTAGGCTAATTTTTATCTGTATCCTTCAATAAATAAGCTGTATATGGAAGCAGGCGCAATTTGCAAAAAAGCCATAATTTTATTTATTTATTTTCAATTTAATATTTGTTCCCTTACTTTTTAATTGTTTATATTATTTTTTGTTGATTATATATTTAACAAATAACGTATTACTGGGGATGTATTAAAAAAAAGCTTAGACTAAATAATGTGACGTTTTATGGGCTACATGCAATTTTACAGTCCTGAAAGTTAATTGGTGAATAAAAAAAATAATGATAATTTAGAAAAAAAAAATTAATCAAATTGATTTTTAAAAGAGTTAAATAAAGGTATGATTCATGAAAGAAATGATAATGCCCGGTGCTTTGCATACAAATCTTTTAAACAAAGTTTTTGCACATTCTGTCAACGCTCTGTTAATGGTTTGGGAATCCATCTAAAAATTGATGTATAGTCATTTTTTCTCTGGATAAGTGGCATTGCTGCGATGTCCACCCTGAATTGGACTCCAAAAGCAAATCAGTAAATTTAAAACTCAGTAAATTTATGAGCGTTTCATTAAAATCCAACCAGTGGTTCATTGATTGACAAATGAACACACAAGCAAATAAATAAATAAACAAAAAAACATATTGAACTGTTGTTTAGTGGCAAGTGTTGCACTTTAAACATTATCCATTAAAGAGATGTGTGATAGTTTTTTGCATAAAATTTTTGTTTTATGTTTCTTTGATATTTCATTTACCTGAAGATGGACCAGTGTAGCCGTTCCTAAGCACTTTTCTCTCTCTTGCAGTCGTTTCTGTCCAGCACAGAGGTGGACTCTCCCACAGTGGAGGTCAGAAAGGAGAGACGGAAAGAAGAGCACGAGTCCGTCTCTGTCCGACAAGCAGACGCTTCCCAAAAGAAAAGAATTCCTGTCATTCCTGTATGAACACAGCACCTACTCACAGACTCTACTTTATGCCACCAGAGGGCGCCAAACTACACATTTTTGTGTTATCTAGTCAAGTTAATAATATTTTTTTATTTTACATAATAATTTGACGGTTGAAATCATAAATAAGATTTTTTTTATTAACACGCAACAACCCCCCCCCCCTTTCTAAATTGCTGATACACAAAAATTAACTTTTGGCCTTTAAAAAGCAGCTTGCAGCACAACATAACACTTTTTAATTAATTTTTTCCCATTTTTTTATATTGTTAATATTATTATTATTACTATAAGGTGGAATTCTAGGTTCTTAAACACAGACATGTTTAGAAATTAACATCTATAATAAAGAATGATGGTTTGATGTCATTAAAGGGAGCTAAAATAATAATCCCTATTTGTGTCAAATCTGATTTGTGTTAGGTACCAGACAGTAAGGTGCCTCTGTCCAAGCCCTCTGTCCTGTCCCCACCAAACTCTGGCCAGCGTTCCATCTCTCCGTCTTCCTCCTCGGGTCTGACCCCCTCTCCAGAGCTCCGGCACTCACCGTTGACGCCCCCGCCGCTGGAGGAGCTCAAGAACCAATTAAGAGATTTGAGAGCCTCCATAGATCTCCTAAAAACCCAGCACAAGTACAGTCTCTTCACTCTGCACTTGTTTCTTTGCCTTTTATGGATATGAGGCAAACACAAACTGTTTGTGTTGTTGTATCTCAGGCAGGAGATGAAGCAGCTGGCCAGTGCGCTGGACGAAGAGAAGAAAATGCGACTTAGTTTACAGGTGAGACACTGAGCAATGGCACCGTTTGCTGCTTTACATTACTGTCAGTGTTAGATTTTTTATTGCAAGTAAATGTACACAAAAGTACCAAAAGGGACATTAAATAAATTTTCATTGTTCAAGAAATAAGCACAAAAAGTGTTTCTGCCTTTGTTTCACAGGTGGAAGTAGAGCATATAAAGAAGAACTTGTCCAAATGAGGACTAAAGCATCGCTTGCTCTGATCGCATCTGAGGCCACCAATTAAAAAAAAAAACTTTATCACTGTTGGTTTTGACACTTCAGCCAAAATGTTTGTGCCAAATGATCATCACGATCAGCAGCGGTTCAGCACCATGGAATCTGCCACCTTTTCCCCGTATGCCGCCTTATCCTGTGTTTACTTCTTTATTTTTATTTTTATTTTTAACGAGGCTTTTCTGTTCAGTTTACTGCTGTCTTGCTGTGCCACCGGTACTGACTGACCACGGCTTGCCGCTGCGCATTGTCCCGGCCACAGAACAAGGATATGGAGCCGTGGCTACCGTAATGACCTCAACGGTACTTTAAGTTTCTGACAGCAAAAAAACAAAACAAAAAACAAAACAAAAACACTTCAACTTCTGTAGCCCGGTCGGATCAGATGACCTCTGTGATGTTCTGCGTCCACTTTGTGGCCTTCACCTTCTTTCTGTGTATGCATGTGTGTGTGTGTTTGTGTGCTTGTTTTTTTATCATGTGAGGACCATAAGTAGGAGCAGTTTGAAGTAGGGACTTTTTTGAAAGACATAACTAGCTGCATTTCCATTTCAAAAAACATTCTTGAGCAATGAGCATGGTTTAAAGCAGATGACCCAGAATTTGAATAAAGTTCAAGGGACCATCGAGTTTCCCCCTGAGACTCCATTCTCTGCTTTATTCCCAACTTTTTTCTAACTGTGCCATAAATTCTTACCATTTTTTATTTTATTTTTTTAAATTTCATCTTTTTTTTATTTATTTGCAGGATCAAATAGAAGAGGGACCAATGCTTAAGTACTTTTTTATGTACAAGATAAACAACCTCATCAAAGAAAAAAAAAATGCTACAACCGTACCATTTGTTCGTTGGCCTTTGTGAACATTTACCAGAGATATATAAGTATTATAGCAAATAAAAGACTTGCAGCAAGCAGTTTCACAAATAGTTTTTTTTTTATGTTTTATGAAAAATATGATTATGAAGTCTAACAAAACTGTGGCATTAATATGATTTACAAAGAAAAAACTAACACAAAAATCATAATGTCTCCTCTTTAAGTTTTAGGGTGAAGCTGGATATTTTTAAGATACACTGCATGCAAGTGATCATGAAGTATCAGCCATTTTAGCCACATAAAAAAATTAAATATATGATTTTGACCCCCAAACTAATGCTTTACCTCTTTTTGCTTTGCAGTGGCTTTAATCTGCAGTGACATATCACACCTCTGAGAGAGTTAAACCTGTAAACACAGCATAAATCTCTTCAACAGCCTCATCAAAATAGTTGCAAATAGTTATATTTTTTGCATTATTTTGAAAATGTTGTTAGATGGAAAACATGTCAGGAGTTAAATAGCTTAGCACTTGGACTGGAAGATGTTTACTCTGTAAATAAACAAGATGCAAAACAGACTGCAGAAACAAAAAAATCACCATACACCACCAACAAACAAAAACAAGATAATACACTTAAAAAAAAAAAAATCAAGAAACTAGTTACATTACCATTTGTTTTTGCTGTGGCAATGAATTGATACTGCAAGATGTTGTTCTCATTTCTTGTTCTCATCAATATGAAACTTACTCTGAGATACCAAATCAGACTTACGACGCAAGGCGAAGAGTCCCGACACTACAGAGGTTCATTTATTCACGCTGATTCACTTCACTGCGTCGTCCATGCATCTTGTTTGCCTGTTGTTTGCATGTGGGAACTGCAAATGTTTCTTAAAATCAGTGAAACGTGAAGTGCCTCTATCCACTGGAAAAAGCAGAAGGCTTTTAATTTGAAACGGTGACAGGAAGTGTGCATCAGCAGCAAATCTAAGCAGGAAGTCTTAAAAAAAAATCGGACCAATTATAAAATACAAAAGTCTACTTCAGATAAAGGCCTTTTACCCTCTGCAGTTGTAACGATGCCCCTTTTACAGTCTGTAGAAAAATGTGAGCCTTGTTGTTGCGTATAAAGTATTTTTTTTCTAAGTTTAGCGGATTTTATTTTTGCTCAGCCTTATTTGTCTCCTAATAATCCGTGATGTCGGCCCTTAATGAAAGCTGTCAGAATATAAAATATAAAAGCACATTTTAACAAAAAAGAGTGTCCCAGTGACATGTTGCTGCAAGTTAAGGGTGCACGCACAAATGCATCTGTTTGAATTTCTTTTGCACTCTTTTCATCAGCTGTAGAAAAAGAAAAATACCCGCGCAAGTAGCATCCAAAAACCAAACCAATCGTTGTGCACCTCATTTTGCCTTCAGGTGAAGGCCAAGTTTAACCACAGGGTTGACTGAATGTAGTCAGTTATCGGTCCTCACAGGCAGATGAAATGTGTATGTGTGTATGGCAGCATGAACAGTTTGTCCTTTTTTTTCTCTCATATGTGCACAGAATCTATGACAACCTGTCACTGTGGCCTTCCTGTTTTGGATTCCAAATCTTTCTTCTTTTTTTTTTCTTTCTGTCTTTTCGTATGACTAAGAGAAAACTGCTACAACTGAGGCTACAAGATGTTTTCTTGACTTGGTCCTTTCTCTCCAGAATAGTGATTAAAAATAAATATAAATATATATATATATATATAAATATATACTTTTATATTTCAGTGTAATAAAGAGCCTATTATGTACTCCATGTGTGTGGCTTTCTTTGTTTAGGAATAATTATCAGTATCTAGTTACTCTGCTGTCATATTTGTTCTGGTTAAATCATCAAAAAATGAAGTTCTAGCAGGTCACCAGAGGTCTGAGAGAACAAAAAGAGAAGTTGTTTTAACGGTCAGAGAAAACCACATCAAGATTTCTACAACTGCAGTGCTCTTTAAACCAAGTAAAAACTATCATTAGTACAGTATAAAGCAACATCTATATCTAATAGTTTCATAAAAATAATATGTGAGGAGGGATCATGTTTTATTTATTTATTGCCTTATCGACATGGTGAAACTGGAGTTACTAAATCACACAACAGCTATTTATAATGCACCTTTAGCAATAAATTTTAAGTCTCACACTCAAACAGGAATGAGGAACAAACCTCAACAACTGACCAATCAGAGTTGTCTAACGCTCAGTCCCCGGACTCTAAAGATCTGATGGCGTTCTGTTGTTATTGGGTTAAATCTGTTGTTGTTGTTCTTTCGGCTGCTCCGTTCTTCAGGGGTCGCCACAGCGAGAAAACTCGCAACAACAATTTGGCAATAGCTTTTACGCCGGATGCCCCTTCCTGCCTCAGACCGCAGCACTGACCACCGAACCGCAGCCCCATTAGGTTAAACCTGTATTCTTTGGAGGTTTTTCAGTGGGAGATTCTGGCCACGTTGGTTCAGCATGTTTATAGCTTTGTAGAGGGAAACAGATTAATGAACTCTGAAGCAAGATAAATATTTAATCTTTACATAATAGCTATCTGTTTAAAAAAGAAGCAAACATTAGGCCGTATTTTACAAGTTCAGTCAGGTCTATGATGTCTTTTATGAGAAAATAGGATGTGATCACAATACCAATGTGATCTTTTGAATAGCTTGTCTTTTTACCTGTAAGTTTGAAGGCTTTAGAATGACCATTGAATTCTCCCCTTTCTGTTTTTGGAGACACAAATTACCCGAATCTTACAAAATTGAAAAAAAGAACAACTTTTCAGTCTAGTCCACAACAAGAAAATGACCTCAGACCAGCACTGAACAAGATGTTGGATTAAAGTTTTACTTTTAAAATAAAACACCACAAAGACACAATTCCTGGGTAACTGAAATAATNTATATATATATATATATATATATATATATATATATATATATATATATATATATATATATATATATATGTCTATACACATGTATATGTATATATTGTAATAATCTAAAATATGATAATATGCATATGTTTTGTTGTATAAACGATACAAAAAGTGTAAAGAAGTCCAAAATACAAAGGTTAAATCTGCTGCCAGTGGCTTATTAGGGTCACCATAGTAACTACACATCTGCCCCTGTCACTCCCTGACAACACTTTTAATATAACAGGCAGACAGAATGGCAAAATAGAAAATAACTCACCCACTGTTCACAAAAGCTATAAGATGTTGTGAAATAAAAGGCCTGTGTCGTAAGCAGCTAAAGCAGCTGGTTATTACACAGCCATTTTTCTGTACGAAGGAGAGACGACAAGTTAAAAATATCTTTCATTTGCACATTTAAAGCGAAAATTCAGAGCTTTGGTGCAGTAGAGGTCTGCGGAAGCTTGTGCATTTTTTTGATTTCAGGTGGATTTGAGAGAAAAATGATCAGTCCTATGGCAGAAAGAGAGACACACTGGGTCAAAAAAAAAAAACAAAAAACAAAAATACCTCCACTTTGATATACAAACTGTATCAGAAATGTAAAGTTCTGGCGAGTAAAAAAGACTTTGCAAAGACTATAGGAAGTGTAGGCAGCTCAAAGGTTTGTGCGTAATATCATGAGCTGAGTAAATCATGCTGTAAAATCTCTAAAAATCATAAATCTATACTGTGATTGTTAAAGGTTTAAAAATGCCAGTTCAGTAACACAAAGTCCAACTGTTTGTGACCCGTTCAACATGTGAACGATGTTTGCTGTGCCTGAGACTCAGAGCTCTAAAGAGGGCTGGGTTTTCTCACCTGTTTCATTTTCCCACCACGATTTCCTTTGCGTCACTCTTTCCTGTTTTATGCAGATTTCATCTATGCCATCCAAGACACTGCACTTCCCAGCTGACCTGCACCTTTTAAGGTTTCCTTCTGTTTATTTTTAAAGCCAGGAGAAGTAACAGATCAAAGATAGTGACAGAAAGGCACTGGCAGTCCTAATTAAATTGTTTAAATAAAAACATCAGGAGATGATACGTCCATTTTAAAATGTAGAGCAAAAGAAACAGAATGTGTGTTGTTATATGTGTTGATTGTAGCTATAGGATCATATGAATGTCTTACCTTCAAGAACCAATGAGCATCAAGCAGTTTACTCCACACCAATCACAGCCTAGTACCTGCAAACTAAAATCAGCATGAGTTGACTGTCCTCAAGGACAACATATATAATAAAAAATACAATAATAACATTAAAGATCATTCGGTTCCTCGTGGTTTAGCCACTAAAAGTTGTAGTTTTTCTCTTTAACCCGAGGTTTCCTGATTTCCGTTCAGGTGAAGATAGTGTTCAAGTTTAAAATCAATTTGTCTGAGTTTGTTTGTTGTTAGAAAACACACACCCTGGCTGCTGTAGGGACACAGTTATATATTTAGCCAACCAGAGGCTGTGGTAACGTTTCACACTTGGCCAGGCCCCTGTGTGTCAGCCCCGGGGAAACTTTAAACCAGACAAAGCTGTGAGCTAAAGAATAACTTCTCCTGGATGCATTCGTTCAGACTTCCCCTTTTCTCCAGATCTCCTCCTCTGTGATCTGGTCGGATCCAGTTCTGCGCCCAAGCGCGGCTTCGTGGTGCGAGATAATCGGCAGCTGATGTGACTTAATGAGGCGGAGATGCGGCAGGACAAACCCAGACGCGCGCCTCTCCTGCGACGACAGGTGCGCCGCTCGTGAGCGCCGAGGAGGAGAGCGGGAGGGCAGACGCACCGACGAGGGGAAGGAGGTAAACAAGCAGATTCGCTCCGCCAGGTCGTCGCGATGGAGCCGGGGCAGAGCGCGCAGGTCGGAGCCGACATGGTCGGAGAGCACGCGGCCGGCGGCGGCGTGAGCGCGTCGGAGCGGGACAGAGAGCGGGACAGGGGCGACGTGTTCAGCCCGAGTCCGCCGGCGAAGCAGCGCTCGCTGCGGGTCGTGTACGTCCTGAACGACGGGCTGAAGTCGGTGATGGCGAGCAGCCCGGAGTCCGGAGCGCTGCAGTGTCTGCAGAGAGCGTGCGACGCGGAGAGCGCGCTGCTCACCACCGTCACCTTCGGAAGGCTGGACTTCGGGGAAACAGCTGTGCTGGACAGTTTCTACGATGCAGGTGCGTGTGAGACAGTCACTGACAGCTGAGGAGCTGCGGTGTGGCACAGCTGGCCAGGTTTTACGCGCTCAGCCGAAAGACAAACTATTCGTCTGCGCGTCTCCTTTTCCAACTTCTGTTTCTTCTTTTTCTTTTTCCTTAAACATCTCATTGTCATTGGCCCATGTGCAAAACACATAGCTGTTTTAGGTCGACAACAAAACAGAATTTGGCTAAAAGGTTGTGACCCCTACATTTAGGGAAACTACCAATAATAATTAAAAAAACAATAAAATCACTTATTATTTGTCAGTATACATTCCTTTGACAATATTTTGAACAAAAACACGCCCCCCCCCACCC
Source organism: Kryptolebias marmoratus (assembly GCF_001649575.2). NCBI lineage: Eukaryota > Metazoa > Chordata > Actinopteri > Cyprinodontiformes > Rivulidae > Kryptolebias > Kryptolebias marmoratus. Next base: position 10,888,541 of record NC_051450.1, on the reverse strand, counting down.
CCCACACACATCCCTTTCTATATTTATACTTTTTAAAGACAAAACATGCTGCTTTTATCTATAGTTACATAGTCTAAAATTCTTTATGGGCATATTAACTGCTTGTATTCTATTCTAACATTAAAATTTAAAATTTGTAAAATGAAATTTGTGGAACAAATCGTGAAAGCTTCATTTCTGTTTCACTTGTCTTCTCTGCATCTTCCTCTGCCTTTGTTGGAGAAAAGCAGAAAACCAAAATTCAACTTTTATTTGTTTTGTGAGGCTACAGAAAATGATCTGGCTCACATGCTTATGGATGAATTCATTTTCTGTAGTCATGATTTAGTTGGGTTTTTTTTTTCTAATGCGCTTAAACGTGTTCACATGCATGCAAAAGATGGGAGAGGACTCACGGTGTCAAGGCAACAGACAGCTTTAGAGTTCATCAGTCAGTGGTCTGGTTTTTCCAAGGTGCATGAGCTGCAATGAAGCTCCAAATTAGGTTTGTCTGTTTCTGTTTAGTCTTTTTTTTCTTCAGATATATGACATCCAGTTCACCGTTAAAGAATTAAACTGCAAGGATCAGAACCATAAAGACAGGTTGCACTTATTTGGAGCTCTCCAAGTGAAGCGATTTGAAGAGCTAATGACATAAAACTTCAAAATGTTAACTAGCCTTACTGTTTTTTTTTCTTCTGTCAGTCATTCCATCTTCAAAAAGCAATAGCTGCTTTTCCTTATAAAACCAGAAGCATTAGCAGCAGAAATATACAGAACTAAAAACTCACAAAACACTAAATTACCTTTTTACATTTCTTTATTTTTCTTATGTAATCATTTCTGTTTGCCAAAATGGCCACTACCAATACTCCTAATAACATGACCCTCTTTAACTCCAAAGGCTTTATTATCTCGACAAGCAGGCGATCATGTAACTGCCCAAGTGTGCACGTGCATGCTCATTTGTCTGTCTGTATGTTAGCAAAATATCTCTTGAATTGCTTGACAAATTTCAATGAAACTCCCAGCAAGTAACCATTGGATGCACATCTGCAACTGATTAACATTTGGAGTCAGTCTGATTCAAGATGGCCACCACAGCTAATTAACCTCCACAAACACACGAATGGCTGTAACTCTGTCAGTTTGACAGATATTGACCTAGAGTTGGGCGTGGTAGTAGTTGAGAATCGTCTCAATCACACACACTGAGCGCCAGCAGATCGCCTTACACTTAATTTTATTTATTTTTTAACTTTACAAGGCAGTGAGTGATATACTTTCCTTCAAGGTTTTCATTCACACAGATTTCATTTCACACAGTCTTCGTCACATCAATTTTTTTTTTTAATACAGCTCTTGCGTGAACCAGAAGTCAAAGCCACTTCTGAAAGTCTTTAACTGGCAGCTATTTATACCGTGTGAAATTGTCCGCGCCTCTTCTGCCAACAACATGGGCGCAGATACAGGTGTTAGTTACGTGAGATCATAGCCTCGTTGGCTTCGTTGAGCGAGCAGATAGATGTCAGGGATCGCGGCCAAAAAATGTGGTGACTTCAAAGGAAGAGAGAAACTAAAATTTGTGAAAGAGTTGAACATTTTCCCATGGCAGACTTATGACTTGGGCTGTGACTAAGAGCCTGAACAATCTTTCGGTGAAATTCAAATTTCCTAGTAAACAGCGAACTATCCAGTTAATGCTGATGCTTTAATTTAAACTGTCTGGTCATGTCAACATTCATTATATTACAGTATGCTACTTCACCCTAATGTATCTTTCTTGTTTTTAGATTTATATTTAAGGTCGAATAGAATGATGTGTCTTTGAATAAGATCGAAAAAATGTTACTTAAACAGCCAACAAGACAAGGAACATGTAATATAAATAAACTAATGCTATTTTCCGCCTATATTAATACAATGGTTATGCTAACAGCTAGCTGATTTAAGATCTGGTGTACTTGTTTCACCTTTTGACAACAATCTCGGAATATCTTAGAAATGTTTTTGAGTTGCTTAAGAATTAGAAAATATCGCAACATGGTCTTTTTACTACACATCTTTTATAATTTTGTGCATAGTTTTTTTTGGATGTATACAAAAAATACTTATACTGTAGATTAATGGCTGTAATTCAGAAAGTATTAGAAAGTCAGTAGGATTGCTCCTCAGGGAACCATGAAGGACTTTGCAAAACCTGTTGCATTTCCATCCCAATGTTTTGTCAAAGTCATTATGGTTCAACTTCTAAGGACTGTAAATATCCAGTCAGTATCCATTGGAGGAAATAAAAGATCACCAGAGAATGATCAAACATGGAAATTCATCCAAGAGTTGTTTAAAAGGAGATGTATTTTCCTCCTTTTTTGTCTTTCTGAGCTCCTAAATCAAAGATTGATAGGATACATTGGTCTAAAATACAAAATTTTTATACCAAAGCACTAATAATTATTATTAAAGTTGGTTTTATGAGGAGGAAAAACTTGACTCAGCTCCTTCCCTTTCTTGAGAGGTGCATGTGGTTTTACTGCCCCCGATTTAACAGAATAAAATCAGTTACAACAGAATTGGTAAATCTCAGCAAAGAAGGTACTATGTTTCATTCATGCTTACCGTAAGTGCACAAGGGAGTTTGTAATAATTGCTTGGGAGTTTAAAGAGGTGCTTGTTTCTGTCTTCACACATGTCCATACTCGTTCTGTTGACATTTACTCCTACATCCAAGCATTTGGAGTGCTGCAGGCAAGAGGAATGTTTCCTGGAATTATCAAAAGCACAACTTTTTTATGCACAAAACAAAAATGGAAAAGGTGCTTCTATAATTGTGTTGAAAAAAAGAAAACTGCTTATAGGCAATAATAATGCTTTTTAGCATTTAAACCCTCTCTTTGAAACACTTCCTTCACTGACTTAAAGACACAGATTAAAAGCAGTAGTTCAGATGTTTTGAAGTCAGGTTCTGTGGAAAGATTATTCACATTATTATCTGAACTGGTCTAGAAACCTCTTTGAATGGCTTCAGTTTGGAGAAATAGAGTTTTATTCTGGCCAGACCGACGAGCTAACTACTAGTCTGAGTTGAGTGTTGAGTTAAGCTAACAGATGAAATTTATCCAGGACTTGCATCCCAGTTCAGGTATCGTTTTTCTCAATTATCCGGTTATTCATGTCTGTTTACACTATCCCCGCTGCTTCACCCTTTCCAGACATCGCAGTTGTAGACATGAGCGATGTGTTTCGGCAGCCCTCGTTATTCTACCACCTGGGTGTGAGGGAGAGCTTCGACATGGCCAACAACGTCATCCTGTACCATGACACCGACCCCGACACTGCTCAGTCACTGAAGGTAACGCATGCACAGCGCTCCTGGAGTGTAATAAGAGTTCGCGGATGCCATTCCTTCACGCTGCCTCAGAACAAAGTGACCCACTGAGTTATTTACAGACTGGTGTGTGCAGAACAGTCAGTCCTGCCACCTATTTAAGAGCACCAATGTGGTAAAAATACACTGGAACTCTGTTGTTGTACAGCTTTGAAATACATCACATGCTCTTTGTCTCTTTACAGGACATGGTGGCACAAAAAAACACAGTAAGTTTTGATATGTGTGTGTGTGTGTGTGTGTTTCACAGTGATTTATGTGCACACGCTGTGCATTGCTATTTCTAGGAATAACATTTTCGACAAGGGCTGTCTGTTCTCTCATGTTGATATCCATCCAGGAATGTATCTTTCCATAGCCATCTCTTCTTTAAGCTCCTTCTTTCTGTCTCTTGCACTCTTTCTGACACCCACACACACACACACACACAGTCTTACATGTTTAGATAGACATTTTCTTGACATGTTTTTCGCAGCAGGTTTTCCTAGAAACTGACGTTGATTGTTTGTATGTTCTCCACTGAAATGTGTGGAGTAGGGAACTCGCCCGCAAGCGTTGGGATTTCCCTGGGTTCAGTTGCCTCCTGAATACAGAGGCTCTGGGCTGAGAAATAAAGTAGGTGGCAGGCCTGCACCAAGGCATGCTGGGAGAGCTCATCAGTCACAGCTAGTACTAACAATCAAGGAGCCAAAGCTGGAAGAATGTGGCTTCCCAATGCTTTAAATCTACTAATGACATGCAACTAGCAAAGACAAAGAAAAACTGAGTTTTGCATTTGATTTGCTCTTTGCAGCTTACATTCCGCATATTCATATTTTTATTCTTTATATGCATTGTGCAATAAATCAGTGCTAAAACTTTACATGGTGCAATGTCCTTATATGTGACCTTTAGAAATATCCTGTTGTATCTTAAGCTTTGCGCACTGGACTAATCTGTTTGGCCTCAGCTTTTTGTGCTGACTTTTAGTTTAATGCTGAGTTTTAGACTACTGGTTGTTGTTATACCTATTAATGCAAAATGTATCAGAGTAATAGAATAAATATATTTTTATGGACAGAAAATAACTTGTGCAATATCGTCACTCCATAGTTCTTGTATTATGCAAGCCACACATGAATCTGCTAAATGACTGCCTGTTAAGTGATCGCCCCTGAAATTTGTATTTCAAAAGTACAGGCTGTGGAAAATTAGAGCTCAAGAGAGATGAGCTAGTCTTGTCTTAATGTCGTGTGTTTTTAGTTATTTGGTTTGTGACCTTAGCCAAGGGAACGAAAAGGATCTTAGCTGCTATTCAGCAAGCAAACAAAAGTGAAAATACATACAGTCATTAAGAAAAAAAAGCTAACACCTAAGTCTGCTTGTGCTAACTTTATAATAATGTCATGATGTTACCAGACAATCTCAGGCGTTCTGATCCTCTGCTTGTACTCATCCTTCTCACTAATTACTCTCTAATCTCCCACCTGCTTCCATTGTTTTTCCACCTGGACTCCCTTTACACCTGACGTCAGGATTCTGCATGTGTGTTTGCCTGAAGAATAACTGTATTACATCTGCATTTACACACTTTTAAAAATCCAGCACTCAGTCTTTGTTTTCCCTGTTTTTTTTTCTTTAAACGTCCCTTCAAGGCATCAAGCGGTAATTACTACTTCATCCCCTACATTGTGACTCCCAACCACGAGTACATGTGCTGTGAGAGTGACGCCCAGCGCAGGGCTAGTGAGTACATGCAGCCCAGCTGGGACAATCTGTTGGGGCCACTGTGTGTCCCTCTGACTGACCGCTTTACCAGCCTGCTGAAGGACATCCATGTGACATCTTGGTGAGAAAAAACAAAAGAAGAACATTTTAAATTTATTTTTGCACATTTTTAGTGTGTATAAAGTCAGATCCAATCAAATAAATATGAGATTATGGTGACATCACTATTCTAATTGCTGTAGTACTTATACTACAAGTTGCTATTAGAATCTATTAATCAATCTGGTTGCACATTTACAACTGATTGGATTTTGGAGTCAACCTGAGTCAAGCCACAGCTAACTGACTTTAGGAAATACAAAAAAATGACTCTAACTCAGTCAGTTTTACATATTTTAAACTAAAATTTGGTGTGGTATTCGCTGAGTCACCCTCAATACGTACTTCGAGAGCTAACAGCTCACTCAAGATTACTATTTTAAACTGTGTCTAAGGTAGTAAACATAATGCTTTCCTTCAAGGAATGCTAGTTTGATTGCCTATAATTAGGCGTTGTGAACTCTTTCTGTTTCTGCACTTCCTGTTTATCTCCGTCATTATTACTGTTTTTCAGTGCGTCCTTCAAGGACACACTGCTCAATGACATCAGGAAAGCCAGGGAGAAATACCAGGGAGAGGAGCTGGCCAAGGAGCTTGCCCGAATCAAACTCCGAATGGACAATACAGAGGTCCTAACTCAGGATATTGTCATGAACTTGCTGTTTTCCTACAGAGACATACAGGTACAAACTCAGTCTTCAATTGGGAATAACACTAACCTCAAGCAATTTAAAATTAGCATCTCATTTCCCTGTTTTTAACTGGTTAACAGGACTATGATGCCATGGTGAAGCTGGTGCAAACATTAGAGACGCTGCCAACTTGTGATCTGGCCACCCAGCCCATGATCCAGTTCCACTATGCTTTTGCCCTCAACAGGTACACTTGATTTAGAATATTTTTTGCACCTAACTTAACGATGCAGATAATTAAGGTGAAGGTGGAGTCACAAACATTTGCTAAATAAAGTCAGAAATTGCAATTTTATCTCTGAATTTTGGAACACTCTTTAAACTTTGTTGTATTTTTTTATTATCAATATTTAAAGTTGTGTTTGTAATCGTTTTGTGCATTTTTTTTAGTTTCATAATGCCCTATAAAAATTACCAGTAGCTAACAAAGTAACATAAAAAGGAGAAATCTGACATTTTAAAACACAAATTATTCTTGTTTATAGAGTCATAAATGAGCTATTAAGACAGCAAAAAAGATGTTATGTGTTTCAGTGTCTCAATCCAAAGTTATTGATCAGTTTTTGTGAGTTATGCATGTTAATGTGTGCAGGAGGAACAGTCCTGGAGACCGGGAGCAGGCTCTCAGAGTGATGCTCCAGGTGCTGCAGTCCTGCGAACATCCCGCACCGGACATGTTCTGTCTGTGTGGACGCATCTATAAGGACATTTTTCTGGACTCGGACTGCAAAGACACTATAAACAGAGACAATGCTATACAGTGGTGAGAATCCAGGAAAACAAATGTGTGTTTGGTGAAGTTATTTCTCAGAGGTAATTTATCTGTTGTTCCACACACACCCAGGTACAGGAAGGGCTTTGAGCTGCAGCCAACTCTCTATTCTGGCATCAACCTCGCTGTCCTCCTCATAGTTGCTGGTCAGCAGTTTGAGAGCTCCATGGAACTGAGAAAAATAGGTGATCATCACTTTTTATCAAATTATGACTTGACTTCTAACTCACAAACCAGAGCCCCTGATGCGTGTGATTAACTGATTGGATACTGTGTTTTGGTTGATGTTAAAAAAAAAGTAATTGGCCAGGTAGTTTTTAATTATCACCATAATTCTGTAGGTGTGAGGCTGAACAGTCTGCTGGGGCGCAAAGGTTCCCTTGAGAAAATGAATAACTACTGGGATGTGGGCCAGTTCTTCACCGTCAGCATGCTTGCAAGTGATATCCCGAAAGCGACTCAAGCTGCTGAGAAGCTCTTCAAACTGAAGCCGCCACTGTGGTAAAGTTGTTCATATATAAAAAGTCTTCACTTCTGTTAAATGTTTATCTGCAGTGTGGCTAGGAAGCAAGGTAATACAATATATTGAAGTCTATCGTGTATCTGGTAGATTGCAATATATATATATATTTTGCCAATATATTCCAATTTATATCAAATTCTAAATTATATTGCAATATATTGTATTTCTTATGTATTACAATGCATCAAATGTTAATATATTTATATCAGTGGTACAATTTTTATTGTTGCTTTTCAACAAACCTTGGAAAACATCCCTTTAAAAGTAATGACTTTGAGAAAGAGATGTAAATTTATGAAAAGTTAACTTTGTATCAGTGAGACAAGGGCTTGAGTTTATTGTTGAATGGGAATACAGTGATGCTGTAACAGTGTGCTTTAAATATTTCTCCAAAAAAAAACAATTATAGTTTACTCCATTTGTAGATTGCACCTGTCAGTTCAACAATTTGGGGAACCGGAGTATGTTTACAGACGATTAGTGATGCTCACTGGCCTCAATAATTTTGATTTACCTAATGGGCATCTTGTTTTAGGTATTTGCGGTCAGTGGTGCAGAACCTGCAGCTAATCCAGAGATTTAAAAAGCAGGCGGTGGAACATTCTCCCCAGCGAGAGAGACTCGACTTCTGGATGGACATCATCGTTGAGTCTACACAAGGCACCACCAACAGACTGCGATTTCCTGTACAAAAAACACATTTACACTTTGAACTGCAGTAACAGATGCTCAGAAACTATCCAAACGCTACCAAGTCTGTATCTTATTGCTTTATTTCTATTCAGGTGTTAATTCTGGAGCCGACCAAGGTTTACCAGCCTTCTTATGTGTCAATTAACAACGAGGCTGAAGAGATGAACGTCTCCATCTGGCATGTTTCTCCTGCTGAAACTGTAAGAACTATTATGTCTTTACTTTTATTGAATCAAAACATTGATTATTATCACAAGTGAAATTTGTAGCCTCATTTCAGTTATACTTGAGCTGTAAATTTAGATGTGAAGTAAGTAATTTTGTGATCACAAATGCAGCAAAAGGTGACTGAGTCCTAATGCTTTGATCCACGTGTGAATGATGTGGAAAACTAAATCTTCTGTCATTTACAGAAGGGGATCCATGAATGGAACTTCACTGCTATGTCCATCAAAGGCATTAGGTATGTTTAAAACTTGAGAGTATACAACAACTTCAGTAATTTTAATAACAAGAATTGAGAAATAATTTATTTTAGTTTCTCTAATCCAACACAGGGTTATTCATCAATTATGCATACAGGCTCAAATATATTCATACAACCCTTTGTCCAGATGCTTTTTGTATCCATCAACAAGCTTCTGGCTCAATATCTGACCACTCTTCACACCTTTTGGTTCTTGGCATGACACGACTTTAAGGATAGTAAACAAATTTTCAACAGGGCTGAGTTTGGACCTTGGAAAGGCCATTCCAGAATAATTTTAGCTTGGATTATCCATTCAGATGTGCGTTGGGGACTTTGGATGTGTTTGGATGTGCGTTGGGAACCATTGTGCTTTCAGAACACCCACATGTCCAAGTTTTAATTGTCTAGCTGCTGATTTGAGGTGAAGTTAAAGAATTTGGAGGAAGTCCTCCTCATTCGTTATTGTGACAAAGTGGATGGCTCTTTGTGCAATGCACCAGTTCCACTGGCAACAAAACAGCCCCACAGCATGATGCTCCCACCTCCATGCTTGATAGTTGGTACATTGTTTTTGAAAGCCCTACCTTGACTCCTCCACATGTACTTCTTGTCGTTGTGACCAAAAAGCTGAATGTTTTTTTTTTTCATTTGACCAATATATAAATATTTCTTTTCTTCAGAAGGCATTTGATTTGTCCATCAAGCTTAATGGGGATACTTTTAGGGCAGAGTCTTCATTCTTTGTCATCACCCTGTGGACAAAGAATGTGGACAGGGACAGTGGTATCTAGTAGCTTGTAGTTCAAGGCAGCCTTAAGTCTTTGTGGTTTCTGGGTTCTTCCTGAACATCCTAATCAATTTCCTTTTGACTGACAGTAACGGATGTGTATTGCTCAATCCAGAGGGTGCTGTCAAACATTTTTTTTTATTCTTGTAAAGAGAAACTACCAGCTGCTGTGTCAATCATGATCACTAACAGGAAGCTAATAGGCCTTGGCCAAGTCAAGTTAAGACATTCATAAACCTTGAGGACCACATATTAAAATATTTAGGTGCAACATATGGATATTGTTTTAACTTGTATGTACAATTTTACCACAATAAATTCAAACTTGTGCATCCAGTTCTTGTTTTTTTAAAAATCATTGAAGTTGTGTGTTTATTCATTCCACCCTGGAAAAGTACAGCTCAGATAATTCATGAACAGTAACAGTAACAGTAACTTTGCAATAATGTGCATGATGAGTGAATGTATTTTTTATGACAAATGTAAAAGCAAAAAATTCGTCCTTGAACAATATTGCTAGTCCTGTTTAGTCTTTGAAGAGACTTCTTACTTTGAGTCCTAGAAGCCTCTGCTTAGACTAGAAGAAGCCAGGATGCCTAAAGCTTAAAAAAAGGACTTGTGCTCTACCAAATCTTTTGTCTGCGATCATTCTACTTCATTTCTGCAACTGTTGCAAGTTTGTTTTCACTTTCTACTCACCTATCAGCATCTACAAAAAAAACAAGGGATCACTCAAATCATATAAGTAGTTGGGATGAGGGTGCAAGCTTCCTGTAGCAGTATGAATGATTTTAAACCTTTCAAGTTGTGGTTGTGGATGGTTAACTAGAATTTAGCCACCTGGAACTGTGACTGAAATCTTCCATTGATGCAACCTAATCACCGCCTGCATAGTCAAGACAGTGATTTATGATGCAAAGGTGCAGCTACATAGTTAATGTAACCTGATAAGACAGAAAAAAAAGAAAACATGGGAATGTACTAGAAATAGAGAAGTGTAATGTATTATATGTGAACTATGATTGTTTATGGTAGTTTACCAGAACTATTAGTGAAAGAAATTTTATAGCTTTACCTCAGCAAGCTGGCTGAAAGTCAAACACAAAGGACTAAGTAAACAAACACACACATAAAACATTAGGTTCACTTTTATACTCCTCATTAAAGTAAAAGCCTTGGTTTATGTATATGTATGAGGTAGTTAAATGTTTTAAATTGTAGTGTTATTTCTAATTAAACAAAATTTTCTGGTCCCTCTTTCTGCAGTATCAGTAAGTTTGACGAGCGCTGCTGCTTCCTCTACGTCCACGACAACTCCGACGACTTCCAGATCTATTTCTCCACAGAGGAGCAGTGCGGTCGGTGAGGACACACACCTCTAGATGTGTCTGTGTAGGTGTGTGTGTTTGTCCGTGCCTGTGTTTGCACAGTATGTACAGTGCTGTGCAAAAAAAAAATAAAAAATAAAAAATAATAATCTTGTGTTAATTATTTATTTCTTCATGCTTCAGAAAGCCCAGAGAACTATTGATCAAAATTGTATTAAAAGATTACAAGAAAGTCTGATTTCTTGGAAGAAAAAGTGTTTAAAAAATATACAATTTTTTAAAAACTTCTGCACAGTACTGTATGTGTGGTTGTGATCCAAAGTTTGCAGGCCAAAAATAACAAAAGTGATGTGTGTCTGTGTTTGTTTGTGTCAGGTTCTGCTCCATGGTGAAAGAGATGATATCTGATGGTACGGGAAATGCTGTGGAGCTGGAGGGGGAGGGTGATGGAGACACGTTGGAGGTCTGTGTGCATCTACATAAATTAATATAAAAGAATTAAAGATAGGTGCAAAGTTTCACCTTGGATACGTGTGTCTGAACGCTCTGTGTGTATTGTGTGTTACAGTATGAGTACGACATGGATGAGAACGGAGACAGGGTGGTGCTGGGTCGGGGCACTTATGGAGTGGTGTATGCTGGGAGAGATCTGAGCAACCAGGTCCGGATCGCCATTAAAGAGATCCCCGAGAGAGACAGCAGGTAGGATCACAGCATTAGGTGCAGTCAAAGTTTGCTGCAAAGTTTGAGAGTAAAAAAAAAAACAAACCAAAAAATTCCTTTTTAATGAAATACATTGTAAATCTTAAATTTAACTGTAAACAACTGAGAGATTGACAAATCTGTAACCACTTCTTACCAAAGTCTTTTATTTGGTTTGCAAATGTTACACATTCAAACAAACATTTTTGAAATATTTGTTAAAGAATAATTGTAGAGGTCAATAAAATAAATGTTTATGTATTTGTTGTCGAGACGGCATTTTGAACTAAAGTCTTAAAACATTTCTGTGGAACATTTTAAACATTTACATTTCTATATTAAGTTAAAAATAATTTTATACTGTTGTGTAAGTAAATGCAGTATGTCATGCCAATACTAAGAGTTTAAGACTAAAGCTACTAAATGCTACAGCTCTGCCCCCTGCTGACATAAATTAGTATCTGTTATTTTTTTTGCTATTTGATGATACAAAAAATATTATAGTGACTTCAGGTACCATGTATTCATTTATTCTTTATAGCTAAGGACATTGATTTGCCTCTTTTAGTCTTTAATAATACGCAATAAAATAAATGCATATAATTTCAAGTAGATAAACTGAAATAGATAACTTTGTGACTGGGGTGGGATGCATTGTAACAATTCCTACTGATGCTATTAGTGGCACTTGATGTTCATTTTTAGCTTCTGTTTTAAACATATAGAAATAATATGTCAACATTGCTTCCTCAAATTACTGCAATAAAATAAGAAGTAACAGAATCAACAAACTTAAGCTTGTATAGTTTATCATAGAACAAATAGCAGTTGTTATATCTTTTATATATACTTGTAATGATTTATAAATATGTATTGGGTTGAAATCAAAGAAACAAATTGTGGTTCTGTGCTTTTCTCTCTGTGACTCAGATACTCACAGCCACTTCATGAAGAAATTGCCCTTCACAAGTACCTGAAGCACAGGAACATTGTTCAGTATCTGGGTTCTGTTTCGGAGAACAGATACATCAAGATCTTCATGGAACAAGTGCCTGGAGGTACGTTTCTATCGAATGGAGAAAGAGACAGTGCTCAGCGTCTTGAAGAAGAACAATAACAGTCTGTTTCAGAGATCGATGCTTGTGACCTCTCGGTTACCGGACGGTCTCTCTAACTGCTTGGTCATGTTCCCATTTCATGATAGGTTTTGGACACTCCTTGTCTCCTTTTTCCAGGAAGCCTGTCTGCACTGCTGCGGTCAAAATGGGGTCCTCTGAAGGAGGCGACGATCATCTTCTACACCAGACAGATCCTGGAGGGATTGCGGTACCTGCATGAAAACCAGATCGTCCACAGAGACATCAAGGTACTCACAATCAAACTTGTTCTGACACTTGAATAAAATAAAACACATTATGTTCACATTTTAGAACCAACTCAAGGACATTTTAACATATTTTAAGTAGACTCAACTATCAACAGAAAAGTATTCTTACAATATGACAATACAAGTTCAGGAGCACCAGATCCTCAGTAAAAAAGAAGTTTTGTTTTTTGGCTTAATCAATTTTAAATAATACATTTAGCCATTAAAAATGGTAACTTTAATTACAAAATAAATGGTATCAGTTGGTTATAAAGTAACAGACAAGAGGATCTAGTCAGATTAGTATCTAACACATGAATTGTTGTAATAGTAATTTGGACGCCACAGAGCTCTTGAACCTTTTTATTTTTTTTAGAGTTACTAATGGGAGTGATTAGGTAAAATGATTCACAATAAAATTGTAAGTGCTTTAAAGTTTGTAAGTTTTCTTACTGGCTAAAATTTTAACTTTACTTTAGTATGACTGTATATAATAGTTTGCACAGATTTTAGCTTACTTAGAGTTAAAGGGTGTGCATGTAATAGCAGAAAATAGGCATTTAGTTAAAAGATGACTTTTAAAGATGTTATTTATACTGCATTTGTTGAAATGTATCAACTATGGCATGTCAACTGTTTACTAATTCTTTAATATTATGTTGACAAGTTTCTGCCTAGGTAATGTGGAAACTCAGTAAGGTTTTAAAGTTTTCATGACAAGACAGTCAGACTCACAAGAAGAGGTAGAGAACTGCTAACAATAAATTATTTGCGAAAGCTGGGCAATAAGGTTAAAGGCAGGAAGGATGGTGATGACTATGTAATATTTTAATATTAAATGAACGAGAACAGGACCCTGTGGTACTTTATTTAAAAAAATAAAGATATATTTTAAAATTCTCTCAAGATAAAAAAATAATGGAAATGAACGCTTACCTCACAGACTGTATTCTGTTTTTCTTTGTTGGTCTGTTTGGTTTTTAGGGTGATAACGTGTTGGTAAACACCTACAGTGGCGTTCTGAAGATCTCTGACTTTGGGACCTCGAAACGTCTGGCTGGAGTCAATCCCTGTACAGAAACATTTACAGGTATCTGATAACACCTCCAACTCTTTTTTTACTAAATTTTATTTATAAGTGCAAGCTCTGAATTTAGAAGTCTGGGATGTTCGGGGCATGTTCCATGGAAATAAAAAAAAGTTTTGAGTTTAGTTTTTTTTATGTTTAAGTAAATGTCATTGAAAAAAATGTATGAAACTGATAAAATCATAGCAGACTTCAGGTCTAGAGCTAAATTGGGAACTAAAATCTGAAAATGCACTTTGTAAATTAAAGGCAAAACAAAGTAAATCACCCAAATTTAAATGGAGGAAATGACTCACCGACAATGTAAACTATGCACAAGTTCCAACCAGTTCTACATAAACACACAGTAATTCAATCTGGGCTGCATAAATGGAGTCATTGAAATGCTGCTGTCTCAGACAATGAGTGTAAATATCAAATGACCCTCAAAATGTCAAGAGCCCCTATCGGCCTCTATGGAAACACTCGAACACACAACTGTGTGTGGACATAAACATACAATGGCCATCTGGCCTTCTCCTGGGGCCACAGAGGTGTGTAATTAGATTAGCTAATCAAGCAGAGACAGAGGTTGTTTACCTTTCATTAGCAGGTCTGTGGCTCTGCTTATCTTTCTGCTCTTTCCCTCACTTGGTTCGGATTCGCTTTTTATAGCTCTTGTTGTAAATGTGCCTGAAATTTTTTGGCAGCGGAGAAAATGCAAAGGAGAGAAATAAAAGTTGCTCTTTTTGGATTTCTTTTTGTTGTTTTTTTTTAGAACAAGTGATTCAAATTTTATGTCTTCATGTTTCAGTTGTTAAAAATATATATGCTTTCGAATTTTTTGCATATTTTTTTAACATCGTCAACATTAATTCTTTACTAAAAAACAGTTCAATATGATGCAATACGTTTTAGTCAGTTGTCCTTGTGGAAATTTGGTAATCGAGTTATTGCACCATGATTTTGTATACTGTACATTAAATACATTCCCATTGAAAATTACTGTTTGTCCATTTGGTTGTGGAGATATGATAAACAACCAAATGAAAAAAAGGTCTTTAGAAATGGTTGTATAACGTGCTCTGCAGGTACTCTGCAGTACATGGCTCCGGAGATCATCGATAAGGGTCCTCGAGGCTACGGGGCCCCAGCTGACATCTGGTCACTGGGATGCACCATCATCGAAATGGCAACTGGGAAACCTCCCTTTCATGAGCTCGGGGAGCCACAGGCAGCCATGTTTAAGGTAGACGCTATTCCATGTGCTTGGAATAAATCTGATGATAACTGTTTTTGATATGTCACATAAATCGTCTACTTTTTCATTTCCAAACATCTACGAGAAAAGCTCTATGGCTTTGCGTTGCAGGTGGGCATGTTTAAAATCCACCCAGAGATCCCTGAATCTTTATCACTCGAAGCCAAGTCCTTCATCCTGCGCTGCTTTGAGCCCGACCCTCACAAGAGAGCCATCGCCACAGACCTGCTGAGAGACATTTTCCTCAGGCACAACGCCAAGGGCAAGAAGAGCAAGATCGCCTTTAAACCAACAGGTTGCAACACACAAACACACTGCCTGCCTGCTGATGCTTCTTTTGGCATGAGTATGTAAACACTTGAGTGAGTTTTGTTCTGATTCAACACTGATGAACACTGAGGAAACCTTTAAAGCAGGCTGTGCAAACATGAAACACAGTAAATATTTGCCATGAGGTCCACAACTCAAGTTTCTCTGTTAACATGATAAAGTTAAAGACAAAACTACCAGAGGAACCAAGTATTGCTTGCAAGTAGTTCTGCTGAAAGTACTTTGATCAAAAGATTTCATCCAAAAATAATTTGACCAATCAGCCTACCGGAATATTGCTTATTTTTTGTAGTTGTGCAAACTGCCGATTTGGTACTAAAAATGTCCATAAGTAAAGTTAAAATGACAACAGAAGAGCTTATTTAACCCTCCTGTGGCCTTCGGGTGAAATGGACTCGAAGTTACAAGTGTTTCTCTTCCTCTCTTCAGTTACGAGGGCTTCAGGAGGGTTACGTAGAGTTACATCATTTAAGCGGTGCATGTATTTTTTTATGCTCACATGTCTCTGCTGAATGTTTGTGTTCTCAGACTACATCCATAATGTGTCCATACCGGTGCAGCTGCAGGGTGAAGCTGCTGGCAGCAGCAGCAGCGAACACGGCTCCGTGAGCCCGGACTGCGACTCCAAACATGACATTTTCTTCCAGAAGAAGAAAAACTCGGGCTCCGAGAACCTGCTCAAACCGTCCAACTCCAACTACCTGAGGTGAGAGTGGAGTTTACGTCACTTCATGTATAAACTCAAACTCACAGATACTCACCGGCTCTTCTAATAGTTCTGATCTGATCCATTTAAAACAAATAACATCAGAAATGTAGTAATACCTATTCCAAATGTAAAAATTATTCATTACAATCAGTATTTTGAGGGATACTTCTACATCTAAGATGAGTTAAAAAGATGTCAGTGAATGTGTGTGTGTGTATGGCAGGTGGCCTCATTGTGGTCTGTTGCCTTTTACAATACTGATATAATGAGGGCTTACAGTTTTATAATCTTCAGGTGGCAGCTGTGCACACACACACACGTGTGTGCATGCATCCATGCATGTCCCGGAGTGCTGATTCATGCTGCACTTCCCTGTGCACACAGAGTAGCCAGGAGAGGCTTGTATTTATAAAGAAACCTAAAGGCACGCCACACTGTTGTAAATCATTTGTGCAGCTCTTGTTTTTTTTTTTTTTTTTAATGTATTATATACTGCTGTGAAGTCATAGTGTGTTGGTGTGTTTCAGTGTCCCAGACGATAGTTCGGTTTCAGAGGACCGCAGTGCCCCCCCCTCACCTGAGGACAGGGACAGTGGTCTGTTCCTGCTGAAGAAGGAC
Source organism: Kryptolebias marmoratus (assembly GCF_001649575.2). Taxonomy (NCBI): domain Eukaryota; kingdom Metazoa; phylum Chordata; class Actinopteri; order Cyprinodontiformes; family Rivulidae; genus Kryptolebias; species Kryptolebias marmoratus. The sequence continues at coordinate 10,872,055 of NC_051450.1, read as the reverse complement.
AGCGAGAGACGAGCTATTCTCTTCAAGGTCCTGAACGATGACCAGGAAAAAGTCATCTCTAACCTGAGGGAAAACCACATACAGGTCAGTGTGCATGTTTGTGTGTGTGTGTGTGTGTGTTCAAGCATTACTCATGCTCTCATGCTCTTTGGCCAAGTGTGTCCATCCATCCATCTATCCATTTTCTTTACCCGCTTTTTCCTTTCCCTGTCGCGGAGGAGCTGGTGTTCATCTCCAGCAGTCCTTGTGGCGGGGACACCCTGAACAAGTTGCATGTCCATCACAGGGACACATAGAGACAAGCAATGATTCACACGCTCACACACACACACACACACCTTGGACAATTAGCAGTGAACCTAACATGCACATTTTTGGTCTGTGAGAGGAAACCAGAGTAATAGAGAAAATCCACGCATGCACAAGAGCATGCAAACTCCACACAGAATAGTCGGGAGGTGAACCTGCAACCTTTTTGCTCTGAGGTGACAGCACTAACTGCTGTGCTGCCCCAAGTGTGGTCACACAACCTAAATTTAGTGACCAGACTTACAAAGCAGATACCCATAAGAACAATTTTAATGTGTCAGAGTGAAACTGTAGTTTAAGGTTGTGTGTAGAAAATAATGTAATGGATATGCTGGATATGCTGTTTTGGAGTGCAACGAAATCAGAAATGATCTGAAGTGGTGTCATTTTGTGTCAGATACAATTTAAAAACCTTTTTTTTAACAAATGGCAGAATGGCAGGTCTTAAATGATACAAATATGAAAACAAATTAACGTCATCTTTTTTATTATTAAGCCAAAATAAACCAACATGCAGAATCTGTATTAAATATCTTAAATATTAAATATCTGTTAAAACATAAACTTGAAGGCGTTGTTTTTCATATAGCCTTTTATATCATGTTAAGGAATTTCAGACTATTCTTTTTTTACCTCACAGTTTCAGGTCATAGAGGTTTGTGGACATTTGTTTTTGCACAGCTTATTTAAAGGGTTGCTACAGCATCACAATCAGTTTTCAGTCAAGGTACCCATGGCTTGTGGCTGCAAACTGATCCCTGATCATCAACCCCCCCACTGCTGTGGTTAGGATTTAGCAGCACAGGCTGCTTCGTAGTTCCTTATTCCTAATCTAAAGTGCTGTGTTTATGTTTGAATTTTAAATAAAGTTACAACAGCTTGAATTTTCCTGTAATTTTTTAACATTTGTTCAAAGCTATAGGATCTTTCATCTCCTTATATTCAAAACTTGGATTGAAAAAGGATGTTGGGATTTTATGTAATTGCATCACTGAGTCTGTTTACGCCTTGTTCACTGGTGACATTTATTATAAAAAAAGATACACAGAAACACAAGAGATTCAATCAGAATATTTAATGAATTTTGTATGAAATACCTCAGTAAACATGTTGCATATTAAAACTGTAAAGGTGTTCTCATCTAGATAAGCCTGTAGCAACATCTTAAACTGTAATGGAAGAACAGGAGTCTGCATTTTGATGCAAAACCACTAGAGGACGCTAATACTCTTTTGAAATTCCAATGAGATATCCTGATGTTTGATACACACTGTATCTGTGCAGTTAACTCCTAAAACGCATTCAGACACATGAATATTCAATAAGCTTTAAACTGAGAAAGCAATAATTACAGTTTAAGCGCTGTAAGTGATTTATTTCGAAGCATTTCTGAATAAAAATGTGTTTGTGTGTGAACAGGGCAGTGAGGAGCTCCAGCTCTCCATTGAACACATCAAGCAGATCATCTGCATCCTTCGGGACTTCATTCATTCTCCCGAGAGGCGCGTCATGGCGGCCACCATCTCCAAGCTCAAACTGGACCTCGACTTCGACTCCAACTCCATCAACCAGATCCAGCTGGTGCTGTTTGGCTTCCAGGACTCGGTCAGCATACACACACACACACACACACACACACACACACACACACACACACACACACACACACACACACACACACACACACACACACATGCTGAGATCCACATCAGTAGGATGAGTTCACCAGAATGGCAGCAAATATAAACACCAAAAGACAGAAACGTAGTGAGAAAAGCATCTCCTGAGTGACAAAACAACAAAAATTATTTTATCAATTAAACAAACAGTGGAATATCAAAATTACTTTGTATAAAAATATATTTTAGTAAGAAAAATATATATATATAAAAAAAAGAAATGATCAAACAAACAACATATCAGCAAATGAGAAAAACTTTAAGGCTAATGAGTTTAATTAAAGACTGAATATTGTTTTAGGTTTTGGAGAATTTCAAATATGTAAATAATGTTTTAATAAGAAATTATCCACAAAACATACTTTGTTAGTGATTTTTTTTATTAAATCAGCTTTTTTGGGATGAATTAGTTATGATTTTTAAAGCTGTAACATATAATTTCCTTTTGGAAATCTATTACATCTTTTTCAGTTTAATTCATAGGCTACAAAAAACAGATTTCACAAAAGTCCAGTATCTCTATTTTTCTTGTTTTTTAAAATGAAAATAGAAGATTCACTCTAAATGTACACAATTACGTGACACAAAAGCTTTATGGAATCTACTTATTTCCTCTTGTTTTGTCAGATATGTTAGTTTGTTCAGCTCATAAAACATCCTGTAAAATATTGATTTATTATTTTTTAAAAGACCTTAGAGGGCATGAAAGTGTTTCAGATATATATTAGTGATCCACTTCTGAACTAAAAGTAGATCTGCCAGAAGAAATATCAAGAAATACACATTTGTCATGGTTTTCCATCAAAAAGATGTGAAACTGCATTTTTACTTGAATCAAAAAGTCAGGTTTTAATCATTGTGTTTTTTTTTGTCATTCTCAGGTGAACAAGGTGCTGAGGAATCATCACATTAAACCCCACTGGATGTTTGCCATGGATAACATCATCCGACGAGCTGTGCAGGCTGCAATCACCATCCTCATTCCAGGTGAGCTGCGGCCTTTAAGAAGCAGGAGGTTCAAGAAACTGACAGCCTGGACCCATGTTTGAACATTTCTATAAATGAATTGTCACAAATATGCCAATTTTATAGCTTATTATGGCACTAGAACAAAACTAGAAGCAATGCAGTGAAAGCGAACAGACTTTAACTGTCTTGGTTCTCAACTCCAGAGCTGCAGACCCACTTTGGGCCGGCGTCAGAGTGCGAGGGGGCAGAGAAGGATGATGAGGTGGATGAAGAGGAAACAGAGTTTGGCCCAGTTTTAGCTCCGAGTTCCGAAGACCCGGGATTGACAGCGGACTCCGCCCTCCCGGCCACCAGCACTCAAAACTCCACCCACTCCCAGGAGAATCAGCGGTCGCATAATCCCCTGGGAGTTCAGCTAGGACGCCTCAAACTGGAAACTAACAGGTACCGAAGAAGTTGAAACTATTTAGTACAGAGTCACGAGATGAAACTGCTGCAGGTTTGTTCACAGAAGTGGAGTGAAGTAAATTGTTCAAATAGCTGAAGCTGAACGTGGAGCATCAAAGCACAAAAAACACTCACAAGACAAAGGAAAGGCCTTGGGGTTTTTAATTTTTGATGAAATTCTGAATTCTTTGATAAAATTGAACTAGAAATGGATTTCTACTGGATTTGATTTTTAATAATTTTGATCAAGTTTTAGAGGAACTCATTGCAAAGTCATGAAAAGTGGTCAAAAAAAGTGAATGCATCAGTTTAAAGCAGATGATTACTTTGTCCTTTCTTTCTTCCAACCTGATAAGTTTCTCAAAATGTAAACACCTGGTTGGAAAAAGCGGTTTGCATTCCTTTGTGGTAATTTTCCCTTGGCTGAAGAGTTTCAAGAATGTGGTTTTGTTAGCCGCAAACTTGTGAAAGGAGCTGCAGAGTACACAAGTTGCAACAATTAATCAAGAAAGAGAAGTCAAAACAAAGACATTTAAAATGGTTAAGTATAAAAAGTGCATTATTGTGTCCTAGACCTTTGTCCTTCTACCTGAGATTTAAGCAAAGTAAGATGGAGGTTTTCATATTTTGTGCCTTTGTGGTGCTTGATTTCGTGCATTAATGAGTTCAAACATACCAACTCAAGCGTGTTACTCAGCATTTTTCATTTCTTTGTTTCAAATGTTCTTGTGTCACTTCTGTAACACTAACATTTGCTTTTATGCTCTCATATCTGGAAAACTAAAGTCTTTGAACTGCGCCATTTAATCTCCTTCAAGATAGTTTTTTATGATTGATTTCATTCTTTGCAAAGAGTGGCTTTTAGTCAATGTTTTCTTTCTAAGTAAAAGAAAAACTGTAAGTTACAATGACAGTCAATCTGAACATACACGTACTGAATAATGTCAATCAGTGAACCATTATTTCTTAGCTCTTTCATTGGTGGACTAAAAAAACATCCCAGGTCCATTTGGATCAGTCCCTGAGGAAGGCTTGTATGGCATTGGAGTTTTAAACGGTTGAAATAACTTTAACAAGAATACAAAAGCTGCCAGATTATTTCAGGAAGTCTTTTTGACTCTGGTGATTGTTTGATTATTAATGTGTAACTAATAAATACATTCTTTAAAAAATAAAATTGAGTCACATTTCACTTCTAACTTCTCAGGTTTGAGGTAACAGCCAAGGCTACAGACATTTCATTTCATGTTTGACGGTAAAATGAAGGCCATTGTTTTTTATGCAAACATGATGTTTTGTATTTAACGTGTCTCCTGATGTGAAGAACAGGTAGTACTGGGTCCTTGAACACAAACAGCTTTCCGCTCTTATAAGGAAACTTTTTCCTCAATTCTCCAAACATGTGCCACATCCTGTGCATTTTAAAACATTGTTACCTTATAAAAAAGAAAGTGAAATGACAAATGATTTTGTTACTTGTTTGCAGTGTGCAGCTGATCAGTCTGTGTGTGTACGTAACAGATGTTGGTGTGGGTGCAGGTTGCTGGAGGAGCTGCTGCAGAAGGAGAAGGAGTACCATCAGGTCCTGAAGGCCACGCTGCAGCAGAGGGCTCACGACCTGGAGCTGGTCAGACTCAGACACAGACCACCAGGTAAACGAAAAAAAAAACAGACTGACTGATTAAACAAACAAACTCTTTTAAGGTTTTATTGTGTTCTTTTGTGTGTGCTGGACACTAACCAGAATACAGCCTGATCTTCAGAGATGCTCGTTTATCCATAACCTGACCAGACGTTTCTGCTAATCGTAACTCATCCAGAAGGCTTGGTGGAGACAGGAATTATAATCCTAATGCAGCATTATGTATGTTTTAATTGTCAGTTAAAGTTTGTTTAAGCCCCAAAGATATTTTGTCTTTCTCATAAAACTTGATTCTTAGTTTTTCATTTCAGAAAAGAAAAGTGTGCCCTAAAAATGCAGTTTATATGATATAAAGTCTGTGTGACAGGTGTATATACAGATTGTGCAATAAGGCTGTGATTCGTTGTGTTGCTCTATGTAATGTAGTGCAAAAAGGTTTAAAATCCTTTAAAAAAATCTATTAAAAAATGCTTATTGAGTCAGATTATATCCTAAAACATGCTGTGGAGCAAATTATGTTAACACAAGACATTTATGATGAATAATAAATTATTTTTTTCTTTCAACATATCTGAAAAACAGAGAATTTTATTAATAAAACACAGAAATTCGATGAAACTTTTATTATCACAAAGATTATGGATTACTGATGTAATGTAACTCTATTGTGAGCTGAATACAACTGAGTCATGAGAGGTATATAAACAAAGAACTTCTTTTTTCAGACATTTCACCTCCCTCCATCCTTCACATCCCTGCAGACCACGAGCCAGACAAGCTGCTCACCGATTGGCTGAAAGAGCAGGGAGCAGACCCAGACACTATAGACAAGGTTGGGCATTTGCAGGGTTTTCTAATCAACATTAGAAAACACAAGAACGACGATAACACAGTCAGTTCTACAGATATTGAGGTAAAATGTGGTGTGGCAGTAGGTGAGAGTCATCCTCAACTCATATTCCAAATGCAACACGTGGACTAGATTTTTGATATTAATTTTTGGAGTCAACCCTGTGTGTCTGGTATTAAAATAGATCATGGACCACTTTATTGGAACTCTTAGAAAGTAAGCATTGGGTACACATGTACATCTACAACTAAATAACCTTTGGAGTCACCCTAATTGGAGATGGCTGCCACAGCTAATTGACCTTAGCAAAGACAAAAATGGCTAAAAGTCAGTCAGTTTGTCAGTATGGAGCTAAAATGTGATGATGTAGCTCAGAGTCATTCACACCACATACTTTAAGTGGTAACAGATCTTGCATTTTGGCTTGACATCAACAGCAACATTATTTTCAAGTTTGACTACAATGCCATCATTTCTCACCATAAGATGATCTTAGTTCAAAACTCTGGCACAAAAGGTGGCGAGCAATATGCGTTTCACCAGCAACCTCCTTCTGTTCCATTACTGTAAAGTTCGACTCTAAGTTAGCATTGTTTCTGCTTTATTTTCAGTTTGTGATGGAGGAATACACACTGACTGACATTCTGAATGAAGTTAACAAGGATGACCTCCACGCTCTACGCTTACGGTAACCCCAACTCTTTGTTTTCTGTCAGCATAAAACAGCATCAAGTCAGTTCTCCACCTTGACAGACAACAATCTAAAGAGTTCAGAGGTTATTTTAGACGTTTGATGCTCGGCATTTACCTCCTGTAAGAGTTTCAGATTGCTTCGACGCCTGGGAATTTTCAGGAATTAATATATCTCGCCAAATTAAACAGGTTTTGTATTTCCAGGAGCCCTCTTCAGGCTATCTGACTACAAAGCTTACTGATACTGATGATCTGAGATTCAGATCTAATAACTGTAGACATGAGTAACACAGGCTAGAAATACTTTTCGTACATAAAAAAAAAAAAAAATCAAAGTTACAGTTAAACAAGCATTCAAAAGGTTTTGAAACAGTCGTTTTAAAAACTTAACTCTATAAAAGTGTAACATCTGTCCTCTTGCCGCTCAGGGGTGGAGTCCTTTGCCGGATCTGGCGAGCCATTCAGCGGCATCGAGAGCGAGAAAGGTCGACGGGTGACCAACACTCCAAAAAAGAAGTTTGACTATAACTTTAACCCCTGTTTCAGAAGAAAAATGCGCACATTAACACATTACCAGCCTTGCGTGGCAATCTCTCCTTTCTCTGCCTGTTACTGCTGTGCCTTTTCCTGTTGTAGTCTCTATTTAATGTGCAGGACTATGTCAATCCATGCAGAGTCCTTAAGGATCAGACCAAAGCGCTTTAGTGTGGGCACTACTGTATGTATCTTTTTGTGTATTTAAGTGTTTCTGTGGGTCACAGTATGTTTGTGCTAGAGTTTTTGTAGTTGTGAAAACAGTTGCTCCTTATCTTTTTAAGTTTCTTTAAGTTATGAAACATCATTGCTCTCCAGAAACAAGACCATTAAGAGTCCATGGTTTAGACCTCTCAGATTAAAAAAAAAAAAAATTAATCTACAATGTAGGAGTGTAATGGTACATGTACATGTACAGACGTCATAAATTGGAATAGGGAACCCAATGAAGAGTCCGTCACAGACAATCACCAATCTCATTTAGAAGAAGGCACACATTTTATGAGACCAAAGTGCAAGATTTCTCATGTTATTTGCAGAAAGTTTTTGCTATATTGAAGAAGCTGAGGCGACGCAGTCTTCTAAATGTGAGCACACAACCCTTGAAACGAAAAAATTTCAGCTAACGTTGTAGTCTGTATAGAGAAAAAAAAAAACATTTGCTTTTTGCTGATAGATCATTTTACATGTTGAAAATTTAAACAACTGTCACTTTTCACATAGGTCGATTGTGTTTGTGTTGGATGATGCTTTGGTTAAAAATGTCAGCAGTTTAAAAGTGACTGCAGGTTTGAATGTGGTCTCACTGAGCTCCTTATCAGTCACAAGTTCAGACTTGTTTTATCTTCTGACAGCAAAAACAGGAATATGATTGTAGCTCTGGTCATATGCAGTAAATATACAAAACATACTGTATGCAGAGTTGAAAAAAGACCAAATGTAAAAAAAGTAGGTACTGAATTATATTTTTTAATGATGTTTAAAAGTACATTTTAACTCATTCTAATTGGAAATAATTAGTAATGCTGCAGTCTGTAATACCGGGAAAATACCCTGACACCCATCCTCACTGGCCACTCCACTCACATCACAGCAGACCCCGACTTCTCTCCCCACAGGTGGTGGTGCCTCATTGTGGAGGTGGTGTCCTGTGGCTTCTTTGGTCTGAGCCTGGCTAAGAATTAGCCATTAAGCGCTTGCCAGTGAGCCCCCGCCATGACTGACTCCCAGGAGGGCATCTTAAATTCCCTGTTCTTGGCAAGATAACCTATTTACTGCAACACTGCTGCATCAAATTCTTCAAATTACTTTTTGTCTGACTTTTCTCCTGGGACCAGCTTGCTATCGGAAATCCTACCGGGGCTAACACCCCAGACAACACTAATATCCCTCCCCACGTTAAGGTGTCAATTCCACAGAGGGGCTGCCAAGTTTGCTCCTTGTCTCTGATCCAGTTTGTAATATTCATAAACAGTGTAGACCTACAGCATAGTCATGAAGAGGACGGTGTCCAGCTTGGAGATCTCAGGCTTTCATCTTTGCTTCTGGCAGATGATGTGTTTCTGTTCTGCTAAGCAATGGTTAATTTTTTTTTTAAACATGTGACATTGTTAAAAAGTATCTAAAAACAAGTATCTAAAACAAGGACAGTACATTACGTACTGTCCTTGTTTTAGATACTTTTTAATAAATTAATGAACGATCCCCAGCATACACTGAAGCAGTTCACAGCAAAGTGTGAAGCAACCAGATTGAGAGTCAGCTCCTCTAAGTCTGAGCTCATGGTTCTCAACCAGAAGAGGTTGGCCTGCTCCCTCTGGGTCAGGGGTGAGTGTTTGTCTCAAGCAGAGACATTATATCACTGTGTTCTCCTCATGAGTGGTGGGATGTCTTAAAGGGATGTCTGGGCTTCTGTTTTTGACCTGTTACATCTATGACCTGAGTTTGGTGAAGCAGTTGATTATGAATGGATGGTTGTCATGTCAGGCATCTTTATACTTAGTACTGGTAGAACTGTGAACACTAGTATGTTTCCTGATATTTATTTATTTATTTTGCATAATAGGTCACATTTACACATTTCCAATTCATATTGCTGAAGCAAAAAAACAGCTGTTAGCACAGGCTTGAGTGACCTTTATCAGTTAAACCAAAGACCTAAAACCAAATGCTGCTGTTTCTTACAACACATTTAGCCAAATTAACCCACTAACTCCTCTGGAAAAAGGAGATGTGCTGTGTCATTCAAACCTTGAAAATAATAATCATGACTGCTGATCATCACCACCCTTTTTGCATGTTATTCTTTAGTTGTTTCTACTTTTGTTTTTCTGTTTTTTTTTTATTTATCTTTTTTTTAATTCCAACTGTCATGCATTCTTGTTTATGCGCTTTGCAAATGCAATAAATGTGAAAAATGTGAAACCCTGACCTGCTGTCAAATCTTGCCTTGCCATATATTTGTTCATATTCTACAGGAGGATTAAATGTAGTGACACATTTTTCTAAATAAGATTTTGTCCTTGGTTTAGTTGGTCCTTAAATCTAAAAAAGATGTTTCTGTTGTGTTGAACCATTTAAAAGATATTATTAAGCTTACAGTGCACAAGGAACTACTGTGCTATTAACTGCTTTTATTCAGTTGAGGTATAATTAATTTATTATGTGTTTGAACACATCCTGCATTCTTTCCACTTGTTTCTTGTTCAGTGCAAAATAAACCTGTTTGCTGTTTGACCGCTTTCACTGTTGAATTATTTTCAGTTGTCTCTAGGCTGACCCTAAATAAAGTCGGATTTGTTCAGACAAGCTTTTTTGAAAATCCAGTTTCTGTGAACGCACTGGTTTTTGTAAGGATGGTAAAAAACAACAAAACAATTTGGAAAATTTCATGATCTAGTCCAGTGTAATGAATTTATATCACAAACAATAAAGATGTTGCAAGTAGGATATAAAAAAATATGATTTTGATGCCCACACAACTAAGAATTTGCAGCTATGTGCTCAAATAGGTGAAAGTCGACAGGCTCTGAGCTTGTTTTTATATGTCTGTCATGAGATGGTGAATGAAGGATTATGTCTTTCACAATGTTTTTAAAACAAGGAGAACTTTCTGTTCTCCATAAAAATAACCTATTAATTATTCACTTGCTGGTAAAGAACTATTTGAAGTATTTTGGGTGTGAGTGAGTAACTTTTTCCATGCACCCAAAGTTCAGACTTCCTCAATCCAACAACAAAAAAAGTTATTCTGAAGTTCACAGCTATTGTCTGTTTTAAAATTAATACTCAAAACTACATTTGGAAACTTAAACTTGAGTTCTAGTTGAACAGGACAACAGATGTTTTTCTTTAATTAAGCTGAATGACATTTTGCTCCACGCTCCACTAACCCAACAGCTTTTATTGTCTCACATCAACAAGCTCTGATTCTTTATTTTGCAACTTTTCTATTTTAATAAAAAAAACAAAAAAACAATCTGAGTTTCAGGCGCTTTAACAAAATAGAGTTAAATCAATGCTTTTGTGGTGCTTGATTTTGTGCATTAATGACTTCAAACATACGAACTCAAGCGTGTTACTCAACATTTTCCATTTCTTTGTTTCAAATGTTCTTGTGTCACTTCTGTAACACTAACATTTGGTTTTATGCTTTCATATCTGGAAAACTAAACTCTTTGAACTGCGCCATTTAATCTCCTTCAAGATAGTTTTTTATGATTGATTTCATACTTTGCAAAGAGTGACTTTTAGTCAATGTTTTCTTTCTAAGTAAAAGAAAAACGGTGCTTTTTAACCTCTCACTTCTCAGGTTTGAGGTAACAGACATTTAATTTCATGTTTGATGGTAAAATGAAAGTCTGTTATTTTTTGACGCAGAAATTATGTTTTGTATTAAACATGTCTCCTCTTGTCATGAACAGGTAGTAAAAGGTCCTTGAACACAAGCAGCCTTCCGCTCTTATAAGGAAACGTTTTCCTCAATTTTCCAAACGTGGGTTTCTGCCCTGTCTACACCTTGTGCATTTCAAAACATAGTTGCCTTATTAAAAAAAACCCAACAAAACAATTGTTTAACAAAAACATTGTGACAGTTTTCTCATTATTAAAGTTTCCTTTTCAATATAGTGGGAAAAACGTTATTTCTTTGGTACTGGTCCAAAACTAAAGAGGAAAACTGTTATTTTGCTGGTAACCTACTTTGTATACGCATGTCACATTCGTCATTTAACATTCCTGTACAGTGACACGGGCAAAATAACTGTCATAAACGGGGGAGACTGAGGTGAACCCAGAACGCAGACTCATAGCGGATGATAATGAAAACTAATTTATTAACTAAAGAAAACAGTCAAAACAAAAGGGCTGACGCGGCAGCAAAACTAACAAAGACAAAATCCAAAAACGAGAGACAGGGCATGGCAAGGAGCAAGACACAAGTAGACAAAACGGAACGAAATGACCCAGTGGAGAATGAAGGACAAAGACCGGTATTTAAAGACTGAGGATCAGGAGGAGAATGGACACAGGCGAGTAATTGCAAACAGGTGAAAATGATGGCAATGATTGAGTTGTTATGGTAATGTGGGTGTGGCATGAAAGACTGGAATGCAACAGAACAGCAAGGAAAGAGAGAAGGAGGCGTGGCAGGTTACTAGGGAGGTGAAAATGACAAGACATGAACAAAATCCAAAAGACAAACACAGCAGAACAAAAACCAGAAAAACCCTCCAACAAAACTCCAAAACTATGACAATGACATACAAATCTAAAAAAAAAAAAACTATGAACAATTATTTTGGTTAAGATGAATACAAAAGAGCATGTTGTAGGTAGCTCTTTGAACAACTAAAAGTACTGGAGAAATTAAATTGAACTCTGACTGAACTAACAGTAATCTGCGTGGTTTTAATGGGTTCCTAAAACAACTCCACTTTCAAAAGTTTTCAAGTGGTTCAGTCAAACACTGTATTGTAAACCTTTATTTTGAAGTATTGTTACAAAGTTCTTTGATTTCTTGCTGTTGGCACTGAGTTGTTTCTCATCTTCGTGGGATTAATGTCACAGCGCGGACTTTGGAGTAAGATGTACGGCAGCCATGCAAGCACTAACCCGCAAGATGAGATGCTGTCTGACATGTTAATCCAATGTGGAATGCATCTTCTGAACACTTCAGGTAGATGTCTTTTGGGCACTTTTTTGTGTTCAAAACTGACAGGAGGGTCATCCCATTTCCTAGTTATTTAGCCCCCCTAATTCAAAGTCACAAAGGGCCATATTCAAACACAAATGGTCCACTGGTTCATTAAGCCTATTCATCATTAACAGTCGTTCATATACCTTTTTGTAAACACGTGCAATGTCATTGTCGTCATATTGTGTAACTAGATATGCTGGTGTAGATTCTCAGTCTCCCAGGGCATGGTTTTTGGTTGTGTAACTAGATATTAGTTTGCACCAGACCTTGGCATACAAATTTATGTTTTATGTGTAGTTACAATGCCCAGTAAAATGGAATAAACATGAATGGAGGAATACAAGTCTATTTTTGCTATGCTTTTAATCTAAAGTAATGGAGAGGAATACATTAAACTAGAAAATGAAATGACTGTTGTGACAATAAGACAAGTTTAATGGAGAAAATACTTACATTTAGACGTTTCTTTGCTAGCTCAGCTTTCAGCCTTTTGTTTAAAAAAGTGGAACAGCGTTTCATTGTAATATTTTCATTTCTAGGGCTATAACCATTTACCTTTTACCCTAGACTTCTGAGCTTTGATTGCCATCTAAAGAAAAGCCAAAGATTAGACAGCAGGCTCATGGTTCTGGAAGAAAAGCGACGCCTCTTCGGGAAAGAATAACACAGTCAGTTCAGGTAACCATTAACATCTGAAATTCCCATGGGATTTTAAGCTGGGCCTGTGTATTCTTCAGTGACCTTGTTAGATAAATGCATTTTGTCATTTTTCTGTGTGTGTCTGTGTGTGTGTGTATGTGTGATTTGTGCCCTTCACAGACAGAACACAGAGCCCAGCTAAATTACAAACAGATTACAACAAAAAGTTTGTTCTCACTGACAGCTGTGGCCTAAAGCCACGGTCAGCTCAGCACACATGAGATTAGGATCAGGGTTCATTTGTTCCCTGGCGTGACACCTCGTGTTATTTTTACCTCTGTAACACAATAACTCCACATTCCAAGTCTTGCATCACAGGCTTTTCTTGATTTGTCATAAACTGCAGTGGAAACAGACAGTTCCTGCAGTTCAAAGCAATAATTTTAATGTTTTATGCCCTCTAAGCTTTACTGTTTGTTTAAAATTGACCTGTAGTTTGATTTGTAGTTTTTAAAGGACATAAAAGATTTTCTCAACAAAAAGCACATTTAAATACTTGTATCCATACATCAAGTTTCTACACCTATATAAAACTGTATGTCACTTTTTTTAATGCATGTTTTGCATCCCCAACAAGGAAGTGAACTGCTGTAAACACAAAGTCTAACTGTCACTAACCTTTACTTTGTGCTTATCTTTTTTACCACCCTCATAGCATAAAAAAAACCCCAGTTTGTATTCCTTTAGTATAGTTTTGCATGACTTGCATCACCAACAAGGAAGTGAACCACTGTCAGGTTGGGTCACTGTCATTAACATAAATCTATTTTAGGCACACGCTCCTATAAATAGCTCCACTGGGTTCATAAATAGATTTTAAACAATAAACAAAACTTTAAAATGCAATATCACATGTTATCAAAATAAATCAAGTTGTTTCAAAAGACTTTGACAAAAAAAAAGAAAAAAACCTTTTCAAATAACATGTCAACATCATTTTACTATTATCTTTATACCCAATTTATTGCTGCAGATTTTCTTTCAAAGATCCATGTATCACAGCTGCAGAAAACTTGCATATATGTGACGTATTTAGGCTCTTTTGAGGTGAGACAACCCATTTCCGAATATCCCAAGCAGTATCCCAGTTCACGCTGCTGCAAAGATCAAATGAATTATTGACGTAAGCCGCCTGATAAAACATTCAGGGACTTTTTGGCATACTTCCTTATTAAAATATTTGTTTTAACTGGAGGCTTTCATTAATGGATCATGAAAAAAGACACATCTAATATGGAAATGACAAATTTGCCAAAACATGACATATTTGAACTGAAATTTAGAGTCAGATTCCTTGAGAATGTAGGTTCTGAGCTCAGACTAATTACTAGTTGAACATTTTTTCTAGATCCCCTTTTTTATGTGAGTTCAAATCTGTCTGCAGTTAGGTGCACCTTGTCCCATTTCCTAGTTATTATGAACTAAAGTAAACATGATTTGCTTCATCCCGCCCATCTGGAAAATCCCAACATACAAACATCCTATTTAAGGAGGGAGCTCAGAGCGGTGTGAGCGACTCTCTCTGAATTCCTGCAGATGTGTGACACCTCTTCAGCTTCACACCGTCACACCGCGACACAAAGACAGAACCAGCTGAGTGAGAATGGCAAGCAGCAAAGTGTGTCTGGTGGCAGCTCTGTGCTCCTTTATCATCCTTACCACCTTTATCAGCAGCACAGAGTCAGGTGAGTCCATTAACACAGATTTCTGGCAACTTTATTCACCTTTTGGTAGATTTATGTGTTTTTAAAGAAAGAGCAACGTTAAATAAAAAAATACAAGGTCCAAAAAAGTGGATTGATTATGTGTTGTTTCCTTTTTCTGTCTTCACAGCAAGGTGCTGTATGAATTACTCAAAACACCGTCCAGCCTTTAAAAGAATTTTGACCTACTACAAGCAGACCATCACTGGCTCCTGTGACATCAACGCCATCATGTGAGTTAACAATTCAGACATTACTGATGCAGTTTAAAAACCTCTGAACACAAGCCTATGCTGTTCAATTTTTAAAATGCAGCAATATGTTTAAAGTTTTGCAGTAGATTTGCAAAGCTCTAAGATGTTTTTTTTATTTTTTCGAACAAAAAAAATAGTTTTAGAGGACTAAGTAGTAAATACTAAGTAGACAACCCTTTTATACAAAGAACCTGCCTGTAATCATTGCTCTCTCCTCCCACAGCTTCTACCTTCGAGGCAAGTTTCTGTGTGCCGACCCTTCAGTCCAGTGGACCAAGAAGGCCATGGAGTTTGTTGAGTGAGTAGATTTAACTTAACCCCTGTATGCATCATTTTGAAAGGTATTATATTTTTCCACACTTGTATGCTCACTGAAACAAATCCATGTGTTTTGCAGTGAAATGAAGGGGAAAGACAATCGGGTCGTAAAAGAAAAACCCTCAAACTCTACCAACTAAACTCTGCTGAACAGCTCAGGACCAGGAGCTGGAGTCTGATCTGCCAGTGAAGACGAGAAATTTTATAGTAAAGCTTTTCAACTGTAGTATATATCATATATATGCATTTATTTAATGTGACCTTTTCTTATATCTACTCTGTTTTATAAACAGTACAGTGTAGTATTCTTAATACACAACAAGCTGTAGCTAATGTTTGGGTGTTTAAAACAAGTTTAAATTAATTTTTTAAGAACTGTTGAAAATCATTTTGTGTTGTTTACCTGCTGACTTTCCTGTCTTTGTTTTAAAAAGACATGTAAGAAAATGACACCATTCTTAATGTGAAAGTTAAAGGTTTTGTAAATAACAACCACTTCTCAATAAATTTAATGAAACTACTTATTTTGTAAGTCTCATTTTTTTTTAATTTGACCCAAAAAAAAAATAAATATTGTTTTCATCCTGTCTTAGAAGTGCTGAGGGGAGGGTCTTGTTAGCTGAGTCAGTCTCTTTATATTTTCATAAATTTGAGAGTTTTATTGATTTATTGAGATGTATTAAGTGTCCACATACCAGAGAGTTCATTAAAAACATTGCTTATGGAAAAACCTCAAAGCTTTTTTAAATGCAAGAATAAGACATAAGATGCAAAATATTCAATGTCTCGAGAGCAATATCTGATACTTGTTTGAAAATGAAATGTTAGATCAGTCAGGGTAACAGGGTGATGTGAATCACAATTAATATAAACAGAACAAATGTTATGCACGGGCATAAAATCAAGGCAAAACCCAAAGTAAGGCAATAATTTGAAATTAAATAACAACAGAATGTCTGGAGAGAGACTGACTGCTCCTCATAAACACCTAGCAGCACTAAAGAACCAGGATGGGGACCAACCCGAGAGTCTGACCATCAAGGACTCTCAGAAAGGGGCAATTCTATACAACTACTAGCCAATCAGCTGCTGTGGTGCAAAAAAGAGGCTCCTGTCAGGCATCATGGCCGCTGAGATAAATAGTTGTCTACAGACCCAATTTGGACAGTGGTCAGAGTATGAGGAGGCAGAGAAAGATGCTTAGGTGGATGCAGAGAAAGTGAATTTTTGCCTTGTTTAAGCTTTCACCTCTGCTGAATTGGTGACAACAGCTGACCCCCCGCCCCCCATTCCTGCATCAGCAGACTAAAATCCACCCAATCCTACTCCAACAGGTAACACAAAACAGAAATATGCAAATTATCCAGGAAAAGTTTTCCCTTTGCTATGATTGACATGAAGTCAAAACTATTTACTACACAGTCACAAGATAAAACTGCTGCAGGTTTGTCCACATCAAAGGAATGAAGTGTGCATGTTGAAATTCCTCACATATCTGGAACGAATGTGGCTGTTGAGTGCCAAAAGCACAAAAACACACGCAAGCATTTCAAACTGTAAACAGCATTGTTGAAACACAGTCTATATGGGATTGAATTAAAACCCACCAGTTTTCTTTAGATAATAAAAGTACAGTTATGGAAAAGTCTTTAGTCATTTCTCATTTCTGTACTTGTATTAAAAATCTGGTCCTACTATTTTAAGGCAGACAATGTTCTATCACTTGGAATGAACTCACCACTGAGAGTTTCTGCTCAACATTTCTTTTTAGATAAACTAATAAAAATCAACAAGCTGCCTTATTATTTGTGCCTCAACAAAGGTAGTTCAAGATTTTTGAACTTTCAGGACCACACAATTTCAAAGCACTGTGGCTGTAGGGCTGGCTGAGCCGTTGCTTTGACTCACTTTAAGTTACAGATGCTCCAGTCTGTTAAAACAAAGTCAAAATGTAAATTATGACCGTCCAAACACTTAACACATATACATCAATGCTGGTGTGAAGAGGACCCTAGATCCTAACATGGAATAGTAAATGTTATGACACATAGAGCTGTTAAATATCAAAACCTGCAAGAGGAAATAAAACTACTTGGATCGTTTATGTTGCAATAAAACATAACAGCTTGCATTCCTTCAGAGCTATTGTTTGATGAAGAGACAATGAGTTTCATGTTTATGTCTCAATGAGAATGTTTTATTTCTTTTGGCAGTGAACCTTTGAAAAAAAAAAAGAACTCAAAGCAAAGACATTCAAAATAGAAAAGAAAACAGGAAGTGTTTTATGGTGTTCTAGGCCTTTGTCCTTCTACCTGAGATTTATGGGTAGGAAGGTGGAGGTTCTGTTAATTTTAGAAAGAGACTGGATAGCCTTTTCTTCCCAATCAGTCATTATATTAAGCAAAATGATTGAGCTGTTTTCTAAAACCAATGTACAATATTGGAATAAACACAACTTTTGTGCCTAAGCACATATACTCAGTTATTTGAAATCACAAATAGCAGCAGCGGCTAGCCGTAACTCTTCCAGTGCAGCATAGATATCACAATAGGAAAAATCGTGTAATGCAAACTGATAGCGGTGTGAAGGTTTATAAAACTATTTCCGTAAACTGCAATAAAATTTTACAACAGTTTCTTTTTGTTTTGTTTTTTTGTATTTTTAAACAAAATCATTTTAAAACATTTGCAACTTAGTTAGCATTCAGCACTTACATGGTAATGGTAATGGTTTTTATTTAAGCATAAATGTAAATAGATCAGCTCAAATCCCCAGTATTTTATACTTGTTTACCTGTCAGTCTGTGCCCTTTTCACTAGCTTGGCCCTCATTGTTGCTTCTTTGTTACTTCAGGCCACAGAAATGTTACGTAAGAAAGTGTCTGCTTTCTAAGAGTCGTCGGTTCCTTGAGCATCCTCTTGCATGCATTTATGGTCATCACATCTATATATGATTGCAGCTTTGCAAAGCTCTGCTCATGAAGTACTGTAAAGAGTACTTTCTGCTTTTGCAAGCAGCTTTCAAAAAAAAAATCGGAACTGAGAGGAAGGGAAAAAAAAGGAATTTTACAGAGCATTCAATGGTTGCCACATATCAGATTTGTCTGTTGATCGCAAGTAAAATCATATCTGCACATGGACCTAAAGGGTGTGTAATTTTAGCTTTGATTGTTTTCCAAAGAAAAGCCAAAGTAAGACTAGACAGCAGCCTCATATTTCCAAATGAAAAGCTGTGCCTCTTGAAGAAAGAGTATCATATGGACAGGCTACCTGTATAGTTTGGAGTATCTATTAGAATTAAACAAGGGTGTGTGTTTTCTTCATGTGTTACGTAAAATTATTATTCTATTTCCTGGGTGAAATGTGTGTGTGTGTGTGATCTGATGAGATTGTTTACAATTTGGGAAAAGGTTGATAGAGTCAGAATATTTTTCTTGTGACTTAAGACTTAAAGACTTTGCTCTCAATGACAGCTGTGGTCTGACATTACTGTCAACTCAGCAAACATGGAATTAGGATCAATGTATAGGTTTTCCTGTCTTGACACCTGGTGTTATTTATAGCTCTGCAACTCCATATTCCAGGTCTTGCATCACTGCCTTTTCTTGGTTTGTCATAAACTGCAGTAGGAGCTACCAGTGCCTGCTGTTTGTTATACCCTCTATGTATTAATGTTGGTCTAAATTTGCTCCGTAAGGCTTAAAATCTTTTAAAATTCCGACATCTGTGCATTGAGTTGCACTTGTTAGCAAATTATATATTGTTGCTATGAGCCAATATGCAAACTCTTTTTGAACAAAAAGCACACCTAAACTTTTAAAATAAATCCATAAATCTATCAACAATCTGCAGAGTTCACTGCATGCAACAAGAATTATCAGTTTACGTTTATGCATGAATTTGCATTACCAACAAGGAAGTGAACCACTGGAAACACAAAGTCTCACCTTTGGCATGGTCCACTCTTGAAAATATCTAACTATTCCAGGTACGTGCTATTTTTAGCTTCTTGAAGTTTAAAAATAGATTTCTAAAAATGTGCCATGTGATGCAAGCATATATGTGATAGAAACATAAGGTCACAACGTTCTCAGAAGTTTGTACATACCTAAATGTTCAGTCACTAACAAACTTGTAACAACAATGCATGGCATTCAATAAAATGAAGCAATACTTGTTGCGATAAGCTACCTGTTATCAGTTTCTGTTTGAAAAAATAAGAAAAAAAATCCAGGGAATTTCGCACAAGATACCAGAATGTATAAATAAACCTTTCTCCTTGACTCTCTGGTCGGATTTTGTTCATCTGGACATTTTGTGCTCTATCACTTTCATTTGGGGTCATTTTATGTCCTTGAGGAATTTCCATTTCATTATAATTTTGTGTTTCTATTTTGACCATCCATGCAGACCTTTAAACAACTCACTGCAACTTAGCCACTGAGTTTGGAGAAACAATTTAATCAGTACTGCGGATATTGTAATTAACTTACATGTAAGGCAGAGATATTTTAAAAAGACATATTTCTTAGTCTAATTTTTTTTGTCGTCATAAACGTTTCGCTGATAACATTCCTCAGCACGTGTGATGCCCCTTTGCTCACTGAAAATCTCAACATGAAACTTTAAAATCAGGACATCTGACAGCCCTGCGGATATATGAATATGCAATACCCCTACCTTAAGACAGTTTTCTTTTTGTTTGTTTGTTTTCTTAATCTAGAGAGAATGTGGAATATTAATATTTTCCACATAGCAGGCAGCTGTAAAAAGTCTATGAATTCTTGCTAAGTTTTAGGACACCAAAATGTAAAATGACTGCATTAACTTAGGCTAAAAAGTAGAATATATATATATGTATATATATATATAAATACTATGTAATGTGGCTATAAGACCTTTACCAAAATATAATTTAGCGGTAAGTGGTCATGAATATTCCTAGAAAAAAAAAGGTTAGTGACCTAAAAGGATTTTTTTGAAAAGAGATTTTCACTCACAAACACAAAGAATAGTGTATATTTGGATGCAGAGATAAGCACACAGAGTAAAAATTTAGCCTCAGAGTAGTTTATAAAATGTCCATTGTGGACGGGCCACTAACAGCATTCACAAAGTAAACGTTCGTCTTAAAATTTTCCTTTATTTACTTTTTGTTAGGCAATAGGCATTCAAACACAGATTTGTTTTGTTTTACCTGTTCAAGCGTTTCAGGTTAAGGTTGGGTGTTGTTATATCTTGCCCTAAAATAAATCTTCTCATGCTTCCTCAAAATGTTAGACACGTCCTTAGTCTATCCTGTGGTGTAAAAAGTCTCTAAAAGATAAATGTTAGTGGTAAAATCCCCCTGTAGTCTGTCACATTGAAAGGTGAGATAGGTGTAATGAAGAAAAGGCAGGATTGGTGTTCATTAGATTATCTAATCTTAACAACAGAGTTTAAGACAAATGTTGATTTTGTTTCACTCTTGTCTTCACACCCATTTTATTGCTGTATATTTGCTTTTAAAAGATCCACGTATCATTGCTGCAGCAAACTCGTGTGTATCTGGGTGGTGTGTTAACACACTGATTGTGGGAGAACACATTTCCAAAAATCCCAAGCAGTATAACTATTAACACTGCTGTAAGCAAGGTCAAAGGGTTTATTGACTGAAGCCACCTCAGTCCCCTTAAATCTATCCTGGCACACATAGGCACACATCTTCTCTATATGGAATGCCTAAAAGGCCATGACAGGACACGTTTAAAAAAAAAAAGTGTCAGGGACTTTTTGTCTTACTCACATAACAAAAGAACTGTTGATTTAATTGCCTCTAATGCAATACACTCTCACCTATGCACTTCCTTGATTTTTACTAGAGCTCTCAAGTCTCACACACTGACCGTAAGACACACATTTCATGGCGTGCACACGTCACACTTTGTATTTCTCACTCTAAAACACAGATACACACACGCCCTTTTTTGAAGAGGAACCAATGTGCAGCACAATGGTTCCCACACAGGCTGGGGCACAATAGGAGGCGCGGCTGAAATGTTGCCAACTTAGCGACTTTGTCGCTTTGAGTGTTTCTTATTCATTTGTTGTCTTGCTAATGTTGATATTCTTCTCTCCTATAGCCTGATCAACATGACCAAATATGCGAATTAAGTGATGACATCATCTCACAACTTCTATATGGTATGCCTGAAATGCCATGACAAGACAGGCTAAAAAAATGTTACTTAGAGCCAAAGTAAATTATCACAGAAATAAGAATTTGGCTCATGCTCAGAGGAAACTGCGACTCCTAACAACCAATAACCAAAATTCATCTTACTCAAGCTCGACTGATGACAGCAAATCAGAGCGCAAAATGAATATTGACCTAACACATAGAAACAGCTAAACATCATTAGTTAACATAGTATGAGAGTGCCCAGAGCAAGCTCTTAATACTTCAGCACAACGTGATTAGAAAAATGTTTTAATATGATAAATGATGTATTTGTATTTGGTATGCTGATATGATAAATATGTATTTGGGCTGAGGTTTGGAGTCAGATTTTATAATAATGTTGGTTCTGAGCTCAGACTAATTACTAGTTGGACATTTCTTTTGCACCCTGTTTTTTTCTACATGTCAATTCAAAACTGTCAGCAGTCAGGTGCACCTTGTCCCATTTGCTAGTTAAAATGAACAAAAGCCGACATGATTTGCTTCACCCCATCCATCTGGAAAATCCCAACATACAAACATACTATTTTTCAGAGTCAGGTGAGTCCATTGACAGAGATTTCTAATGACTGTTTTTTTTTTTTTTTCAAAATTGGTGCATTTATGCTGAATGTCTTCAAGTTATCCACTTATGTGCATTTTAGGATGAGCAACATTAAATTAAAAATGGTTTAGTCCAAAGAAATGAATTGTTTATAGCTGCGTGTTTTTCTTTTTTTTGGTTTTACAGTGAGCTATTTTATGAAGTACTCAAGACACCTTCCACTCTTAAAAAACAAAGATTTCCGAGCAGTGACCTAAAATTCAGTTGATTTAATGATCTTGTCGTAACTCTCAGGGGGTTAATATTTGTGCTGACTTCCAGGAATGAGATTTCATGCACAGCCATGCTCTTCACTGAATGAAATGAAAAACATGGCGGTAATCATTAATCTCTGCTCCCAAAGCTTTTTCTTTAAAGACAAGCAATGAAAAGTCAGGTTTGTGTTTGCTGACCCTTCAACGGAGTGGACCCAGATGGCAATGAAGCATAAGGTAGGTATATTAAACATTACTTTCTCATGTGTCACTCTGATGGTATTACACTCATATGCTCACTGAACCAAATCCTTGTCGTTGTTTCCAGTAAGAAGCGGAGGAATCTTAACCAAATTCTGAAGAAGAAACTGCTCAACGCTGGCAGCTAAACTCTGGTAAACACCTTAACTCCACCAGCTTTAGACTAATCTGGCAGAGAAAACTGGAGAAGTTTCACAGTAAAACTTCTCATTTCACTATGGATGTATCATATGTTTTATATTACCTGTTTTTATATCCATTCTGTTTTAAAAACCGTACAGCGTAGTATTCTTAATACACAACAACTTGTATCTAATACTTATGGTAATTTAAAAAAAGATGGAAAATATTATTTTAAAGTTCTTGATGAACGTTTTGCACGTGCCAGTGTTTAGTATCTGATGTTTTACTACTGTTGATAAGATGCATTACACACTATTTTGTCAATAAATGTATTTAAAAAACAGATTTTTTGAAAGTTTTATTTAGATTTAACATCACAGAGACACACACAAAAAAAAGACAAATGTAATGCACAAAGATATTAATATTGGTGTGTTTGATTTACACACTATACGTAAAAAACAAATAAAACACACAAGAATATGATAATGAGAATTTTTAAAAAGGAGGAAATACATTTTGCTTGTCTTGCCTTTGATATTTTAGGGAAAACTTGCTTGAGACTGAGTTTTGAACCCAGGCAGAAATGGTAAATATATTATAATAAAATACAAAAAAAAAAATTGCTGGACAACCATAAAAAGAAGGAAAATAAATGGAAATGATGGCACAGAATCAGACCAAAAGCAGGCTCTGATAAAGGAGAAGAGAACATCTTAGGCTATATAATATGCACATGTATTCAAAGGCAGATGTGGTCATTTGTAAATTGAAACCTCTGTCTGGAAACCAAATAAACAAACAAATAAAACCCATTATAGAACAACGAGCTGATGGAAATCATGAAAAAATAAGAACGAAAATGATTATATAAGCAACACAAACAAAGCCCAACACAGAAATTATAAAATATAAAATCATAAGACAAAGATGAGAACCAAAGCACACCAAAACACATCAGTTTTTGTTAATTTATATTCAGTGCTTTGGACCTAAATAAAGTGGAAAATTCATATGCCCAGAAAGAGAACAAAAAAAGTGTTACTTGAATATTTACTTTATACATATTTTTCTCGTTTTAGGCAAGATTTTTTGCATTTCAGTACAACACATATCTATGTTAAATTGTTTTTTTGGACTCAACACATAACCTTTTATTTAATAAAATAGTAAAAAGCCACAAAGCCTGTTATTGAAATAAAATGTTCAGTAGCTCTGAACCTTCCTAAAACAGACAGGACAAAGCAGTGACTTACACCGACTGATATTTTTCTGTTTCTCTTCCATCACTGTGTCTGTATAACACTGAGTTGGAGATTGACCACACTCAGATCGTCTCCGGTCTGCAAAGCCTGCCGGAGTTTCTCCCAGAATACCTCTGGGTGCTCTGTAGCTCGCGACCAGCTCAAGTAAGTTTGTTTCTTCAGCAGTTTTCTCATTCGGTGATAAGGAGACAGCAGATAGGTAGGGATGTCCTCCAGAAACACCAGGATCAACACATCCTTTTGCTCGTCAAAGAGACGAAAACTGTGAAGGTGGGAAAAATGAAGAAGGGCTTTAGTATAAGAACAAAAAGAATTACGAGGTCTTAAAAAAATGAGTGTTTAAAATCAAAAATTGGTCTACATCAGGATCAAAATACTAAAATAGATAAAAAAATAGACAGAAGTGAATAAGGTCATAGTCACTTTATTTTTCTTTGATTTCCAAATAATATTACCAGCAGCTGTCACCTTCTCCCCAAGCTTTTTGCTGATGGTCTTAAAGACCATTCCAGCATTGTGGAGATATACCATCTTGTCTCTGATATATTTAACTGCACTTTGGTCTTGTCCATGATGGTGGAGAGGTTGAAATTGTAAAAATTGAATCTTCGGACGAGTGTGCTTTATACAAAATGAGTTGAGATCAGGAGTGTATTTCAGTGCAATTGATTGACTGTAATTTGTGTGGCAATTAGGTACGTAACCAATCTGTGAACGCTGGGATCAGACACTTATTTCACTCAGTGATATACAAATCAATTCACGGTATTTTATGTAATGTATATTTTTGTCTCTCTCCATTAAAATGAAACTACTATGAAAAAGAGACCGATCATAAAAATCTGCTGCTGCAGATCTAAACAGTTCCTTTTTTTACTCTTATTACCTGGCTGTCTGGACCTCTCTGGAGCACCACTCGCTCTCAAGGTATCTGCGGCTGATAACACAGATTGTCTTCCTGCTTCTGTAGATAGCATCTGTGATGTTATCTATGATGGGCTTTCCTAGGGTGGAGAAAGTTGAAAACAGAAGCCCGTAATGAATCTTGAACACCTTTAAGCAATTTAATTAAAATACTGCAGTGACACCTTATGGAGTACAGATGAATGTACAACATTCACTGTTGTAACAAGAAATGCTCTCATTCAGTGAAAAACAACTAAGTTCACTTCTGTTCTGTAAATAAAACTGAATCTGGAAATGAAAACTGAAAAAGTGTCTGCTTTTATATTTCATTTCTGCTTTAAAGATAAGAGCCATTCTGTTGATATAAAATATTAAAAGCAGAAAAAACACATGTATCTGTTGCACTTTCAAATAATTGGACATGATAATAAAATCTAATAACTATATTTAAACATGTTTAGGTGTGTGTGTGTGTTTCACACATTATTGTCATGGTAGCTGTGCTTAACTGTTCTTAAATAGAGTTTAAAACAAACACTTTGATGCATGGAGTTATCCTATGACTTTATTTCCATAAATATTACAGAATATTTTATTGAAGATAAATGTCTTCTCATTTATCCAATTCAGTCTGTGACTTAATTAACCACTAAGGGCAAAAGAAAAAAAAATACTGGCCTAGCATTTTTTAAAGGAATTCAGATCACTTGGTGCCTTTCATGCCAGTATTTTAAATTAACATCATTCATCTGTGACATGATAGACTTTAAGCTGTTAAAGTCAAATCTTAAAAAATAACTTTGCACATGATCTTACGGAATATAACATGATCTCATGTGATCTGTTAGTGCTTAAAATATATGTTGTGAATTACGTTCAAACACTGCCACATCAAATTGTAGCTGAATATAGATAAAACTGACTGAATTTCAGCCAGTATTGTTTTTTTTTTTTACCTGTATTGGACTGTCAACATTTATCAAGTATCTAGTGTAATGAAAAATAGAGTTGGAAATGTACAATTTTACAGTGCAAAAACTTGCCCTTAAAAATGCTGGGAAATAATAATAATTAAAAAAAAAACGTCCCTGGTGGGATTTACAGTTTCTGTTCATACTGGTGTATTTACTTTCCATCTAACAGATAAAAGTTTATTAGGTGAAAATCTAATATGTGGTTTCTTTAAAAAAATTTTGCGAATAGTTACTGAGCAGCTAGAGTAAAGATGGTCTTACCTGGTTCAAAGTCTCGATGGTGCAGACACAACCTCCAGCCCTGCTCTCCTTCCAGTTTAGGTAGGAGCTCTCCAATCACCCAGGGCTCGTCATGAGTGTTGTAGGAGATGAAGGCATCATATTGATGAGGAGCTTGCTTATTTTGATGCTTCTTGTCAAAAAGCCAAGCTAAGAAGAGGTAATAGGCACAGTAGAGCTGCCACCTCATGAAATGGTAGGTGAAGGACGTGACCATGAAACAGAGGATCATGCATGTTGTGGACACAAAGCAGATGAAGCCAATTTCCACTGAGCAGGATGTTAGGTTAAAGTCCAAAAGCTTTGTGCCTTTAAAGTCCTCTGGATAGTTGCATACGAAGTTATATGCATCAAAAACCTGTGTTTGTGCGCTGGATATTGTCCAGTTGAGGAACCAGGCATTATCACAGTCACACATAAAGCTGTTGCCTTGAAAGTCCACATAACCTAGAGATGGTAAAGACTGTATTACATCTTCTGTAATAACAGAGTATTGATTCTTTCTTGCCTGCAGAAACTGCAGGTTGGTCAGGTTGGCATCTATGAGGAAATCTAATGACTGAAGAGTTGTCCTGGATATGTAGAGGCTTTTAAGGTTCTGAATTGGGGAAAACAGTTGTGGAGACAGAGTGCCCAAATCATTTGAGCTGATATCTAGTTTTTCCAGTTTAGGAGAGTACTTAAACATGTCTTTGTCCAGATAGACAATCTGAGTGTTTCTGGCACTGAAACGCAACAGATTTGTTAACCCTTTCAGGAAGTTGCAAGGCAGATGAGATTTTTCTCTGTAATGCTGTGTAGCAATGGACAGCTCCTCCAAATGAGAAAGATTAAAAAATGGTGTTTGACTCAACGCTTCACTGTCTGTATATTTGATATGATTTATGGCTAGGTCCAATCTCTTTAAGTTAACAAGAGCATTGAAGGCTCCTGTGTCTAAGTTCTGTTTTGTTATTTGATTTGACATTAGCTGAATTTCAGTAAGATTTCTCAGTCCAACAAAACTGTCTGAATAAAGCTCTTTTATTTGATTTTCATGTAATGAAAGGTTCAAGAGTGACCTTAGGCCTCTAAACACCTCATTTTTAATAGAGGTCAGTTTATTTCCATTCAAATGTAAGTATTTAAGGTTTGGCAAATATCTTTGAAAAGCTTTATTTAAGTCATTTATTTTATTGTATTGTAATGTTAGAACTTGGAGCTGTACCAAATCATTGAAAGCACATGTTTTCAGAGCTGTTATTGAGTTATTCTGCAAGTTGAGTTCAGTGAGGTTTGTCTGATTGGAGAAGTCTTGACATTCAACTCCAGTGATCTTGTTGAATTTGAGATCCAGCTTGGAAAGATTTTGCAATTTTCTTATAACTGATGGAACTGATGAAAGTCTATTGTATCTCAGACTCAAAATCCTTAAATGTTTCATAGATGCGAAGGCATTCGTTTCAATGTCACTTATATTATTTGTTCCTAAATCTAATTCAGTAACATTAACACACAATTTTAAAAAATCTGACTTTATGAGTTCCAGTTTGTTGCCACAAATCCTCAAAGTGGACATTGTTGGGATGGTGCATGAAATGTTAACAAGTGTGCTTATATTATGTTTCATTCTGTTCATCGTTAGAGAAGTTAGTGATGAGTTCACCGCTTCAAGTAATGATTTCATGTCATCAAGACCCATATGAAGCCCACTAATATCTAGACTAGACACACGACTCAAAAAAGCGTTGTTATGAATGTTCCATTTCATTGTGTTTTTACTGCAAGAATTGCCAATGGTAAGGTGTGTGAGATTTGGGAAGACATCAGCAGTTATCCTGAAGTCCTTTAAAGGATTATCAGACAAATGAAGGGTGTGAAGTTCCAGTGAGCAGTTTGTAAGTTCCCATGAGTGAAAAGTTTGCAATTCATTTCTATTTGCTATCAGTTCCTGTAACTGCGGAAGATACTGCAATATTAGATGAAGGTCGATAGTCGTTTGCAGTTTGTTGTAAGAAATATCCAAAGTTTTTAATTTTGTCAAGGACTGAAAAGAGGTGGATGACACAAATTTGATTTGATTATGATCAATTCTAAGTTCAGTGAGGTTGCTTAATCCATGAAAAACATTCTTTGCCAGTTTAACAAGTTTGTTTTTTTTTAGATTTAACCACTGAAGAGAAAGCAGTCTGGCAAAAGCAAAGCTGTCAATCTGTGAAATTTTGTTTTGATTAAGGGCTAACTCTGTCAGAACTGGTAGGTTTGTGAAATTTGATGGTTGTATTCTTGAGATTAAGTTTTTGGATAAATCTAAGCCTGTCACTGTTGGGGGAATATCTTGAGGAACTGATTGAAGTTGGTTCTGCATACATTTGGCTGCATTATAGCTGATTCGGCAAGTCTTCAAAAAAAATCCATTGACTGGTGGAACAAAGAAGATCATATACATCACAAGAAAAGTGATGCAAAGCGTCTGACATTTTGATCCCCCTTTAGGCTTTGTTTTGTACTTCACTGGTCCCATTTTTAAATCTTTATCCAAAGCTTCATAGTATGAAGTTGGGTCATAATTCTGAAAATTCAACAAGACATACAAATGTGTATAATATGCAGATTCAAAATATCATTAGTCATATTTTAGTAACAACATTGTAGAATACCAATGAATCTTCTGATAAGTCGTTTAGCTTACTGTGTGCAAAGATTAATCATAATTATAAATATAGTGTTACAAATAATAGTTTCTGATACTTACTGTACAAAAAAAGCCAAGCTCGCAAATCACTAATCTTCATATAATTATAGACTTCAAT
This sequence comes from Kryptolebias marmoratus, assembly GCF_001649575.2. Lineage (NCBI taxonomy): Eukaryota > Metazoa > Chordata > Actinopteri > Cyprinodontiformes > Rivulidae > Kryptolebias > Kryptolebias marmoratus. Next base: position 10,843,143 of record NC_051450.1, on the reverse strand, counting down.
TCATTCTTTGAAAAAAATTTCTATCAATTTCCATCAGAATAATAATTAAAAAAAAAAGTATTTCTGTGCATTCCAAAGTGTAAGCAAGCAACATTTTGCTGTGAGATTAAAAACTGTTCCTCTTCTTGTTGTCTCAGTTTTTGTAGATCCAATCAGGAAGTGAGAATTGTCTAGAAAAATGGAGGGGGGGGGGGGGGGGG
>NC_051450.1:10818181-10842730 GCF_001649575.2 Kryptolebias marmoratus | reverse complement strand
TAGTTAGGATAATTTAAAACAAGACATATTCAGTCATCATAGCCTATTAGTATATCAAGACAGTGGGCAGATTTTAATAATAATAAAGACCTTTTTTTTTAGCTCTCATATTTCAGTCTGCATTCCTGGGTCCTTCCTGAAACAAAGTCCTGGGAGAAATATCTAAACCCCCACAGTACTCTTGAGTATTCCAATTGATGCAGCAGAAATGAAATGTCCTATTTGAATACATGAATGTATGTATATATAATGTTCAGCAGTCTTTCTTTATTTTTAAATTTAGCTCACAAGAATTAAAGAATGGTGAGAATTTTGATGTTCACACTAGACTGAAAGTGGGCATCTGGCAGTTTGAGGAACATAGATCACGTGCTAAAAAACAAGGATGTAATAATAAAGAAAAAAAAAAACCCACAAAAGGCTAAAAACCTTGGGAAAGTTTTGCAATATTTGAAACATTTTATTATTGTATATTTAACAGGCTAAAACCTTTATGAGATAGACAAAAACAATATGTGCAAAGCAGGCCATAAAATGTATTTTTACAAGAGTAGTTCCAAATTACCTTTAATGCACAGTAACTAGAAATGATGCATTCTGAAATGTGAGAATGTACTAAAGGAGCAAGTGCGGGGTAGTTTTGATGTGAAAACTGATTTGTAAACTGAAGTTGATAGAAAAAAAATAAGAGCAAAGAAGAGAATGGAACCGGTTTGAATAAGATTTGTTTGGCCTACCAAGAGAACAGAGTATTATGTGTGGCTATCTATCTGCAGCTAGGCTAAATTATCTGACCAAACACATTTTAAACTCATTAGATAGAACTTGAGCTGTGTTCATCACCAAGATAAAAGAAGAGTATTTCTATCGTAAGATGCAGTTGGTTGACCTGGTATGGGCATGCACAGCTAAAATCCCATCTTCATATTGTCCAAGAGTATTTATGTTAACTCTCCAGAGCAGATGAAGATGACATTAAGTTTGTTGTTTGGGTTAGACCCCACCCCCCTACCCCCCTGCCCCAAAAACCAAAAACTACTTCAACATGGCTGGTCGTTTGGCTGGGATGTTCTGTTTGTCACATTTCTGCAGTGGTTACCTTCCCAAACAATTAAAATAAGGCCAAAAATAATAGGGTGAAAAAATAAGGAATGATCTTAGATTGCATTTTTGAAGGATTTTAGATTATTTATTGTTAGGGATTTTAAACACTGGAACCTGTGGAACAAATTTTGTTTTCACGTTTTTAACTTGTCGAATGACAATAAAGATTCTATTCTAAAACATATTGGGAAAAGACAAAAATACAGAATGGGGGAAAAACATTAGCCAGAAAGTGCTTGAAGGACAAAAAGCAGAAGAAAAGCAGAAGAGTAGAGAAAGCCAGAGTTGACGTAAACTTCAAATTGTATATCACAAGCGAGTTGATTCAAATTTCTTTCAGCTAGTTGAATTCTTATTCTTCTATCAAAATATTGAAATATTTCTACTCTCGCCACTAATTGACACTATTGTCCCATGATGTTTAGTATAGAAATGAATATTTACAGAAGGAAGTGTGGTCAACATCCTCTATTTAATATTACTCCATTATTCTCAGGTACAACCAGAATAAAGTAAAAAGTCACAAAACACAGCATTTGTATTTGTTCCTCTTTCAGGGACGGATTATGCATGTGTTCAAGGTGTGTTAAAAAACTGTATTACCTGCTGCCCTTGGGTCAAAATGACCCACGAGGCCTCAGTTTTAAAATAGAGTAGTCATTTTGGGGTCATTTTGACCCAAGGGCAGCAGGAGGGTTAGGAAGTAAAGGCACAATATGAATGTTATCTTCAACAGATTTACAAGTTTAATATAAGTAAAATTACACAGATACATAAGTGCACACATTACTGTACATTTTAAATGCAAGAATACACCAAAAGGTGAATATCGTAGGTATTTTCCCAGCAGATGGAATGTATAAACTGAAGGAATGTGAGAGTCAATGTCTTGTCTCTGTCATGTTAATTTAGCATGTCTGGAGTCTTTGAATCCCCATCCAGCTGTATAACTGAGTCAGAATCATGCCTGGATAATGACTCTTTTGCCCCGTTTCCATCTTCTAGCATGCTGCTTTTTGAACATCCTCACCCAGTAATCTGTCTGTCCCCTCAGCACTTTGCTGTACATCCCTACCTTCAGAATGGAAATTCTATAATCTGACACAAACTGCTGAAGGTTGCTCCTGATTTCCAGCAACAACTCTTGGCCGTATTCTAATACATGCAGACAAAATCTTTTCTTTGGACGCTGCACCTTTGTGTGTTGTCATTTTCAAACATGGACAAGGAGATAGTTAAAAAAAGAACTGTGGAACATTAACAGAGAGCAGTATACCCTTTAGCAGAATAACAAAATAATCACAAATCTTACACACAACAAATTGTTTTGGTTAGCTAAATTATTTTTCTATTCATTAAAACAATTAACTATTAGATTAAGCCTCACTTTTCTATTTCCAGTTGGTTTTTGGGTGCAGTTCATATACTTCAAATGTTCTTAAAGTGAAATGTTCAGTAGTTTCAGTTTCTCAAATAAATTCCCCCAAGCATCCAGCACAATCAGGCTGATAATCTTGTTTCTTTTCCATCAGGGGGTCTGTAACACATTCAGACAGGCATTTTCCTCCTTCAGATCGTCTCCGGTCTGCAAAGCTTGCCGCAGTTTCTCCCAGAACACCTCTGGGTGCTCTGCGGCTCGCGGCCAGCTCAGGTAGGTTTGCTTCTTCAGCAGCTTTCTCATGCGGAAGTAAGGAGACAGCAGATAGGTGGGGATGTCCTCCAGAAACACCAGAATCAACACATCCTTCTGCTCGTCAAAGAGACGGAAGCTGTGGAGGTGGAAGAGAGAAAAAATGCTTTAGAACCAGAAATAAGAAAAAGTGCATCTTGAAAGAAAGTATTTCAAAGATAAATTAGAAAATTAAATGTAATAAAGAAATAAAAACTTTGTTAACTAGTTATGCAAACAATACAAATAAAGAATTAAAGATTTGTGAAAAAAAAACAAAACAATGAACAGAAAATAAAGAACTCCAGAAATAATAATAAAAAAAAACCACAAAATTATGTAAAATGATTTTAAACAACTGCAAACATTACGGAGCATAAAGGCAAACAGTTATTCTGTATCAGCCGTCTTTTTACCTGGCTGTCTGCACCTCTCTGGAGCACCACTCACTCTTGAGGTACCTGTGGCTGACAACACAGATGGTCTTCCTGCTTCCATAGATGGCGTCTGTTATGTTCTCTACGATGGGCTTCCCTGGAGGGGGCGTTGGTAAAAATGTTGTGAAGTACCAAACCATATCAACAAAAGTACTGCAGTGACACCTTCTGGAGCACAGATGAATGCACATTTACTCATGTAATATGAAATGCACTCATACTGGGGGTCACTATTATGTTTAATAATGTATGCAAATAAATGGCATTAGCAGAAAAATAAATGGCAGTTAGTCAGTTGAAATAGGTTTACAAATGCAATATCTAAAATGACTTCTATGTGTATCAAAACATGTAGGAGTTTGTGTTCTTAAGATCATGGCAACAATGCAACCATTGTGACTGCCACAGCATTTATACCTGTTTCTATTACAGTTCTCTACATCCAGTTTGATGTTTATTTAAATGTTTTTAGAAAACATTGATTCTTGATATTTAGAGCTGTTGTTTTCTCAAAAGCCTGACCTAATCCTTGAAAAAAGGAGTCAAAGAGTCATAGAAAAGGGTGGACATTAGAAATGCAAGTCAATAAAACCTTTACAGCAAGCAACACGCCAGAGAAAGGTGTTGGGAAAAACAACCATGTGGCAAGTAAAAAAAAATTAATCTAAACTCAAAGTATGCCCAAAAAATGTCAGTTAAGAAACAAAAAAAACATCAAACAAACAATCTAGACAATAACTGTTGAGAAGTAAAGTTTATCTTAGCAACTTCAAAATTCACATAAAATTATTGATAGAAACACAATAAAATGCACAGTTTATGTTTTATTGGAAACATGTGCAATCTATTGAAATGACTTCTAATATATTATACTTGTATGTTTGTTTATGTATGTTGTAAAGCTGATTGACTGTATTAAACGTGGCTCAGTGCTTCATATAAAGACAAACATCAATACAGTAGCCTTGAATTCTGTCACCATGACATCAGGTTTTCATGTATTTAAATTTATTTTCATGCGCTGCAGGAATAATAGGTCTATCGAGCACATTCAGAACAAGCCATAAACACTAAGTGCTGTTTTGATTTCTGGAGTTTGGTCAATAACAGAATCGTGCAATCCTTACACAGATATGCCAACAAGACCCAAATTAGGTATTTGGAGATGAAGTCCTTTTTGCTGTATTTAAAAAAAAGTATTTTTTAGTGCTGTTGTACAACTCTTATATTTCATGACAATTTTTGAACCCAATTGTTTCAAAGATATTCATAATTGAAGCATATCTACTTGGCAGTTTACTATTTTGGAAAATATATTGGGGATACTATGAACTCTGGCGCTAACAGCCTGGAGCGGTCTTTGCCAAGATTGCTTTTTCGCCTGTTGATGCTTATTTCTTATTTAGTTTTTCAGTGTCTCCCAATCAATATTTAAACATTGTGGCTGCCTGGTTTCAGTCAGATGTGAGCTGGTAACAAACATGGCAATATCGTTACATTTGTAGAATTTCAAAAAGATGTTCTAAAAATGCAGACATTTTCTGCAAAAGACCTCCTGGTTTGCCACATAAATGCTACATAATGAACAAAAGCCCAGCTGACCTTTGAGTCACTGTAGTCTTGGAGAACACTTTAAGGGAGCACAACATATTTCAAAAAATAGCACTCACCACCACATAGCAGAACTCCCATGAGTCTTGAAGGTTTTTGCTATTATTTGTGGTCAAAAACTGGCGTGAAATAATATCTAGGAAAAAATGAATGCTTATTTCTTATTGAAAAATACAGCAGAAGGGAACTTCATCTCCAAAGATGTCAGTTTCAGTGTAGTTGACACGTCCATGTAAATATTGTAAATATTTGTAGATTAGAAAGTAGTAAGATTTTAGGAAAAGTAGATAACATGAGAGATTGCCTGAAAGTTCATTATTCAGAAAATAAAATGTATTGCGATCACTAAAGATTTTCCATCTAAGAATACCAAGGTTTATCAACTGAAAGTATACTTGTTTATTTTAATTTCATTGTGAATGAGTAGCTAGAGTAAAGATGATCTTACCTGGTTCAAAGTCTCGATGGTGCAGACACAACCTCCAGCCCTGCTCTCCTTCCAGTTTAGGTAGGAGCTCTCCAATCACCCAGGGCTCGTCATGAGTGTTGTAGGAGATGAAGGCATCATATTGATGAGGAGCTTGCTTATTTTGATGCTTCTTGTCAAAAAGCCAAGCTAAGAAGAGGTAATAGGCACAGTAGAGCTGCCACCTCATGAAATGGTAGGTGAAGGACATGACCATGAAACAGAGGATCATGCATGTTGTGGACACAAAGCAGATGAAGCCAATTTCCACTGAGCAGGATGTTAGGTTAAAGTCCAAAAGCTTTGTGCCTTTAAAGTCCTCTGGATAGTTGCATACGAAGTTATATGCATCAAAAACCTGTGTTTGTGCGCTGGATATTGTCCAGTTGAGGAACCAGGCATTATCACAGTCACACATAAAGCTGTTGCCTTGAAAGTCCACATAACCTAGAGATGGTAAAGACTGTATTACATCTTCTGTAATAACAGAGTATTGATTCTTTCTTGCCTGCAGAAACTGCAGGTTGGTCAGGTTGGCATCTATGAGGAAATCTAATGACTGAAGAGTTGTCCTGGATATGTAGAGGCTTTTAAGGTTCTGAATTGGGGAAAACAGTTGTGGAGACAGAGTGCCCAAATCATTTGAGCTGATATCTAGTTTTTCCAGTTTAGGAGAGTACTTAAACATGTCTTTGTCCAGATAGACAATCTGAGTGTTTCTGGCACTGAAACGCAACAGATTTGTTAACCCTTTCAGGAAGTTGCAAGGCAGATGAGATTTTTCTCTGTAATGCTGTGTAGCAATGGACAGCTCCTCCAAATGAGAAAGATTAAAAAATGGTGTTTGACTCAACGCTTCACTGTCTGTATATTTGATATGATTTATGGCTAGGTCCAATCTCTTTAAGTTAACAAGAGCATTGAAGGCTCCTGTGTCTAAGTTCTGTTTTGTTATTTGATTTGACATTAGCTGAATTTCAGTAAGATTTCTCAGTCCAACAAAACTGTCTGAATAAAGCTCTTTTATTTGATTTTCATGTAATGAAAGGTTCAAGAGTGACCTTAGGCCTCTAAACACCTCATTTTTAATAGAGGTCAGTTTATTTCCATTCAGATACAAATGTTTAAGATTTGGTAAGGGTTTTTTAAATGCTCCATCTAAATCGGTTATGGCATTATATTGTAATCTTAGAATTTGAAGTTGTACTAAATCCTTGAAAACACAAGGTTTCAGAGTTTGGATTGAGTTGTTGTGCATGTTAAGCTCAATGAGCTTTGTCTGATTGGAGAACTCTTGACAATCAACAGCAGTGATTTTGTTAGCACTGAGATCTAGCTTGGAAAGATTAGGCATATTTCCTATTGCAGGTGGAACTTTCTTGAATCTGTTGTAACTTAGAGTCAAAACTTTTAAACGCTCCATAGGTGCGAAGACATTTTCTGGGATCGTTTCCAGATAATTCTCTGCTAAATCTAATGTAGTCACATAAACACACAGTTTAAACGTACTTAAATAGATAAATTGAAGCCTGTTGTGTCGAATTTGCAATGAGGACATTGTTGGGATGCTGCAAGAACTGTTAATGAGTGTAGTAAGAGTGTATTTCATTCTCTTCATTCTGTTCAGTGTGAGAGAAGTAAGTGATGCATTTACTGCTTCAAGTAATGCTTTTTTGTCATCAAGAGCCATGTAAAGGCTACTGATATCCAGACTGGACACTCCACTCAGGAAAGTCTTGTTACTCACATCCCATTTCATTACCTTGTTACTGAAAGGATCGCCAATGGTAAAACGTGTCAGACTTGGGAAGATATCTTCAGTTAACCTAAAGTCCCTGAAAGGATTAGAAAAAAAGTCCAGGGCACGAAGGCTCAGCGTGTGGTTTGTTAGTTCCTTTGACTGGAAACTTTTGAAACCATTGCCTTTTACCGCCAGTTCCTGTAGCTGTGGTAGATGCTGCAGGATTAGACGGAGATTTGTAATCGTTTGCAGTTTGTTGTAAGAAATATCCAAAACCTTTAATTTAGTCAAGGACTGAAAAGAGGTGGATGAGACTTTTTTAATGTAATTTGTGTTAAGTCTCAGTTCAGTTAGGTTGCCCAAACCACCAAAGACATTCTCCACCAATTTAACAAGGTTGTTATTATTAAGAGTTAACTTCTGAAGGGAGATCAAACTGGCAAACGCAAAGCTGTCAATCTGTGAAATTTGGTTTTGGTGAAAGTTTAACCAGTTCAGATCTGGTAGATGTGGGAAATCTGATGGTTGTATTTTTAATATGTGATTTTGAGACAAGTCAAGGCCAGTCACTGTTGGGGGAATGTCTTGAGGAACAGTTTTGAGTTTTGAAAATGTCGTCACACATAGGGCCGCATTTTTACTGATTCGGCAACTCTTTAAGAAAAACCCATTGACTGGAACAAAACAGGTTACGAAGAGGAAGAAAAAGATGAAGCTAAGCTTAGAACATTGCATGCCTCCTTTTGAAATTGATCGGTCCTCTTCTGATTCCATTTTTTTTTTTTTGTCCAAAGCTTGGTGACAATAACTTTAGCCAGTAATCCTGAAAATTCAATAAAACATAGGACATTCTAATATTTAAATGCAGAACACCATTAAAAGTTACATTTACATTTTCTCTGTTCCCAACATTTTGTACATCTTCTAACTTGCTTTAAAATAAATAGTAATTTCCAATACAAATAATAGTTTTCAATACTTACTGTGTAACATTAAGATGAGTCCACAAATTGCTAATCTTCACAGAATGGTGCACTAAACTAATTTATTGGAAAACGTTCCTTTCGGACTAAGTAAGTGTTCTCCTGCACTACAACAAATGGGTGAGCAAAGTCTTGCTAAAAGATTATAAATTCTTCTTGACATTGGCATCCTCTTTTTGTGGATCCAGTGAGGAAGTTAGAGGGAAGGGGAGGTTACTTTTATTTTCATTCCTTTAGGGCAGGCATTTATTCAGTTCTCCTAGTGTCTAGTATAGTTCTGCAAACTTTATGCTTGTGAAAGCAGATATAAATATTAGCTTTGAAAATTATTGAATAGAATTTGATGATAAGCGATTTGGAAAGTGGTGTTTCTCTTCACTTTTGCTTCATTTCACGTCATGCTGGTAGTCATGGTTTTGTCAACTTCCTTAGTTCACATAAAGATGCAAACGTAAAACTAGCACTTCTTCTTCTTCATTAACCTCCCCCTTGCACTGGGAGACACAATGAGATTTACCTGCTTCAGATTTGTCAGATGAATGGTGTCAGATAATTTTAAAATAAATATAAGGTTATAATCCCTGTTTCACATTTAAAAACCTATTTAAATAAAAAGAAAAACAAAACAAAACAAAAATACATTGGGGAAAGTATCATCATTAAAGCTTAAAGATACAAATGACCTCATAAATTTAAGTTGATGAATGCATTTTCAAAAGAAAAAACAAATATTTTGCCAGTGTTTCTTCACATTAAAGTACTGTTGTAAATGAGCTATCCCATTCTGAGATGTGTTAGAGATTGCTAACATGTTAAATACAAACATGTCTTAAGTGAAGGTTTGTTTGTGCTGCTCAGTTTAAAAAATTTTAAATGGTTCTAAATAAATGATAAATTTGAGTCTGTATGTTCTGGGAACACTTCAGCTTCCTGGTTAACATGTAATTATACTTTTTTTTTCCGTTTCTGTGAAGTGGCTGAACTGTACATTAACCAGAAAATCTCTTTATATGCTTGAGTTACAGTACATTGTCTGTGTTAAAGGAAGCTGAGAGAAACAAAATTACACAAAATTTAATTTTTTTTTGATGTGCAGACATGGATGAGTGCTAAATCCACAAAGGGACAGTAAAGGGTGGCAGGTTGTGTTCTGCACATACTCAGATACACATGAACTCCTAAAAACACATTTAAAATTCCATTTAATGAGGTTAGTTGATTTTACTAATATGATTTATGGTATTGCAGTTTATTATTACTATTTATGTTATTTACTTCAACTGATTTTTATTAAGAGGATCAAACAAAACATCCTATTCTACTCTGTTAAAATTTCACTTAGATTTACTGTTTGTAAATCAAAACGTGTAAAAATGAGTGTAAAAATATTCAGTGTAGCATTTGCTCAAACTGTGAGAAAGGCTTTGAGTTTGAGATGGCAGAAATTTGCTCTTGGCATGCTCTTTATTAATCAGCACTTCCTTAATCAGACAAATTACTAAAACGCACCAGAACTTTTTTTTTGTTTAAGTGCATTTCTTCTGCAGCTGCTTCAAAAGTGAAACATGCCCTGCTTGAACAGATGAGCCATCAAATTAGATTTAGTAGAAATTGAAATGTAGAGTAGTGAGAGTAGTGAGAGCTGCTCACACTGTATTAGAAAAACTGGATGTCCGACAGGTTTGAGGAGCAAACCTGTATAAAAACAATAAATAAAATAAATTAGAAAAATTAACAAAAAAGTAAGACAAAATATGTCATTGATGTAAACAGATGTAATACACAAAAAGCTCAAAAGTGTAAAAATCCTGCTACATAACTTTGACCTCTGTTAGGAAGTCGGAAGTTTGTTACAGACCAGTGAAAATCTATTGTTCCTAAATCTGCATGACTTGCTAAAAAGTGAACATTCTCCAGTTTCTATGGTAGTTTCATAAAGAGAGAGAGAGAGAGAGAGAGAGATTATCAACAAAAAATTAAAAATAAAATATAGAAAAAAATATATATACAAGTTAAAAACTGATTCGCAGAATCATTTAGGGACAGAAGTATTTGATGGCCTACAAGCCAACTGGAATTCTGAAGGGCTGATTGTTATCTGCCCATGTGCCACAAAGATTACTAATAATCAATTAATCATTCAATTTCAGACACTCCTGATCTCATCGGTGCATAAGACACACGTCTCCACAGAAACAATTCCTTTCATTCCAGCCTCTACATCACCATGGACAAGACCAAAGATCTCTCAAAGAACACCAGACAAGATTGTGGCTTTGGACAAGTCTGGAATGGGCTCCAAGCCCATCAGCAAGAAGGTGACCCCTGCTGGTGTGGTTATTCAGAAACTGAATAGATTTGATCTGATGTATCAGATACAGGAGGGAAAAAAACTGCTACTCTCAGTGGTCTCCATTTTTTTCTTTTTTTAATTTTTAATTTTAATTTTAATTTTGTTTGTATCTCCCAATAAAAATGTGTTGAGGTATAATGCTATTGTCATATATTTTTATGTTATTAGCTGTTTATTTTGCCCCATTCCATTGTCACTGTGTACTTCTATTATCTTGTGTCTTATTTGCTCTGTTTTTGTCTCTGGGGTGATTTTATTCCTGCAGTTGTAGCCTGTCTTCTTGTGCTTTTGTGTTATAGTGACTTTCAAAAATCAGTGTTGTATTTAGGTAAATGAAACTGTGAAATCAAACAAAGGTTTCTGGAAAAATCTCAAAGCGCAAAACTTCTTTTGTTTGTTGAAGCTTCCAGTGGGTTACAGGAGATCTGCTGTTTCTCACATAATCATCAGCAGCTGCATGCATTACCAGCAGAGGTCTCTGTTTGGATGGAAAACTGCATTCACACACAATGGAGAATCTGCATACATCCACCCACATGCGATTAATCTGAATCAAACCGAAGGAAACCAGATTTGACTGTATTTGCATTACTCAACTGCTGAGCTGTGGTACTAATGACTTTAAAAGGCTTGAAAGGAGAGAAATTCCCCTTTATTATTATACCACAATAACTTTTTAATGATTTATTGAAATCAAAGGATGTTCTAATGGTTGCAAAAAATAAAAGTTACTATACATGTGAATGTGAGTGTGAATTTATTTCTGCAGTTTTCAGCTTGGTAAACATTCACTGTCATGGCAGCAAGTCGTTGACGTCATCTTTATTGTGATTTTAAATTTAAAAAACGGGAGTTATAAAAATATGAACGTGTTGTCAGTATGACATCTTTGTCATAAAATTAAAAGATACTCAAGAATGGATTCAACAAAAAATAAAATAAAGTAGAAAAATCTAAATAATCATAAGTATCAACCTTGTTTTGAGATATGTGTTTCTAAAATGCTCCTGAAAAAAAGTAAAAACATGACTTATTGCTACATTATTAATAAAAAACCTTATTATAAACAGATTTAGCTCTAAATGTATTCTATGCTTTTTATATGGGTGAAATCAGTGTTTAAAATTATGATAGGATAGGTGCTCTTTCTTAACGGAGGTGTTTGGTTTTATTGTGCTCCAGCTAATTTTATTAGGCAAAAAAAAATCATTGTTTTGTTTTATTGTTTTCAAAACAGTTTGTAGATGATTTTAGGCAAATAAAGCAGCATCTCTACAGAAGGAATATTTCTTTTTCCCATAAAAAATGCAATTTCTCAGATAGCAGCCCTTCAGTGTTCATAAAGGATGCAGTCACTATAGCAACATAACCCTTCTGTTACTCCTTTTCGGACGGATATGTTCGCTTTCTTGATGCCCTGTTGTTTTTGAACCATAAACTAGTTTCCCAACAGTTTGTGACAGCAGTCTCACTGCAACCAGTTAAAGAGAAATTCTTGGGAAAGCACAGCAAGATGACAGATTGTGTTGTTCAGTGTCAAGCTTTTAGCATCTCACCTCTGAGTTTCATGAATCTGTCAAAAACATGCGACTGTCAGCCTCAACAAGTTTCTGATGTGATCCTGTTAAAGAATTCATTTTCTGGATTTTACTTGTTTACTTCCCTTTGAGGGTTGCTGTTTGGCGCGAACAAACCTTTGGGGGTAAGTCCGTGCACATTTTACTTTATTCAGTGATCTAACAGCACGCTAATTTGGCTCTATCAGCATCTCCTTCCATCAGCAGCTGATACTAGCCAACCCCATCTCCTCTGCAACACCAGGACAATGGTTGGAAAAAAATAGACATATGCTTGAAATCTTTTTGCAAGTGATGCTAATAATAAAAGAAAAACAAAACAAAAACAGTGTTTAGCTTTGAAACATTTAGGAAATCGTCTTGTAAATGGAAAACGCTGAAAATAATCTTAATAGTAGGAGAAACATTCCAGAACTTTTCACATGAGAAGTATTGGTTTGTATTTAATTTCATTGACATGTGGAAAGTAGTTGCCATGCATCTACAACAGGTTCCTAAAAAAGAATGGTGGGCAGGTTGAAGAAAGCACTTTAACAGGTGAAGGAATTGCAAACAAGAGAGAAAATCCATAAAAAGCTAGTGTCTCTTGAACATCTTTGGGGAAATAGAAGTTTATGGCATCTAATTTTGCGCTTTAACAGTCTTTCATAAAAAAAAGCCATCCTTGGCATTTTTGAAACAAAAGCAAAACACAAGTTTTTTCTCCTCCTCTTTCAGCCTTTGCTTTGCTATTGTTTTGTTTAATCAGCTCTTCACAGAGAATAGGAATTAGTTGTAAAGCTCCACACAAGCAGGCAGGACGTGTTGTTCCAACCTTCTATGGCAAACATACCTCGCCTTTCAGAGACTTTAAGTGATGCGTTTAGTATTGATGGCCGCTAATGATTACTGCTTACTTAAACACATTAAAAACATTTCGCTACCACATTAAAAGCTTGATATTTTCTTGGACATTGTCACAAAAGCCTACTTATCTGGCTCTCTGTCTGACTACTGCTACTCCCTCAGTGGCGGTTCTAGCATAAATGGCACCCTGGGTTGGGAGAGGCCATTCTTTTGCACCACCTACCACCACCAATCGCCCAACCATAGGGAAACACTTCAATTGTAACCACCCAGCTTCCCAAGCGAAAGGATGAACTCATATCGCCAATGCAGCAAAACAACGGTTTGAATATCTTCGATAACAGTCAGCAGATACGTAAAATCTGAGTTTCCACAAGTAAGAATCTTGTTTAAGAGATCCATAACGTTCGTTTTATAAGAACAGCCTCTGTAAAACAAATAAAGGTGACACAGACACAAAGAACTTGTTGTCTGGGGTAAATTACATTAGAACTTTGTTAATAAAAGAAGAGAAACAAAAAAACAGGTTTGCTGTGATGTTAATTTAAGGGTCCTGATTAACTTGTATTGTTTCTTCAGTGAAAATCCCTGGATTCAAAGATGATCACCTTTTTGGCACTCACAAAGGACAATTACATTCATTTTGTATTGTTTGCTAATCAGCTGAAGCTTCGGAGAATATTTATTATGAAGATGATTTTTACTTGTTTTGACATTTGGAGCTAATTAGTTATGGGAAATTTACCGGTTTCAGGAATAACTTAAACTGAATCAGAGTAATAATGAATGAATCACATTATCACATTTTATGATTTTGTTTTGTTTTAATTCTTTGCCAAAGGGGAGCATACATAAAGACAATAAGCTAAGCCCAAGAATGGAGCCTTGAGGCACCCCGTAGTTCATTACATGATGATAAACTGTCCTCAACAACAACTTTATAGGTTTTCATAAATGTGCACACTAGTTCAGTGTTCCCCAGAGATCTAAAAAGCCATTTTATTTCTTATTAATCAACAAGCGCAGTATTGTGGAGAGGGCTTCAACTGCACCCTTAACAACGTCTGTATCTCGAGACAGGAAATTTGGTGAGAGCAGTGGAGGTGGAGGTGGGTTGAGGACTCATTAAGTTTCCTCACACAGCAGCTGAAACACATGATTGTGCAGGTACCCCACATCCCCCTGTCTCCAGTGCCTCTCCATCACCCTCACATCAAGGAGCTTTAGAGAACACCCCCTCCTCATATCTGCATGATTCGTTATCGCTCCCGATGGGGAACACACCGACGTGTGCGCGCGCAGCCACCCACGGCGAGCGCGCACGGATTAATCATATCTGGAGAGAGCGAGAGGGATATGCTGAGTCCGGTGTGACTTATCTGTCCTACTGCTGCCGCTTGACTGTAACTGAGCGGCTGCGCGCGCGCACTCACGCACACCTACACACACTCCCTGATATCTATCACACACACAAACACACACACACATATTCAGCAGGAGCAAGGACCGGGTTGGCGCACTGGAGAGAAGGGAGGGCCAGAGAAAGAAAAGAGAGACACAGAGAGAGGCGACACTTGTCAGACGGGATCGAACAGGGGAATGTACCGGATTCCGCTGCTGCCCCGCACTGAGGGCCCCCTCCCCCCCGCAGCCCTGCGTTAACGGGACATCACAGCGGGTCCACGCAGAGCGGGGAGCGGCACCGTTCCAGGAGAGAGTGTAATTAAAGAAAAAAAAAAAAGAAGAAGAAAAGAGTCACCTGGCTGCGGAGGGAGGGAGGGAGGACAGGAGAGGAGGAGGGCTAGGGGGACCAGGGGAGGAGGTGCGCCCGCCCGGCGGAGCCTTCCTCCTGTTTTTTTTGGGGGGGTGACGACGCAAGCTCAGCGCAAGAGTCGGCGCAAAGTTTCCCCCATGGCGCTGGTGATGGAGCCGGTGAGCAAATGGAGCACGAGCCAGGTGGTGGACTGGATGAAAGGTAGGGTCGCTTGAAGTCAACGATATTAGCGTTATTATTGAAATCGCTCTCAGTTCTTCACCTGAAAACATGAGCAGAAACAGGGCTGGTTATAATGGGCGCAGGGGATGCACGGAGTGACAAGATGTCATGGTGCGTGGGACGTGCCTTCGCGTGAGTGTGTCCGTGCCTCATTCTTGCACCTGATGATCAGTGGGTGATGATGCAGCCGACCGTGAGAGTGACAGCAGGCGAGACAGCTAAACTTCAGTGCTGCGGACAGGGCCGGATTTCAAAACTTTTGAGTGAGGGGGCCACACTCACAGGGTGCTTTCTTGAATGTCCTTAAAAGGGCTGTTTTGTCCTTTTTGACTTTTCAGATTTAAACACTCATATTCAACATATATTCACATGGTATTTAGAATGACCCAAGACAAACCAGAAGAAGACAAAGAAATAAAATAGCAGTTCTACAGCTATTCAGATGCTCTGTGCATTCAGGACTCCGTCTTTGTTGCATTCAGTGTGGGCAAAGCACAAAGGGGGGATTTAAATGGATAATAATAGGGGCTTTTCAGATGTTCACATTTTATTATTTTGATGCTGTTTCTTGTCACTCATTATAAACTTGTGCCAGTTTGTAGCAGGGATTTCCTAAACAAGATGTTTTTGTCCTTGGTACTTATTCGAGTCATTTAGGAGTAAATACTTGCCAATATCGAGTATCAGTCCTATTATTATTTATAATTTTTTAGTACAGACTGCAAGTACATTAAAATGATTAAATTCAATGCTGCAAAAAAAAAAAGAAGATGATGAAAACCAATTTTTTTCTACAGCAAGATGGGTTGATCATCCTTGTTGCCTTGCCTTGCCATGCTTTTGGATTTTTGTTCTGTCTGAGTTGTTTTTGTTTATTTTCTTTATTTAATAAATCAGTTTGTTTTAAAAGGATGAGTCTGCACTCTGGGTTCGCCTCCCTCCCCACTCAGCATGACAGACAGTGTGGTACTTTCGATAGACTTGGGACATCCCTTGCTGCTAGCAAACCTGCTTGGGGATTGCACTTCTAATGTAGGTCTTATCAGACAATGTTCTTGACTTTGGTCTCACTTATGAAATGGATTTAGTAAACTTGCTATAGTGGCTGTACATCCAAAATGATGGCAGTCTTGAAAGAAATTCTTGTTAGCAAAGTACTATGAAGACATAATACACTGAAACAATCTGTGGACAGATGAAGACATACTCTGTTTACAGGCTCTTTGGGAGGACTGTAATGGCAAGGCTGGAAGAAACTACATTTGAAAAGCTGTTGAGGTTTCTTAGACTGCATACACACTGCTGGCAAAAGTGTCCTATATCTGATTTTTTAAATTATGGTCTGAAAGTGTTGAGTCCAATTTTTTAAAGTCCAACCTAGGTCACTTTTATATGTGTTACCAAATCAGATGCATATTTGAATTCTTTCAAAGTGACCTCAGTCTGAGTTTTACTTTTATATCATTAAAGAAGGAGTGTGTGGATTGATCCAAATATTGATATTATCAATACCAACATCATGCAGTTTAAAGCTTGGAACTTTGGACGTCTTCAGCTACAGAATAGAAGTCCAGTTGCTTCGTCTTTGTTTATTTATGTTTAACTTTTTAGATTTGCCATGACTTGAATGACTGAGAAGCTACACCAGCATTAATGTTGGTGTCAGATCGTATCGATACTAGCGTGACTGGATCAATACTTGCGTTTGCTTCTGCTTTCAGTACATTGTTCTAGTTCAAGAAGTCCATCGTTGGAGCGTTTGAGTAGGCGGGAAGCGGCAAGCTCAAATGTAAACACTGGAGAAAACAAGTATGTCAGATAATAATTTAGTTGACACTGACTGCACAACTTCAGAACTGATACACACACACCCACATGTGTCGTGTCATATTTACTTCTGTAAACACAGCGTGCTGCCTGTGACGTCGCTTCAGGGCCGTAGACTGGTCACACTGGAGTCGGATGGCGTCACATTTAAATTATAGTGTGAACAACCACGCAAAAAATTGGATCTGAGCAACAAAATCAAAATTGAGCATTAAGACCTGTAGTGTGAATGTAGCATAAAACTTTCTTATGGTTTAGAGTAGTTTTGGTTATTCCGTCATGTTATTTTTGTACTATCATCACCACCAGATGTCCTCAGTTGTCCCTGCTTCCAGCTCCTCACTGGTGTGTACTCCATTAGTAATCAGCACAGCTGTTATCATTCAGTAATCACCCACCCCAGTATCTACGTATATTCACTGGTTTTCTTCAGTTCTTTGCCAAAGTTTTTGTTTATGCCAAAGTAGTCTTTCTTTTTCTTTTTTTTCCTGGGTTTTAGCCACTTGCTTTCTACTTGGTAATTGTTTAATTATGCACAGACCTGGATGATTACCAGAGAAAACACAACTTGCCATTTTTTTTTAGAAAGTGGCTATTATCAGTCAGTTAAATCGGTCAACCAATTAATAGGTCTCCCTCTACTTTAGATCCATTACTAGTATGTGGGTGGGTTTTGTGTGTGTTTCTAAATACATGGCTTGCAGATTTTGGTGGATGCTTGGTGCAGCTGCCTACAGTCTTGAACAGGTTGGGTAAACCTGAAAATAAAACTACTAACCTATTTTTGTTTTTTGTTGGTATTCCATTATTACCTATAGTTACTTGTGGTATTTCTTTCTTTTTTTTGTTCTGGAAACTCATTGCTTTTGCTGTTTTTGTCCACCACAGTAGAAGAAAACACATTTAAGGCAAAATAAAAATTTTCTTTTAAGTTGTATTGCAAAATCCCTGCATGTTTGTGAAAAAGTAAAAACCTTCAAATACATCTGCTACAGATGCAGGCTGGTAATTGAACAATTTGTCTTTAATATAATTTGTACTATTAAAGTCTTACCTGAGGTCGAATCATATTTTTCTTTTCAAGTTTTGAGTAACAAAAATTACCTAGACTTATAAGCAAAGGGTCAAAATTTATAATATCCAGCTCACATTGTACATTGCAGCATCACATTTACACAACGGACACACTCTAACAAAGAACTGAGGTCATTCACACTGAATGAAGCCTTAAAGATGTGATTCCCGTCATCCTTGAATGAAATTAGGGCATGGTCTTTAAAAGAAAAGAACAACACTGATTAGACACATTCATAAAAACAACAAGAAAAAAACAAAAAAAACTATGCATGAATATTTATCTGGAAATGTAATTGAGTTTTGTGTATGAGTGTCTATGAAACCTTGCAGTGATCAGCGTCGATTATGTCATGAATTATTCAGCAGCCAGGCTGATTAGGTCTAAGCCCAGGGGACCTTTGTGAACATTGTAAACCTTTTATTATTTTTTTTCACCCATAAAGAAATTTTGTATGCAAACACAATTTGCTTTTTCACATTTCACATTTTGAAAAGGGGTACTTGCGTTGCAGACCAGTTAGGGGGAAAAAATGTCACCTTTTTCAGCTCCTGCATTATTTGCACTGGCACAATAATCTAAAAATTCTTAAAACACAACAAAGAAAAGTAATATCTTTTGGTTATGTGTTTTTGCATTCATTCTTTTAAAAATATTATTTAAAATTCATGGAAGATTTTGATTCTGGGTCCACATGCAATACTGTTATCACCAAGGCAATCCCAAACCACCTGCCAAGTAGAAAGACTAATACATTAATCACATTTATTATCAATACTAAAATCAGCTGCCAACTTTTTACTGGCAAACCAAGGGTTCCATTAAGAGGGTGATGTATGTCCAGTTTGAGGAGAAAAAAAGTGAAGGTCATTGATGACTTCATATACTGCCCTGTCTTGTGTGTTAAAGCATTTTGGACTTGAAGTGGTCCAGAAGCCTGTATAGTTTTATATGATGTTGCCTGCTGCCTGTTTTACCATCACATGTTGTTGACCTCCTAATAAATTTCACACTTCAATTTCCATGACATTTAATTACTCTGTGTTGGTTGGTTCTCAAAAAATAGTGTTTTATCATTAAATTGACTTCCCACTCTATATATCAAACCCTAATATCAGCAGTGAAGGAGACTGTAAAAAACACAGAAACTAGTTTTGATATATGTTTGGGATCATAGTTCTTTTAGATCACAGATTTTTGTTTAAGCTTCAACCATCTACCTGTTGATCTCAGATAAAGTTGGCGACTTTGGAGGTAGACTTCCTTCATTATTCCATCCATTTTGTGCAATGCACCAAATGCACCACAGCATGATGATACTACCATTATAGCTGACAGCTGAAACAGTGTTCTGAAGTTTAAAAGCTTCACCATCACTCCTCAAAACATACTTCTTGCCATTGTGGCCAAATAGCCAAATCTTTGTCTCATTTAACCATAAAACATTTTATTCCTGAAGGCATTTGGCTTGTCCAAAGAGCTTCTCACTCTTGGAGCAGGGGCTTTTTTCTTGGTTAGCACCCTCTCGGTTCACGGTGATGTAAAACTCACTTCACTGTGGAGAGGGACGTTGGTGGTCCATGAAATTCCAGTTCATGGCAGGCTTGAACCTTGGTGCTTCTTGGGTTGTTCCAGAACATCCTAACCAGTTTTGGCTCATTTGAGGGTGAGAGTTTGGGTCTTATTCTACGCCTTGGCAAAGCGGTGACACAGCTGAATAACTTGTACTGACGTTGTTAAGAACTTGTGAAAATCTACAGTTCTCCTTCTAAGAGCTTCACTCTTTTTAGTATGATGCTGCTGTTTTAACATCCATCCATTTTCTTTACCCGCTTCTCTATTCCGGGTCGCAGGGATCTGGTGCCTATCTCCAGCAGTCAATGTGCGAGAGGCGGGGGACACCCTGGACAGGTCTCAAGTCCGTCACAAGGGCCACTTAGAGACAAACAACCATTCACACTCTCACTCACACCTCACTCAATTTTAAGTTTTAAGTTACCAATTAACCTAACATGCATGTTTTTGGTCTGTGGGAGGAAACAGGAGTACCCGAAGGTAACCCACATGTGCACAGGGAGAACATGCAAAGTCCACACAGAAAGGCCCCAGGCTGGGATGCGATCCTGCAACCTTATTGCTCTAATCACTACGCCTCTGTGCCCCCTGCCCTCTCCCTTGTTTTAACATGATTTTTAAAAAAAAATCTTTATGGTATCTTGTGTTTCATTGCATTACACAATAATATTTGTCATAGATATAATTTATGAACTAATTTCTACATTTTTACTTAAGTCTTGTAAAAAGATGCATGAGAGTTTCTTATGACTGACCAACTCCAGTGGCCTGATGAAATCCACAGTTCTGTGTCACGTCTGTTAAAAAAAGCACAACAAAAATAGCATTCATTTGCAAGTAAAATTAGTCCACAGTGTCATTAAGTGCAAAAATGAGTCTCAAAAAGCAAGTTGTTTCCTAAAAATTAGTAAGTTGTAGAATGCCATCAAGACTCACCAAAAATGTATTATGTATTATGTATTTATTATGACATATATTTGTATATAAAGTGTTCAAAACAATTTGCAGTCACCTTAAAACTAAATTTGATTTCATCGGAACCTTAAAATAGCCTTTTTAGGACAGTCACTGACATTTTAGTTAGGTATGTTTTGTGACCTGAGATTGCAACACAAAGCTCACTGTTGGCATAAATTGTGACAAATGACTACCAAGAAATATTAGTAATTTTTGTCACTTATCATGTCTGTTCTGTGTATAAAAAGTGGGTCAGCAGATTTATTAATTCAAGTGAACCAGTATAATCTGAGTGGTGACAGAGCTTTGCTTTCATGATACTGTACACTGTCAGTTTTTTTCGAGGTTCATTTTTGGTCGTGTTCATATGGCATGTGTTTATATGTGCTCCTGTGTGTGTGGGTTGAGGGTGAGCTGTTGGTTTCAGACCGTCTGTGCACAACAGCTGACAGACTCACACACCAGCTCTGAACAGAAGGCCCCACCCAAATCCTCGGACATTTGCACCAACACACACACACGGACTTAAAAAAAACCCAAAACGTGGCATGCCATGGTGTGGTATTCAGTTCATGCTGTGTCTGGGGTGTGTCTGTGGCGAAAGTGGGGAATCTGATACACACTTCTGTGTTTTGGTGTGTGTACAATAGCATGTACGGCTCACATATGCCAAAGGCATTCGGGGCCAAAAGGTCGGCGCACTGTTGACTCGGCAACGGTGCAGCATTGGCACAACTGATGTTAAAACAATACGGGAGTGGTGCCATTCATTAGTAACACATTCACGAGAACGACAGGAATTTTTCCCTCGCGTCATGTTATGCCATCATCTGTTCATACCGAGTGCCGGGCAGGATTTCACCTAATTTCCCTTGGATAAATATGATCGCTAGACTTGAAAATCAGCCGTGGAACAGGCGTGACAGGGTGCGAGAACATCTGACGATGCCGCTTGCCACAAGAGAAATCAGCCAGAGTGATAGTCATAGCATTTAGGATCAGAGTATTTTCAGTCAAGTGTGATGACTTCAGGCTAGAGCGGAAAAAGATAAAGATTTAGATCACATTAAAAATTCAAGCTCTGTGTTCATAATTTTTTTTTGTTTATTTTGATTAAACAAGTTGCACTTTGGGAAATCATAGGTCCTTTTTGGGCTGACACCGAATGTTCACAAATCACTGATTTAGTTCTGAAGCGTTTATTACAATGCAAGAATAACAGCTGAGTCAACTATGTTCATCAGAAAGTGTTACTTGGCAAGATCACCATCGGGATAACATGCTGAATTCATAAAGAGCTCTAGAGCTCAGTTTATGTTTAAATTACATTGTTTCCATGAAGCACCACTCAATAGTTTTGTGTATGGGGCAAACCAAACAGAAAAAAAATACATTTAAACAACATCAGACACACTGATTGTCAATGCATGACAACAAAACCAATGTGACAGTTATGACAGTTGAAACATTCATAGCAAATATAGTTTTAAATGATAACAATTGTGTGCAGTTGTGATGTTAAACGTGTGCTTTATAAAGGAAGAGGTGTATTGTCCTTTACGTTGAAGTTCATGAAACATCAACATTTGGCTGGCAAAATTAAGTGGTAAAACCTATAAAAAAGGTATTATAAGCTGACTTTTATCTTGTTCAGATCAAAGACACCAAGACAAGCGTTTGAATAGTAATTTGCCAAGTTTATCATTTCAAAGTGATCATTTACCACCTGGAATTTGATTTGAAACAGCACCAACCTTCAGATCAGTATGTAGGACTTTCATGCGCTAATTTAGGCCCCCTTTTTGCAAGTTTTCAATAAAATGGTTGTACTGGAATGATTAAAATTGTCATCCTGATAATTTGTTTTTAATGACCTCATAAAGCCTGTATTAGCCTAACTAGTTAGTTAAGTGCCAGCTGGCAAAATCAATGACACAGTAAAGTGAGCCATCCTCTTCAGCATTTTGTCAGTTCTGTTAGTTTATGAGCAGGGGTTTGAATTATTTTATATCTATAAAATTTACACAGAGCCATTTTTGTGTTTGCTAAGATTGATTAGCTATGGCAGCCACTTTAAAGTGAGTTGACTTTATATGGTAATCAGTGCAGATGTACATTCATTGATTACTTTTTGAGTTTCATTAAAATCCATCCAATCACTGGAACACACACACACACACACACACAAACACAGGCAAAAACAACATTACCCATCTTTCTACTTAAGTGGCAGATGATAAAAAACATTTTTTTTGTGGTACTTCAGGGCGAAGCTTCATCAGCTTGGATTTATTTTCCTCCAAACGTCAATAAATCTGCAAATAATACCTCAGAGTTTTAATCTGACTGAGATTTAGGCTTTCACTGGGTTATTTCACAACTTTGAAATGTTTCCTTTGGGTTTTTTCAGCAGCGTTCTCTTTGGAAGATGATAGATAAATGCAGTTATTTACTTCACGACCAAGAAAAAAAAAAAAAAAAAAGTATAGGCTTTTTTGAACAAATTGTCTTCTTTCAAAAATAGGAGGTGTTTCCTAGGTGCCACATGGAAAACTCAATAAACTAAATATTTGTGACTCCTTGCTGTGGAGCTTTAAACCTCCTTTAGGTTTTCCTCTGAACTCTCCATCCATTTCTAACTAATGGCCACATTTCCTATCTGTCCTTTCTTGGTTGTTTTAGTGTGGTGATTTACTATGGCAAAATTTCACCTAAATTACAAATCATCACACACAAAAATAGGAAGCAACACTAAAAGGTTGTGGATACTTTGAATCTCCTTTTTTTACTTTGAGAGTTGTGAGATACAAAACAGAAATAAAAGACAGGAACTTGTGAGTTTGACAATGGTATCAATTACAATTAAAAATGAGAAATGTTGCAATATCTTTATATCTTCTGCTAAATAAATCTCGCCTTTGTTGGATCTTTGCATTGATTTCTTTAAGACAACTCTTTTTTTTTGCTTTCTTCTTTTTGCCTTATTGGCACAGAGTAATGTTGAAGTTTTGCAAGTTGAGCAAAACAGCACATAAACACCATCATTTACACCCTGGAAGTGGAACACTTGAAGGCACAAAAACATTACTAATGATTTATTGATTTACTTCCACTGAGCAGATTTTTTTTCAGATGACAGTGGGATTCACACGAGTAAGTTTTAGGTCTTAAAGTCACTGCTAAAAGCCATTAGGTTTCTAACATCCTGCATTTACATATCCCAGTGACAGATGGAGGTGCTCATCTAACTTTTTTTATTGTCACAGATGCTTTAAAGCGCTTAGAACAAATGACACATAACCCGGCTGGGAAGGCCAGATTTTTTTATAGGACATCTCAGAAGTCTTTGCAGAATCTGATTTTATTGGACGTGTGTATGACAGAGAGAAAGAGGGTGTTTGTGGGAGTTTGGCTCGCCTGCTGTTGTGAAAAGTGTGCCTCTGTGGGAGTTAAGTATATGAGTCAGCTATGAATCACACTTTTTGTAACAGTCCAACACAAGAACACACATTATCTTGGTTTCTCTCACACATGAACATGCATACCATGCGTAGTGAAATTCAGGCACGATATAGAAAATTTTAATAAATATAATAAATATATTTTATATATATTTTAATAAATATAGAAATTTTGCACGTTATAGAAAACTTAGGTGGAAACATTTGTTTTTTGTCATTTTTACACAGTAGACATCTCAAACAGGGGCACTTATAAAAGGAGGGGCACTTATACTGCTTCCAGTGGGTACATAAAAACTATAGAGGAGCTCAGGTAATTAAAAAAGTTTTCAAACAGTTTGAATAAAAAAAGAAAAATAAAATGTTAACAAAAGTAAAAGTTATGAACGGAATTTTTGATAATCTTGCCTGTGTTTTGCCATGCCATGCCTCTTGCCAATTATCATCATTCTCGTCACCTGTGTCCTCAGCTAATTACCTCCCCTACACCTGGGCTGGGCCCTATATATTCTCCTTCTCTGCTCTTCTCCAGTGCCAGATTATGAAAGCCCAACAGCAAGTAATTCTCCAGCGTTCACGGACTGAGTTCTTGTGCCTCGACCCTGCTCTTGCCTTTTGGATTTTTCCCCATGCCTTGCCCCTGTCGGATACTTGCTGGTTTTCGGATTTCTGGACATCGACCCCTGCCTGTGACCTGGATTTGGATTTCTCGCCTGCCCCACTGGTACTGTTGCTTGACTCAGGATCTCCCGGCTTCGACCCCCGCCTGTCTGACCAAGAGTTAAGTTTCGCTCCCGCGGCCTACCTTTCAGAGACGCTAGTTCTCACATCCGTTCCTGGACTTCGTTCTGCCGCTACCCTGCAAGGATCG
>NC_051450.1:10808078-10814300 GCF_001649575.2 Kryptolebias marmoratus | reverse complement strand
TCTAGGTTTCTGCCCTCCTCCAGGCCCCCTCCACCCGCCCGGTTTCTCGATGGGGGACCAGTCTATACCGTGCATCGCCTTCTCCGCTCCAGACGTTGGGGGCGGTCGGTCCAGTACCTGGTTGACTGGGAAGGGTATGGTCCTGAGGAGCGATCATGGGTACCTGCCCGCCACATCATTGATAAATCTCTCATTAGGGCCTTTCATCGGGATCATCCTGAGCAGCCTGGTGGTCCGCTAACCGACTCTTGTCACATTTAGAGTAGAGTTGCACAGTATATTGAATATATCACAATATCAATACTGCAAAGAGCTGCTTGGACGCAATTAATGGTACTCTGTTATATTCCAGTGCCATTAATTTGTGCTTTTCTTGTCAAAACCATATTTGGCAAATCAGTTAGACTTTTACTACCTGAGATGCCCTCACCTGGTGCAGATGATAGTGGCTGAGATGGTAAAGCAAACAGAGTGCTGTAAGCATCGTGGTGGCAGAAGACAAAGACAAAATTGATGGAAATAAATACTTAGACACATTCAAGCTTGCTTGTGCTTCCAAAGAATGAACTAACTTAAACCGGGAAGTTGATGCCTAATTCAAACTGAACAGATAATTGCATTGAACTGAGAATTAATTCAAAATTAAAGCGATCAAATTAAATTGAAAAGTGTAATATTTCTTACTCAATGCTCAAACTGTCAGACAATAGCCAAAAAGAACTGGAAGAAACATTTTGTTAAAATCAAGTAAGAAATTTCTTTGAAAGAATGATGAAAAACTATAGTTTGCAATGTCCCTGTTACCACGGTAACATAAGCAATTATACCTGTCTGAGCATCACAGAGAAATAAAACAAGACTCACTGATTCAGATAATGTTTGGTATTTTTAGTAGCTTGCATGGGAATTTACAAAAAAAAAAAACAACTAATTGATTTGGAAATATTTTGGGCTTTTGGCTCTTTTATCTGGTAAAATCCTGCTGCAGTTGCACACTGCTGTCACTACATTGCACTGCTTTGTTGTGCATTTAGGTGCACTGTCAGTCTTTATTTTGCGCCACGATGTCATCAGTTATGAATTTGTTTCTCGCTGCATAAGAATATGTATTGGTGCCATGCGAGTGAGATTAAAGTGTGACTTGCATGAGCTGGCGGCGCTGTGAAATAGTTAGCTAAAGCGACGACTTTTAATGGAAAAATGACCAAATAATGATAATTTTAGGTTTGGTGAAAGTAATGGATGAGTGGTTTGCTCACTATAAATTTAGCTGACAGGGTTTTCGGAGTGTAATTTTTGACAGCTGAATCCTATAGAGCAGTCATTTTCCTGTATGTATAATAATTGCGTGGCACTGCTTGGCTCCCTGCTTCATACTGCGTGGGCATGTGTGCTGATGCCACTTACAATTTGACTCATCAGTATTCAGGGCATTCACGCTCTCCCTCACTGCCAGTGATAAGCGATGCTGATTATCAGTGAACTTTCGCCACATTGTGTATCTCTCCCCCTTCTGCTTCTGTGCTTCTCGCTGCCTCTTTTAGCAATAGTAACACTCTGCCCGCGAGAGCCAGCATTGTTTTAATCAGCTTCGCTTCTTCCACTTCTGCTGAGACTCTGCAGCGATTAATGACCATTAAATCACAAGTTTTGGGAAAGTGCTCAGATGCCCTGTTCCAGTAAAAACAATATTGCAGTGCAAAAATAAACTAACATTAATTAGAAAAGTGGGATCCCACCCAAATCTTCAAACCTTATGGTGCAGTTTTCATTCAGGAGGGCTTGTTTTGCTTATCAACCAGCTAATTAAATATTACTAAGTAAAATGCACTTCAGCATTGCCTCAGTTTTAAGAAAACAATGTTGCCGTGTTTAAAAGGAAAGAGTTGATTAATGAGAGGACTGACTACAGTTTTCATACAGCAGAGCCAGAAGGCAGATAGCGTAGCCATAAATAATCATTAATAGTTTAACAGCAGGAGCAGCAACCAGCCTAACTCTGTCCACATTTTCAAAGAACCTCCAAAACTCTTCTGAAATGAAACGTTAACATATTTTATCCCAAAATGTTTAACGCAGCAACACAGCAGTGTTAAACTGATAAATAAAAACAGAAACGGTTTAATGAGAATCCATTTCGGTTATAAAAAAATGCATGCATAAGACTTTGAGCTAATGTTTTATGTTTATGCTGCAGCTTTTATGTAGAATATTTTTGTTGCTTCAGCTTTTATATGTTTATTTGTTTCATATTTAGTTTTAGCTTTTTGCTTCTGTATGTTTTCCTTCTTTTTAATGATTTATTTAGAAGAAAGATCACATAAATATACAGAAACAGATCTTAGAAAATATGACAATAATTCAGTTATTTATATAGTGACAAAATGCTTATTTGATTTTTTTGTATTTAATTTTATTTATGTATAAAAATATTAAACTAAATAGCTTTATATTTATAAAAAAATGCTTAAGACATGTTTACCATTATTATTATTATTATTTTTACTTTAGGTTTTAACCAACATTTACTTTATACATGTAGCCCGTTTAATATTCGTAGTATTTTTATATCTCCAAACAATTTTGTGGAGCAGCAGCTTTTTAAGTATTTTGCAATACTCTGTTTTTAACCTGTTTTATCTTAGTTTTTTCATGCTTTTGATGTGAACAATTTAATTATTTGGTTTTGCATTAA
Source organism: Kryptolebias marmoratus (assembly GCF_001649575.2). Taxonomy (NCBI): domain Eukaryota; kingdom Metazoa; phylum Chordata; class Actinopteri; order Cyprinodontiformes; family Rivulidae; genus Kryptolebias; species Kryptolebias marmoratus. The sequence goes on along the minus strand of NC_051450.1, from coordinate 10,811,605 downwards.
ATTGTGTTGAACTCTAATCAATGTTTTGTTTGTTTTATAGATTTTTGTTTGTTCATGTTTGAAATAAATTAAACCCAACCTTAACTAAACTAAACCTGTATATATTTCTGTGAAGCGCTTTGAAATGCATCTGTGTTCATGAAAAAGTTCCAGATTAACAAATGCTTACATTTACATTTTCATGGAGATCACTTGTTCCTCAGAAAATACAAAGCTGATAACATTTCAGGCTAGTTTTTTTTACCCATTGCTTCGAATCTTAGTAATTAACTGTAGAAGAAATCGAATACAATGTTTTAAAAAGTGGAATATCTGTCCTTGAAATAGACGTCTTTCAAATTTTCTGTCTAAAATGAACCTAATCCAGCCATTCCAATGCCCCTTTTAAAACTGGATGAGAACTTGTTTTGACATTAAAAAAAAATCTACCAGAGCACGGAGAAGTCTACAGGCACATCCTGTTTAAAAAGGACACTGGGCTCCCTGTTGCTCATGACAGAGTGGGACAGGTCATGGAGGGTTTTAAGCATGACAAAAACTTTCCTGAGAATGCTTTGGTGGTAAATCATTATGGTGGCAGCAGGACTGGCCATGCTGGCCTCATACATACAGGCTACAACCGTGATTGTGACAAGGTCATGGAAACAACCTTGCACAGATGTGATTCCTGTGGTGGTAGCACTGTGATAGCGTGGCGGGATCTTCTAGTGCATAGCTTCATCTTCACAGTGACCATAAGAGTCGTGCCAGGGCAGTACATACAGAGCAGAGTCAGGGCAGAGAGAAAAAAAACAAACTATTTGGTGAATAATAAGAGCGTAGAAGTGTCACGATTGCCTTCACACCGAAGGAGGTTTTCTAAATTTGCTGCAATCCCACCTACACCTCTAATAGGAGGTGTAGGTTGCGGGGAGTGCAGCGGGGCTATCTAGTGTGAAGGGAGCCTAACACAAAGACGATCAATGTGCAAAACAGCTTTCTCTCTAGCCCTGTTGAGAATTATACAGTTTGTGTAGCTCAACTGACATGATAATTAAAGCAGTTTGATGTCTTTATTCTCACTGAGTCCTGCATGCTTGTCAGTGGAGGCATTTTGTCGGAGATATTGCTCATCAAGTTGAAGTGTTTGGAAATCCAGGCGGCGAAGTTAGCTTGTCGACCTTCCTTCCAAATTGAGATAATGATCAAAAGGTGATGTCTTATACTCATTTTAGGCTCCCCAACTTTTCCTTCTTTTATATTTGTGTGGTAAAACAGAGTTTGCTCAAATTTGATGGATTTCAGCCTATAGCTAGTTTTTTTATATGAGGCATTCTGGGACTGAATGCTTCATTTAGACTTCAGTTTTAGTGACAGCAAAGGGAGTGTGCAGAGGCAGGCAAATGCAGTTTGCGTGCCTCTGATGAGCAAAGGAATTTGTGTATAAAATGATTTGAAAGCAATTTAGCAGCTGGCTTCTGAATCTTTTCCTTTTCCTTAATGCTCTTTTTCCTTTTTTTTCAATCCTTCCTTCCCCTGCCTTCTTCCCATTCGGCTTTTCTTTCCCTATCTTTGTTAGTGAGGTTATGATAGATGAGTGTATTATAAAGCCGGGACTTGAAGTGAAGGAAATCAATGCTCATTCCTCAGAGGTGTGTGTACGTGTGTGTGTTTTGCAGCTGCCTGTTTGTTAAGAGGTTAGAAGCTGGATACATGTGTTGTTTTGGGAGCCAGGGGCTGCAGTCCAACTGCTCTGTCTTGATCTGCTTTTCTTTGACTCAGCAAACGCTCTCCGGCCAGACAAACCCTAAGACACGAACAATGCACACACACATTTCTGTACACACTCACGCACCAGTAGATCTAGAGAGACCATCCCACACATACTTACAGATGTTACACAACCCAACAGAGAGTGAAGGCTTAACCTGGATTGGTGCCTGATTGCCCATCTTATACTCATTTAGTTCCAATCTCACCACATTAGCAAATAATTACTTTCTAAATGTTTTAAAAATAAGGTCTTAGCATTTTTGTAGTACAGAGCCATCTAAGTCTCCATTTTGGTCCATCAGACAACCTATTGTCAGGGTTTGGGTTCATATGGTGTTTTCTGTATTTTGATTATTTCATTTCTTGTCTTATTTGGTTCCTGTTTATCCTAGTTCAGTTCTTGCTCCTCATGTCTTTGTTTCCTGCTACATTCACTCCTCCTCAGTCTCTGGTTTTCCTGCCATGCCCATCTCCACCTGCCTACAATTGTAATCACTCACCTGTGCCCACTTCCCATCATTATCCTGTCTTTAAAACCCGCTCACTTTCTCCACTTACTTGCTGGTTCATTGTCGTACTCTTGCCTTCCCGATGTGCTGTCCTGTGTTTCCTGCCGGTATGTGTTGCCTCCCGTTTCGCCTCCCGTGTTCTTATGTTTAGGTTTTGTTATGTGTAGTTCTGCTGCCACGACAGCCTTTGTTTTTGGATTTTGATTATTTATTTAATAAATTAGTTTGTTTTATCATGAGTCTGCATTCTGGGTTCGCCTCCTTCCGCCCCGTTCAGGACACCTATATTATTTTTTTTACAGTTTCTCTGTTCAACCAGTTGCTTTTAGAAATAAGGAAAGACAACCGACTCTATCTATCTATCTATCTATCTATCTATCTATCTATCTATCTATCTATCTATCTATCTATCTATCTATCTATCTATCTATCTATCACATTTTTACTTTGATCATAAATATAAGCTTAAAGTTCTGAAAAGTTCTGTAGGACCAGTGCTTATAGTAGGGTGTCTGATAGAAATAGCAGGCTTCATCAAGCAGCTGATAAGAATTATTTACAGAACTGCAAAAACTGGCCCAATTAATTGACCAACTTATCAGTCAGTCAACCCCTACAGTGTTTAACACAAAACAATAATAAGGATAATAACCACTAGAGGCTTTAAAATGTAGTCATAAGAACACTTTAATACAAGTCGTGATGTTTACTAAATGATTCATTTTATTTAATTGTTCATATCAGTTCCTTTAGCTCTGGTATGGAGTTGGTTCATTTCCATTTGCTATTTGTAAACCTAAAACCAAGTCTTAAAGTAACACTTTTATCAAACTAATTCCTGGAAAACCTTTCTCTGCCCTCAATAATCTTTTTAAACACACCTTGCGTTACTGTTAACTTAATATGCACTGGTTTGGAAAGAACCAATATGTGCAAAATTGCAAGCAAACTAAAATGCCTGTAAAAACATGACACAGCAGATGTTGTTTTACGGAGTACAAACAGGAACAAGCAGCACTTTAAAGCTGTCTTGTATTTTCCCTGCGCAGAGAAAGCTGTCCGTTCTTCCTGCTGGCACTCTTTGATGAGGGAAACCGTCAGTGAAAGTATGATAACAGAAGCTGATTAGTGAGTCTGGAGTGCAGCCCGAAACTTGTAATTTCAAAGAGGGCTGGGTGTGGTTATTGATTAGAGAATTCACGGCGAAAAGTGTCTGAGTTGTGGAAAGTGGAAGAGACAGAAATGGTGTCGAGACAAGATTCCCCC
>NC_051450.1:10800686-10808001 GCF_001649575.2 Kryptolebias marmoratus | reverse complement strand
TTTTTTTTTTTTTTTTTGGTTGTCGGCTAAAAGTTGAAGTATCAGTAAACTAATTAAATCATTATTATACATCATGCTAACTAGCATCATGCAAGGTAGGTTAACCAGTAGCTGCACATGTAATATATTTTAAAGAATACAATATAAATAAATGGATCAATTAGGCTGGTTTCTCAGAAGACTAGCATTCGACTCATGAAGGAGACACGGAGTCTGAAGATTTGCAGTGTGCTAGTGAGTTATATTCACAGTGAAAGACATCAAAACATACAAATCCAACAAGAAAAACAGACATCTAAAAGGCCATACAAAAAACATAAATATGCGCAATACTAGAAAAGAAAAACAAAACAACAAAACCAAAATAAATTAATCCCCACAGTTGACTAAGCCCACACCCTTCAGTCCTTTGACCCCAAGCTGGGGTAAACAAATCCCAAGACAAGCTGGCTTTGGGTAAGGTACTTAACTCGATGTGGTTTAGATCCCAGGTGGGAAATCAGGAGTCAGGATGAGACAGAAAAAGTTCTCAGGCTACAAGGAGCCTCCTACCATCCTGGCAGGAGAGCGGAAGTCTTCACACACGCAAGTGCAATCTTTTTCTTATGGCTCTAGGCCTGGACATTTAGCTCGCCATCTTCTGGCCTGTATAAATAAATAGGACCAGTAAACTTTGAAATCCAATTCAATCGTTCTGATGTGTACACAAATCTATATTCAATAAATATCAAATTCATTATCAATCCAATCAATATCCTATTTAGAAAGATTAAAACACAATTATTCAACCCAGTGTGGGTTCATTCAGCCCCTCACAGTCAAGCATATTGCTAACCGCTACGTCAAAACAACACTCACCAGATCCGCCGGTTGTTCTACATACAATTGACATCTCTCCTGGCTGGTCTGGTGGTAGTCGGCTCCTGTAGCTCAGCTCAGCTCTGCTCTGTTCCCCCCCAATGCATCTAGTGTTCAAACTTCCTGCTCGAATTAATATAGCCATCCAATAGGCTGCAATACTACATGTGACCTTCGAAACTGGGCAGTGATTGGTTGCTTCATAGTCTCGTGAGAGCAACCCTATTATCAGGATTATCACGTGATTTAATGAAGAGTTTGAGAAACCGGTGAAAGCTAGAAATTTACACCCGGGTTACACAGAACACAAAGCTTAAATAAACCTACTAAACAAAAAAGTGCATTTTATTTATTTATTTGTTTATTGTCTTCTAATACACAGACTTATAGATTTATTTATTTATTACAGTTTTAATATGCTTCAGAATCAAGAAGGATGATGCTGTAGCCACTTTGAGACACAATCTAAACTGAACAAAATGCAAAAAAAAAGCAACAAAAAACAAAGCAAAACATGTATATGTAGTTCCTTCTATTATTGTTTGACCATTGTTGATTTACTCTGTGGTTTTAGTTTTTTTTTCCCTCACTCATTTGAGTGAACTGATCCAGAACAATCTAAATGGTAGTTCTGATAAGCGGTCTTTAAAGGGAGGAAACTCTAGACCGAATTGTACAAACAAGGTGCCCTCTGAACAGTTTTACTAAACGTAATGCGTGTAAATAATTGAGAGGTCAGAATTGTGAGTGTGAGTCAAGATGGCTGCCACATCCAGCTAATATTAGAAAAAAGAAAAATGACTATACCTTGATCAGCTTTACAGATCTCCATTTCTTTCTTCTACCGCTTATCCTTGATCGGGTCGCGGGGACAACAGGTCCAGGAGAGAAACCCAGACATCCTTCTCCCCAGCAACACTCTCCAGATCCTCCGGGGGCATTCCCATAGCAGAGAGGACACATAATCCCTCCAACGAGTTCTGGGTCTGCCCCGAGGTCTCTTCCTGATGGGACATGCCTGAAAAACCTCCAAAGGGAGGTGTCCAGGAGACATCCTAATCAGATGCCTGAACCACCTCAGCTGTCTCCTTTCTATGTGACAGAGCAGCAGCTCTACTCCGAGCTCCTCACCTTATCTCTCAGGCTGAGCCTGGCCACCCTATGAAGGAAGCTCATTTCAGCCGCTTGTATCGGGATCTCGTTCTTTCCATCGTGATCCAAACCATATGACCATAGGTGAGGGTTAGAACATAGAGGGACTAGTAAATTAAGTTTTGTCTTTCGACCCAACTCTTTCTTCATCATGACCGATCGAAGCAACGCTTTCGTTACTGAAGATGAGACCTTGATAAATCAATCCTCATGGAGGAGTTCAAGTATCTGGGAGTTTTACGGATACTGAGTTAACATTTGGTGTGGTAGTAGATAAGCCTTAACCCCAACACATACTTTGAGCCCAATCCACTGTGTGATGTAATATTTGTGCTTTAATCCTTGGCATTAACTACTGGAGTAACTGCAACTACAACTGGTTGTCTTTTGGACTCGATTCAATTCAAAATGTCTTCCACAGCTGATTAACCTTAGTCTACAGAAAATTGCTTTATTTCAGTCAATTTTACAGTTCTTCTGTTGAAATTTGGTATGAGAGCCAATCATAATACATACTTTAAGTGCTCAAAGATTACGTGGGATATTGTTCTAATTTATGACATTGTGCATTCTGTTATTTTCAAGGTTTAACCAAATTGGTTACAGCTCTGTTGTCTCTCAACTTTGGCATAAAAGGAAGTGGGTGCTATGCATTCTTTCCAGGAATGGTATTCCTTTATTTAGATTTTGGTTTTCGATTCCCAGCAATTCTTTTTCATTTTTTTTCATTCCATATTCTCTTGTGTTCAACCTTTTGTGGTGTTCCCTCATCTGCTAACATGATAACAAGTTGGACACCTTTCCTTATTATGTTTTGTTTTAAGATAAATGCTAACATTGCAGCAATAATTGTTAATACCTGATGTGGAACTCATAAACAGTAAAGGTAGCACAGTGTGCTTTTAACAGCAAAATCTTTCCACAGTGAGTTGTTTACAATTTCATGCCTGTTAGATTAAAAGTCTGTTTTATTCCTAGGTCTCTCTAGAACAAATATGTGTTTACTGAGAGTAATGCTGATTGCTGTGCTTGTCTGTTTCAGGTCTGGACGACTGCTTGCAGCAGTATGTGAGTGTGTTTGAGCGTGCAGGTGTGTGCGGGGAGCGGCTGCTGAGGATTAGCCACGCCGAGCTCGAGGAGCTGGGAGTTTCTCGCATCGGACACCAGGAGCTCATTCTGGAGGCCGTGGACTTGCTGTGTGCTCTGGTGAGTTTTATGTGTTTGGTTTTGTTTGGAGTGCCTGACTGTTATTAGGCTCCTTTAAAGCAGCTGCTGTAATTTATTCTGCTTTGCTTCAGTGCGCCAAGTAACAAATTGCTGGGAGTAAAGTGTTTGTGTCCTGCATCATTTTTGTATTTTTATTTATTTATTTTTTTACAATTCCCAAGTGTCACTGTGGCAAAGTAAAGGTTCATTTAAGGAGTGTTGAAATTCTTTTCTTAAATACCAAAAAAGAATCAGCAATACCCATCCATACCTTGAAGGGATTTAAACATGAATCATTTTTGTAGCTAAGCAACCTACAGCCGGCTGGTTACAAATATTTACACTAAAAAAGCAAATGAACACTTGGCAAATACATAAATGTCATTTTAACCATCACCCATTTGACCTCTTAAGTTGCGCTCTTTAATAATTCAAACCATTTTGGTCATATTTCATATTTATGATGTCAGATCTTTTAATATTCCACAAAGACAAACTTGTCCGGGGTTTTTCTATAGTGCAAGTCATTAAAGTACCGTTCAGAAAAAGGGTCACACAGGTCGAGAAATGATTTGTATTCATGACGGTTAACCCTCTGACTCCCCCTGTACATCCAGAATTCAGGTTTGGAGACAGAGAGCGTCAGGACTCTGGCTCACAAGCTCGGCGCCTCGGCCAAGAACCTACAGAACTTCATTTCCAGCCGCCGCCGGAGCAGCCAATTAGAGAGCAGGAGCTCGCGGCGACTTCCCAATGATCTGCTGACCTCCGTGGTTGACCTCATCACCGCTGCCAAGAGCCTGCTGGCTTGGCTGGACAGGTTGGGGCTTTTCTAGAATCTGCTGTGTTCTATATTTATTTCAAGGAAATAAGATGTTCTCTTCTTGAACAAATTTCACATTTTTTGGCATTTTCTGCTGCATTTTCTGCAGTTGTGATTGATACTTGAAATCAGACAGTTTCCATGCTGACAGAACCTGTTTGATTAATTGGTCATGAAGGCTTAGTTGCAATATGAGTTGTAACTACACTGAATTATCTTGAACCGACAACCAAAATCCAACCTATATTTGTCATTTAAACATCTGCTGTTCAGCTTGGGAAACTTATCAGGTTGATTGTTTGATGTTATTGTATAAAATTAGGTCCTCACCATCAACTTAGCTGTCTCTGCAAAGTGAAGATCAAGGCCCTGAAATCCTTCCTCTTTTTGTGGCCGATAGTCATTCTGGTCTCACTAAATCAGATATGTCTTTGCTGTTGATATTTGTAGTCATTTTAGCGTCCACTGGTATGTTTGACTGTAACTAGAGTTATTGTGACACCTGTTTTGCACCTGGTTTGCAAATCAAATGCCTACAAATTTATTTTATTAGCACTAAAGATTAGTTTTACATAAATTAATCTTATTTAATTTGATTATGTTGACTGTAACGATAAATGTTTCTTTGAGCTTTCAGAAAAATAAATAAATAACCAAAAATTATACATTTACATCAACTAAAAAGTTCATTTTACCATGATTATTTATTTTAGACCCAAAAAATACTTACTGTAGTGATGAATAAAAATAATAAATTATAGAAATTACAGCTATATAAAAAAAAGGAATAAACTCATCTCCTGCTGGTGCTGCATGTTGACATGCTTTGAGCAATATGTTTTTATTTCAGTCCTTTTTATTCACCGTATTTCTCTCCTCAGCCATCCTTTGTGTCTCTTCACTTCTTTACGACCTGACACGATCTCCCGCTCGCAGCAGACACGTCAGATACAGCACTAAAGGTCTTTGACATCGGTTCTTGAAATGCCAGACACCCACACCTGTCCTTAGGCCATCTCGACCTCAAAAACACACATAAATGCACGGAGCCGCAGACCCACAGAGACACCCACATGCTGGTGCAGAAAGCACACTCGTAGACATCACTCACATCAGCAGGCAGTGAAACACACTCTGGAGAACAAGCAGGCGTCGCCCACGTATGATGATGCAACAGCAAGTGGCGAAGTGACATTGAGGAAAGGAATAGACGCTTAGGATCGTGTCCAGCAAACATGTGGGAAAAGATCTTAGCGGGTGCACATCACTAAATTTAACACAATCACACAGGTGCTGAAATCCTGTTTTCTAAAACTGACTTCTGCAGCTGGGGAATACTCTGTAAAGGCACGTATGAATTTAATAATGGACCCTAACACCACGGGGAAAAAAGTTAGCATATCTTAAATTAGTACCTGCATGATGACTTCTCCTCAGAGGAGGTATAACGGAGGCAAATTGGCATATAAAGCATGTTAAAACTGAACTTTCATTTCCCTCTGATTGCTTGTTATTAGAGCTCAGAGAAGGAGCAGCAGTTCAGCTCTCTGCCAGCAAATGAGCAGAATTTGTCTGGGAATGATTTGAAAAAAAGAAAACAGCAGGGGTTTGATGTTCATAATATTTCCACTGCTCCTGATATCTATGCATTTTATTTTACTATTCGAAAAGTCACTTTTGTCTGAATTCATCTACCAAAATTTACATATTGACTCAATGTTTAAACTCCTCGTTTCCTTTTTCTAGGTGCATTTGAAGGTACACACATGAATTATTACCTTCACCACATACACTGTATTTTATGTGTTATATATTCTGCTGATAGCTACAAAATGCACTTTTACAGTGTTTATCATTCTGTTCTAGATCAGAGTAGTCTTTAAAAAGCCATATTACTTTAGTCGATCTCTTTCTTTTACCATGTTTAAAGGTTTTTGTGCTTTTTCAAACATCTGCAATGCTTAAAGTAAAAAAATAAAAAAAAGATGAAATAATAGTAATTTTTCCTGCACAACACACAGTTTCCAAGGTGCATGAAACACCTCATTTCCAAGGTTTCTTTCTGGACTTTACAAAATTATTATGAAACAAATGTGAATATAAATGTGCCTCATTGTTTGTTCAACTCACATCAAACAATGTTTTAGCATTCAGGCATATCCAAGCACACTTCAATCTTGACTCAAAACTGTATGATGCATAAAAGGATAAAACCCTGTTTCCAATACTCAACTTTGGTATTAAGAAAACCCCATTAAAGATGTGGTAAAATTAAGGTGCAGATCTTATTTCAAGGCTTTCATTTGATTGGTTAAAACCTATTCTTTCATGCTGGACCTCCTCAACCACTTTCAAAATAAAAGCCCTAAAACTCTAAAAAGATTTTTAAGTTAAAATTTTGTCAGAAAATACAGCACTTAAAGAGAAAAAAAGGAAAATCAATCAAGTTAAGATGAGTTTTGTTTTGGTTTTGATTATTGTATGTTATAAAGTTTACTTTAGTTATAAAGTAGTTTTGTCTTTGGTATTACTTGTGAGTGTTGTAGTTTCAAGATTTTATAGGCTCACTTATAATTAAAATAAAAAATATACAACTCGCCTCCTTGCATGCCAGTTGTAGACTAAGATCATATTACACTGAGAAATGACAGTAATAGCCGTTCTAGTAGAAAACAAAAACAACAACAACAAAAACCAGTATGAGCAATGTTTTGTGACATTGCATGATTTTATGCAGCAGAGTATGTGTTGTGGATGGCTCTCAGCCGCCATAAAATTTGAGGTTAGTATTTTAATCCATCTGAATTGGATTGACTCCAAAAGTTAATCAGGTGCAGAAACAGAATAGACGTAGTTTCCACTAAGTTTTGGTATAACATGGAATTCCTTTTTTCTTATTATTGATGATGTTGCTCCTGAATCAACCATAAAAGAAACTTTTTTCTCCAAAATTGTTAACTCAAAGGTAGGGAAGGTTTTATATGCATCAGATGTGAACTGTGCATAAGTTCCTTGTTTCTGATCTATTTTCCCCTTTAACCCCTCTGTCTCGTCATAGTCAGCAAGCAGATCTTCATTGCAAGAAACAGAAGTAATAGAACAATCATTCACACTACAACTGATGAGCTGGTCATTGTTATCATTGTTATCAGGAAGAGAATGATCAGGAGTGTTATTCAATGTATGACATTCAGCAAGCGTGTCTTCATTGCATTTAGCTGTGGGAACATTTTCACTTAATAAACTCAAATCCACTTGTGCATGTGTGTGTGTGTG
>NC_051450.1:10787701-10797962 GCF_001649575.2 Kryptolebias marmoratus | reverse complement strand
GAAAGGCAAGTCAGTCTGGTTCCCAAGGGAAGAAAATTCAACATCACTTCTATAAACAAGTTCATTCTGTGAGAACCCATGGGACTTGGAACAGAAGTCATAACATAATCAGGACTTATAAACAACAGGTGTTACCCTATAGTAAATTCTGCCATTACAGGATGTACATAAAATGATCCCTTTCTGAAAGTTTCATTATCATGAGATATTTTGCTAACAGACAGAGATGACTCTAGTAGTTAATGGCAAAGCTTTAAATAAAGATTTTGCAAGACCAGCTAGTGCTCAAAATACAGTACGCGTTAAGGATCGGTCCCTTCTACTACCACACCAAATGCTAGGTCATTCTTTGTAAAACTGACAGAGTTATTGCCATTTTTGTATTTGCTATGGCCAATTATCTATGGTGGCCATCTTTGATTAGGTTGACTCCAGGAGTTAATCAGTTGTAGAAGTACATCCAAAGATTACTCTCTGCAAGTTTTAATGTAATCCATCAACTTATTCATGAGATGTTTTGCTAACAGGCAGACACGCACACAAGCATGGGAAAAAAACATTATCGGCTACCTTTAGGATTTCAAATCCCTTTATTTTAAATTGTTTAACAGAATGTATTAGAAAAGCAGGGTGCACGTTCTAATAATTAGTTTTCTAATCTTACAGTTTTTGGTCATGTTGTGTAATCTGAATAGACACTTGACACTGATAAATTCAAGTGTTGTTTTCAGGGCCTGAGCCTGGTGGATAGCAAACAGTCTGCGTAGCCTCAGGTCCTGCATGTATATATAGCAGTCAGCCTCAATACTGATGACCCATATCACACACACACCACTTCTACGGAAATCATACACTAGAGGCTGTGGCTGAATTTCTATCTGGGTATTTGGCACAGTGAAGAAAGTGTGCCTGTTTCATTCATCATGTATGTCATGACTCTGTGCTGCAACTTTCTAACGCTGTCTGGGCATTGACACTTCGTCTGCGTGTGCAGTCATTAGCACCTCATTATCTCCATCATGTCTTTTTATTTTATTTTATTTTAATTTTTTTTATCACCAACACCTTGTTCACACTTGAAGAGTTCCAGGGTTTGATTTATAAATGTGTTTGAATAAATGAGGGCTTTAAAGACCCCTCTTCTCACAGGAAGAAAAGGTTTTTTTGGAAGGCAAGCTTGTCAACAGAATGTGCAATGTGCTTGAGCGGAAACTGACCGAGCATACAAAAGACGAGAGAGAAACAGAGAGCTCACAAAGCTCACGGCAAAATACCACAATAAATTCAGGGATCTAAAAGCTCGGCGCACACAATTTTTATGCGTCTGACTAAAAGTGTTTTTTTTTTAAAGAACATCCAGATCCTAAACTGTCATGTCTTTGCTTCTAAAATTTGGATTGAAATGATAAGTAGTCGATGGAAGGTTTGAAAATTGCTGCTCTCAGGACAGGATGGCCTCTTTACCTGCAGTAATGCTGCTTCTTTCATCTGCCCACCGTCTCCCTTTCCTCCGAGGACAAATAGATTCTGGTCGGCAGGACCAAAAAGCCCATGAACACATACTATTTACAGATTGACTCCACTAAACACAATTGCAATTTCAGTATTTGGCATAATGATTTTATTATTGTAAAATGATCTGCAATTGCATTTATCAATTATGAGCTGTAGTGGTGCTCAATATATTATAGGATGGAAACAAGTGATGTAGAGTGTTGCCAGGTAGCATGAATCTATTTTTAAGCAATATTTAGGGCACATACACAAGATGTTATGTCTCAAGTTTCATAAACAAGAAAAGTTACTGCTTTAATCTTATGTAGGTGCTAAAAAAATAATTTGAATTCTAGTCTGAGGACTTTTTATAACCCTTAGGATTTCCACAGGTACCAGCTGCTAAGAAGCCATCAACAATATGGGAGACAACAAGAAGAGAGGATCGGTGTTTGTTTTGGTTTGTTTTGAAATCAGACAGACAGATGAGTAAGAAGAGTTTCAGAGATATAAAACCTGTCATCACCTCTTGATGACAGATGTCAACATGTAATTCTGACAGCTCTAAAATAGCATGAGCATCTCGCTTCATGACTGACAAATAAAAAAAATAAAAATGTTTTTGCTGACATAAATAATGAATAGAAAATATAATGCATTGTAATGTTACATTTCAATATCATAATTGAAACCTAAATGTAATAAAAAATAAACAGATTGATGTTTTTTTGTTTCATTTTATATCTTACAGCAGCTCCAAATAACATCAACTGATTGACTAGATGAAACAGAAATGCAACACTTATTTGTTTTACAAGTATGTGTACATGTATGCAAAAAGGAGTGAAACAATTACCAGACTTTTAAAATCTGCCTTATATCTCCTAATTTAACATCTGTTACAAATATAAAAAGTATAAATATATATATATATTTACATGTTTTACACAAACTATCAAATACGAAACACATAGGACATGTGACATGTGGACACACAAGTCAGTTATTACATCAAAGTGTGTAACATGTTATAAACATGTAAAATCATTAGGTTTCACAATATACGATAAAACAGTTTTGCCATGATTGAGATCTTTAGCTGCTCCCTTAGAGGACAGCTTGGGAGTCACTTCTTTAAGGCACTTTAAAAAAAACATATATTTGTGGCTGCGTCGTGTTTTCATCCCGTTGATTTGCAACCAGATGCAAAGAGAATATTTTAGTAGAGAAGGGGAAAAACATTTTTTTATCTAAATATCAATAACTTCTGGAAGCAAAAATGAAAATATGTAGGCTTCTATTTTAGGAACAGGCTCTGTTTTCTGATTGTGTGACTAGACATTCTGTAGCATGTTGGTGTAGATTCTCAGTCATCCAGAACATGGCCAAAATCTAGGAGCTTTTAAACAAAAAAACTGTATTTCTTTTGTTAGAAAGTGTTTTGTTCGTCAACCAAAGAGTTTTATCAATTCAAACTGAAACAATGCTCCAACTCAGAAAGAATTTCAAATCAAACAGGAGCCTCAGACAGAAACTGGTTCACCCTCAGGATAAAACACCCAAACACAAACTCAGCAGGTGGTGCATGCAGTTCAGTGCAGTGAGGAATGCTCAGACCTCGACAGAGAAACAACTAAGCAACCTCTTCACAAATGCACGAACCAGCTTTTCAGGTCAAAACTCAACTGTTCACCTACATCTTAGGGATAAGAGACACTCTTTAGAGGGCCTTAAAGTTCATATTTTTACAGAGATGATAGATGGTTGAGGAGGAGGGTGAAGAAAGAGTCAAACAATTTTAAATAATAACTTAAAACACAGGAGGTGTTAGGTTTGAAGTTCCCAGTACTCACAATGCAGTTTTAGTCAGTTTACCTCCAATTCACACCTTCATGCATGTGGAGCAGGCCAACAAAGACTTTGATGACCCTCAGGAGGGAGGGGAGTGAAATTAAAGTTACATGGGAGCTCAGCTCGCACAAACGGAGTGACTCGCTTCAGTTTTAAAGGTTGGCACTAGGCACTGTTAAGTTTGAACTGCGAAACCTCCTTGGATGAGAAGCAAAACCTTTTCAACTAACAAGAAGAGAAGTTAAATCGTTTTTGTTTTAAAACTCTTAGAAAACTTTGCAGCCAGACCCCAAGAGGCAATATGTGTAAGAAAGCTCACAAATCCCAGAGAAAAGGAACAGTTTTGCATGGAACTCAGGATCTTTCATTCATAATTAAGAGAGTTCTCGCTTGTTTTAAGCTTTGGTTTTGCGCTCTTTCTCATTTTCTTGCTATTTTGAAAGTAGAAAAAAGAAAATAACCTTGCTTCAGAGATTTAAGAAATGTGATACGTTTCACTAAATTCCTTCAAATGTCTGTGACATGTCTCCCCTCCCCTGTGTCTAACAATGCACCTGTCCATCTTCTCTGCACACCATCTAATACAGCAGCAACACTATAAGACACGGCGCTGTGTTATCTTTTCCTCCCAGGTCTCCTTTTGCTGCAGTGGCAGACTACTCAGTTACCCGAAATAATGTCATTCAGCTCTGCCTGGAGCTCACCACCATTGTACAGCAGGTGTGTGGAAGTGTTTGTGTGCGTGTTTTGAAGGATGATAGCTTTTATTCTTCTCTGCTTGAAGTGTGAGGCTGAGAGGAGCTGCCGTGGGTTGACATATCCCCCTAAGAGCGGTGTGTGTGGGTGTGATGCAGCAGCCTCAGACTCTGCATCCTTGAGCGAGACATGATTCTTTGCTATTTATGTCCTTTACAGTCTGCCTTTTATATTACCGATGTGTGTGTAAATAAAAGATAAATGTGTGTCTGTTTGTGTGGGTGTGTGCTTTTCTTTTTAATCTGCGAGAGTATACAGTATGCAGGTGGCTCAGGTTCAGTAATGTGAGGCCCAGACAGCATACAGAGATACTGTAGCAGCATGAGATGGTGAGTGTGTGTGCATGACAGGATGTTCTGCTCGTGCTACATTAAATTTGTCTCCTCCCTCAGGACTGTACGGTGTTTGAGACGGAGAACAAAATCCTTCATGTGGTAAGTTTCTCTTCCTAACCCAGATGTCGCTTCTTTGTCTCCATTCCTTCATTCCCACTGAAAATGCCCAAACCAAAGCCCTTTCCTTTTTCCAAAAGATGGAGATAAACAGCACTAATGCTTTTGTGTTCAGTTTGGAGCTACAGCTGGAGGTGATTAGCATATCTTACTTTTGAGATTACAAACAGGAGAAAACGGCGTGCTTGTCTCTCGTCAAAGGTGTTTTCATTTTGTTTGTTTTTGTTGGAATATTACATTGTTTTTAGCAATGAGTGTGCAGCATTATTCTCCTTTCCTTCATGCCTGTTCCAAATTTACCCAATCAGCATCCATTTATTTCTAACAAGCCCACTCAAAAAACAACCAAGGCAATTGGTAGCTTGACTTAAATAGAAATACCCTTGCATAACATAAATTTATGGAGTTTCGGTTTGAAAATAAATATGTTTTGTTGGTCATATGTAATAATTTAATCCATCCTTTTTCTTTACTATCTTTAAAGATCTGGACCGTAGACGTTTTATACTAATAGAGCAACAGTTACTGCCTTTTCTCATTGTTGGGACTTGAAGTCAGCAGGAACTGATCTAGGAAGCTATCATGTTGCGTTTTTGAATCCTGAGTCTGCGTACTAGCAATGATGGCCTTTTAGCACCGCCTACACACCCACACACACACACGCACAATCATGGTGTTACTGGAACAAGTCTAAAGGGAAGCTGTTTTTTTTTTTTTTTTTTTGGCTTCAACTTCTGGGTTCTGTTCCGAGGTCATCTAAAGTAAGTCTTTGGTCTAGACCCTTGTAAAGCCCTATAAGATGTCTTATCTTATTGTACTATGGTTAAAATGTGCAAAAATCTGCCCAAAAAACAACCCTGAGAGAGCCCTGAGATTTTTTTTTACCCAACCTTTCAAGTTAGAAATCATATTTGAGAGTACACAATTCTAAATTGTTGGGAAATGGAGACATACAACTGATTTTGTTCTGGAATCCAGTGTTATACAGAATACTGAACCTACACAACAGCTGAACAGTCGGCACACTTCTGCTCTTTATATTTCAGATACATTATTTTCTGCACAAACAATTGTATGGCTATGATGATATTGATTGTAGACATAAACACATCAACACATCATTTTGTTTGTTTTAACCTTATTCTCTCTCCCTTAATGTTGTACATTTATTGTTTAGCTATTTTGGGTATCTGTCTTTCCCTCGTATCTGATATATTAGAAGTGATTCAAAAGTTATTTGTTTCATTCAGAGCAATAAAAATGTCTAAATGTTTCATGTCAGCTGAAGTGTGAATAACCTTTTCAACAGCAGACATTTTGATTTGTCAAACCCAAATTATTGGAACAGAGCTATCTTTGATGCCATTAGTTTCACACGGCCTTTTCATGTTGTGACAAATCGACGTTTCAGCTGTGAGGAGGACCTACAGGTCCAATTCATCAGGGACAAATTAATAAACAGGAACACCCTGATGCCAAAAAGCCTGTAGAGACTCAAAGATGTTGTGACATATTTAGAGAAATGACACAATAAATACAAGGTTGACAGTCTTTTAATAGTTCAGGGAATAATTGCTGGAGCTACCCGCAGGACAAGTCTTTAATAGGTTGCTGAGAGTTTACTGTCAGAAAACTATCTAGAAAAGTTTTGCAACTTGACTTCAAAAGTACAGTCAGCAGTTTTTATTCAAACTTCTCTTTTTGAGGGAAATGATGCCTTAAAACTGTTGCACTTTTATTGTGTCTGCCAAGAAAACGTTTCACTTAGGTTTTATCAAAAAACAATTTTCAGTGCAGCGAGGGCTGAAATTAAATTCACCTCTATTATATGTAGGGTTGATACAGTTACTTCACCAATATTTGCGAAAATAAACCAAAAACTGTTTTTGATTTTGCAGTGGCTTTGTTGTAAAAGTCTGACGCATTGGACACGCTGTCCATGTTACGAAGGTTAATTAACCTGCTGCAGGAATGCAAACAAAACACACACAAAAAAATCATAATTGCTGGAGTAAACCAATTCATGCTTGCTGTGTGTCTTCCCATCTAAGACACAATTTGATTTCCAATGAAAAACAATTGTTTGCAAAAGAAAATACTTTTTCCCCCTTCTCAATAAGGCCAAAAGAAAAGAAAAAAACATCTCTCTGGAAAGTGATAAAGTGTAATTTTGACAAACACAAAGCACAAGTTTTACTCTGATAATAAATAAAATCTTTACCTACCACCCCTGTCATTTTTTTCTTCTTCTCTGTAGTGTAAGACTCTGTCAGAAGTGTGCGAGCACATTGTGTGTGTGTCGTCAGACCCTCTGGTTTCCCAGTCTGCCCACCTTGAGCTGGTCCACCTCACCAACATCAAACCATCTGAAGGCCTGGTAAAGTTCTCTGTTGGTCTGTTTGGGTTTGTTGCTTTATTCTTTTTGGATGTTTTTTCTCAATAATTCAATAATTTGAGAACAAAAGCGCAGAACATTAATACTTTGGAACAGCTGTTGCATGCACGAGTAACAAACTTTCCAATTACTCAATATATTTACAATTCAGGGTCAAGACCAATTTGTCTGGTTCAAAATTTGATTCAAACAAAAGTTTAGGAACAGTCAAATAGTTATTTTTTTTAAAGAAATCATTTGTTTTGTTAGATTCCCATATGCTGCCAAAACACCTGGGAATCATTACGGTATAAATTCTACAGAAGCTGCTGTGATTTTGCACCAACAGCAGGTCCATCAATGGTTGTTACACTTTGGACTTAAAATTAATAGTTTGGACATTTTGAAGTGCAATTTTGTGGAATTATGATATTCCTTTTTTTTTGTGGATTGGTCCTTAAATAACCTCAGTTTGGAAAAGATAAAGTTTGAGTCTGACTGCAAACAACTCAAATCTACCAAATGTCATAGCAGTTCATGCAAATGCTAATTTATAAAATAGGGTTCTTGTGGCCTCACACACAGCCAGAAGAACAACTAAAGACTTGGGATTTTTTCTTTATTTTGCTATTTTATAACCTCTTACTCTACCATTTGCATGCATTAAATGGTAGAATTAAACTTTTTTCCTTCAAAATTAGAGCATTCAAAGAGCTATTTACAACATGTAAGATATTAATTGTTCATACCCATTTCACAGAACCCCACTTTAATCAGAACTCCTACTTATGTCCCAGTCACTCAGGTTTTTACACTTGCCCAACTGTTTACTATAAAAAAATAACGTGAAAAGACTTGCTTCCCTAATTATTGTCTCATACTAAGTAGCAAAGTTTTTTAAGATTCACCTGACAGTCGAATGGTAACACCACTTTAGCCATAGCAGTAAGAGAGAAACAACAGTCCACTGTGACTTTACAAAAATAAAGTCCAGAACTTTTAAGAAATTTAGCTCTGACTCTGACAGAAACTGGCCCAGGAGAAACTCATCCTGTAGAGAAGTCCTTTAAACATTTGCAGCCAACTTCAGCTCAGATAAGAGTTGAGCTGAGGGCACATCTGATCTTATGATCAATGCCTAACAGCTTCAAAGAAACTATAACTGAAGAAGAAGAGGACTGTCTAGACTTCAGACCAGAGAAAGTCTTTGCTTTGATCTGATCTGTAAAGTGCAAAAAAAGAGGAGATATTTGAACTGTGACGATGTAGGGACATTTTCCTGATTACAATGTTTACTTTTACTCTGATGCAAGACAGCACTTAGCAGGACCCCTACAGTGAGAAACACTTAATTCCATCTGGTTTCTGTTTACTGTGACACTGCCAGACTCCCTAAGTGTAATTTTATGAAAAAAAGAAACCTAAAAAATTTGATTAATTCTGTTACACTTTCTCATTCTGTGTTTGTCCTTCAGGGGATGTACATCAAGTCAACCTACGATGGTCTCCATGTGATCACAGGAACCACTGAAGGGGTAGGAGGCTTTTCAGTGTTTTGGATTGTTTTTGTTTTTTTTTACCAAACACTGGGGTTACAAAAAAATCGATTCCTGCTCAGATTATAAGCAAATCTGGAAACATATCTTTCCACCACAGCCTCTGAAATTCCATATAGATGACTCGGCAGGGTTCCCTGGTACATTATTGATTATTTAAGTACGGTTTGTTGTGAAACTTCCCCATCCTCTGTTTGCTCCCTCTGTCTCTGTGTGTTTGTAGTCTCCGGCTGACCGCTGTAAGAAGATCCATGCAGGGGATGAAGTCATTCAAGTTAATCACCAGACTGTGGTAGGAATACTATTTTAGGGTTATTTTTGTGTTTAATAATAGTTTTTGGATAGTTCTAAAATGAAAATTTAGTAAGTAAAAAGCTAAATCCTTTGTTTTTGTTCTTTTATATTAGCAAATGAAGTAACTAACAGTTTTGTTTGGTATTATTTAGACTTACAGACATACCAGTTCTAAAACTGATATAATTAATATTTTAGTCATTCTTCTTTTGTTTATATTTTATGAAAATTGCTTTTTTGTTTGGGCATGACAATAAAGTGATAAACAAAAGTAAAAAAAACAATATCAAACTGCACTAAATTACATTCAGTATGTACTGATTCTGATTTTCAGTAATTCCCAAGTATGTGTGTGCATATACATATAGACAAAATGATACACCTGTTAATCATTGAATTCAGGTATTTCAGTCAGACCCATTGTTACAGGTATCTAAAATCAAGCACGGATCTGTGTAGTCACCATTTGCAAACATTTGTTGGTTTGGGTCATTCTGAAGATCTCAGTCACTTCAGGGGTAGGACTGGGACAGGATGTCATCTTTGCAATAAAACAGTGAATTTTCGACTCTGATGGAAATTCTGTGGTCAGCTGCAAGTGATATCTTTAGAAAGTGGAAGAGTTTCGAAGCAACAGCATTTTTACCACAAATTAGAAGATCATGTACAATCATAGAACAGGGTCAACAACTGTTAAAATTCATATTGTGTAAAAGTTACCACCAATCTGTTGCTGAAGAGTTTCAAACTTCCCCTGTAGGCATTTGGATGAATGCAGAATTCTCCATTGGCAGTGTGCATTGCAGAAAAACCTGCAAGATTGGTCAATGCCCAGACCCCCATATCACTTTGAAACCCTTTAAAGTCAGTTATGTCTATCCACTAGCATTAATGGAAGCATTAAGCCTGTGCAAAAGGAGCTTCATGGAGAGGGTTTCCAAAACCAAGGAGCTACATGCAAGCCTCATTTTCCCAAGTGTTGGAAAGAGTGGTGTAAAGCACACTGATGCCAGGCTGTGGAGCAGTGGAGGTGTGTTCTATAAAGAGACCAATCAGGTTTCTCTGAGAGTCTCATAGGCTTGTCTGGGTTTGTTGGATGAATGTTACCTGCCTTACTGCACTGTGTCATCTGTGAAGTTTGGTGAAGTAGGGATAATGGTACAGGGTTGTTGCAAAGAATGCCGGCTAGGCCCCTTCTCTCCAGTGATGAACAGTCTTGATGATTCAGCATACCAAGACATTTTGGACTCCCTTTATGCTTCCCTTTATGCTTTGTGTCACACTTTGGGAACAGCTCTTTTCTATTCCAGTGCCCCAGTGCACAAGGGAAGAACTACAGGTGCTGGTCATAAAATTAGAATATCATGAAAAAGTAGATTGATTTCAGTAATTCCATTTAAAAAGTGAAACTTGTATATTATATTCATACATTACATACAAACTCATATATTTCAAATGTTTATTTCGTTTAATTTTGATGATTA